>NC_083761.1:33443736-33791570 GCF_963514075.1 Conger conger
TAAAGTGATTTCTCAACGACAAGTTTTGTTTCTTTTTGCGAGCCAGTAACCATAACGATGTATGAGTAACAGCGGCAGCCTACGTGACAAAATGTACTGACAACACCCAGCCCACAGCAACGTTTTTTCTCATCTACCTTAATTATATGGATTGAATAACTAAAATAAAAGACAGGCTTTTACTGGCAAGGAAAGTAGCATATATTTCAAAGATTAACACATATAATGCATATCTTGCAATGACGTTCAATGTTATTTGGTTTAAAAAAAACCGTGTTGTAGCATTTTAAGGACTCAATACAAAACAGCTGTTCGGAAAGTTAGCTTGAAAACCAAGAAGCCTTATTAAGGAATTCGAGCCGTTTCTATTTGACTTCATTCGATTGAAGTGAATGCCGTAACCCAATTAAATGTAATTCGAGTCGGAATACACATAATAGCCTACACTGTCAACGTGAAATAAAAATATATAGAGGTTTAAATCGATCCTATCTTGGGACATTTGTTATGATGGCTGGTGCAACGCGCATTTTCGGTACCGTTGACCATAATCGAATGCTAGCATTTATATCATTACACTGACCAAGTCCTGTTAAAAAGCACATTTTTGGTTCCTTTGTGGAAACAGTGAAGTTGTCTACACAATCTATTCTACTCACAGACTAACTGCGTCGCTGTAAATTCCCCCCATTTCTGATACGGGGAATCCATTTATTCGCAGAAAGTGGTACTTTTATATATTTCTTCCTTCAAGTGATTTTTCAACGATAGGTTTTTTTTTCTTTTCTAGCGAGCCAGTAGGCATAACGATGTATGATTTACAGCTGCAGCCTACGTGACAAAATGTATTGACAACACCCAGCCCGACGTTTCTTTGCATCTATTTTCATTATATGAATAGAATATCTGAAATAAATATTAAAGACATTTAATGACAGTCTTTAACTGGCAGGAGAGTAGCATATATTTAAAAGAGTCAAAAGTCAAAAAGAAACGTTAACGTTTGAGATGGCTCTGGTCGAACTCTGTGTTAACATGAGACCGTTATGTTCAAAAAAGGTATGGCATGCAGGTCGTTGGCTAACAGCAGCCAGCCTGTCCACTGTCTGTGTGAGTAAAAAAACAGGTCAGCTACGTTTGTTTACATGAATAGAAAACTTTCAGTTAAATCGCCAGATATGTTAGTTTATTTTGCTTGTCATTAAACACGAATTAAGAGAACATACAATTTCGCTAGGAATTTTTGACTTAATATGAAAATACCGGATTGAGGGCAGAGACTTGGCATCTCCTTTAGATTTGGCTGAACAAATGCGTTTCAGGCAGCATAATTACCGGTGAAATGGAAAAGAATGATGCTGGCTAACTCGACGTTTAATGCAATATTATCCGACACTTCGGAGAGAAATTATTTAACCAGGATTAAAGGAAACATACAACTTTTGGCCAATAGATGGCGTACGTGTATAAGAGGGCAGTATAGCTTAATGGTTCAGACAGTGGATTAAGACATGCAATGTCCGCGGTTCCATCCCCGGTGCGGCCACAATAAAGATGAATAGTTTCTTTACGCCAATGGTTCTATTTTGAGTGCATATTTATAACCGAATGACTTCTCAAGCGTAAATTGTGCCTCCCGCTGTAAAATCTATTGAAATTAATTCATCTCTGCTCTCCATACAGGACTGGAGCATATTATTACACTGTGCAAGCAAGAAGTAATTTTTTTTTCATTCTACATTGTCTGATGTGGCAGAAACTTCACACATGTTCATTTTTGGAGTGTAATCTCATCCATATACCAAGAAAGGCTCAATGGCATAGCGCCACCATCTGGCAACAGGAAGTGGCTTTAATTTTACTTGACATCTTCCAATTTGGCTGAAAATGGACAAATATGTTAATTATTGGAGTGTAATCAAATCCATGAACCATACACGGCTCAATATTATACCGCCACCATCTGGCAACAGGAAGTGGCTTAAATTTTACGTGACATCTTCCAATTTGGCTGAAAATGTACAAATATGTTAATTATTGGAGTGAAATCAAATCCATGAACCATACACGGCTCAATATTATAGCGCCACCATCTGGCAATAGGAAGTCAGGCTTATATCATTGATGCATTCCAATAGCAGCAGAAACATCTTCATTGATCAAAGGGGAATTCCTGTGCACACTATACGTTGTCCAGGAAGGTGATTATTTCCAAAGTGTGTACATGTTGTGAAACATGTCATTGGCACAACTATGCCACCAAGGCGGTTGCGCCCATGGTGCTTGGGCCCGTTCATTGCTGCTTGCAGCTATATTTATTATTATTATTCTTTCTCTTCCGTCAAATGGGCATTTTTGAGGGCCTTGCCCTGGCTAAAAAGTCTTGGAATTTTGCAGACACATCAGAAGTGGTGGCCGTCAGGATCTATCAGATGCTCAGACCTGGGTGTGGCCGAGGGACTCCACAGCGCCCCCTATTGCGCTGTCCCCCCCCCCCCCGCATTGTTGTCTATTGTGGGCAGGCACTTTGAGCTACATGAACATAATTTGGTAGGCATGTGTGGCTCCTCAATTGAAACACATTTCTCATTCGCATTGATGCAAATATGCGAACAGGAAGTCAGCCATTTTGAATTTTGTGCGTTTTCACATGTACTACACTTTTAAGTACTCCTCCTAGGCGGTTCATCGCATTCACACCAAATGTGGTAAGAATGGTCTCAAGATAGTCATGATTCTAAATTGCCAGGATATTTTTGATATCTCAAACGGTATGGTCATGGCGAGGCGTACAATTTTTATGTCACGCCGCGCCAAAAGGAAGTGGCCATAATTTTGTGGTTTACATCGTCTGATCTGGCTGATATTTCACAAATATGTTCATTGTGTGAGTATACTCACATCCATGTCCCAAGAAGAAGTCAATGTTATAGCGCCACCATCTGGCAACAGGAAGTGAGGTTTTTATCATATTTGTATGTGTTCCTGCTAGGGTATTCATCACATTCACACCAAATGTAGTCAGCATGATCTTAGCATAGTCCTGACCCAAAAAGCCAAAGGGATTTTTGATATCTCAAACGGTTTGGCAATGGCGAGGCGTACAATACACACGTTACGAGCGAAAACAGGAAGTGGGCTTAATTCCGTTCTACATCGTCTGATTGGGATGATATTTTACAGATATATTCACTGTTGGAGTGCAATCACATCCATATCCACATACATCTGGGCGTGGCTACGCAGCGCCCCCTATGGTTCTTTTCTAATATTGTGGACATATACTTTCACGTAAATTCACCGAATATGGTATGCATATGGGTCTCCTCAAGACACACACATTTCTCATTTGCATCCCTTAACTTTTCCAAACAGGAAGTGAGCTATTCTGGTTTTTGTGTGTTTTTAAGTGTTTTTACACGTACCAAACTCTGAAATACTCCTCCTAGGGGGTTCATCACATTCACACCAAATGTGGTGAGAATGGTCTCAGGATAATCCTGATGCTAAATTGAAAGGATATTTCTGATATGTCAAACGGTACGGCTATGGCGAGGCGTACAATTTGAGGTCTCGCCGCGGCAACAGGAAGTCGTAATTTCATTCTAGATGGTCTGATCTGGTTGATATTACACAGATATGTTCGTTGTGGGAGTGTAATCTCATCCATATCCCAAAAATGACTCAATGTTATAGTGCCACCATCTGGCAACAGGAAGTGGCCTTAATTTTACTCGACATCTTCCGATGTGGCTGAAAATTTAGAAATGTGTATATTGTTGGAGTGTAATTAAATCCATATTCCAAAAATGACTCAATGTTATAGCGCCACCATCTCGAATCTAGAACATTGAATTGACCTTAATTTCACTCAACATCTTCCGATGTGGCTGAAAATTTTGAAATAGGTTTATTATTGGAGTGTAATCAAATTCAAAAACCATACACAGCTCAATATTATAGCGCCACCATCTGGCAACAGGAAGTGAGTCTTATATCATTGATGCATTCCAATAGTAGCACCAACATCTTCATTGATCAAATGGGAATTCCTGTGCACACTATACGTTGCCAAGGAAGGTGATTATTTCCAAAGTGTGTACATATTGTGAAACATGTCATTGGCACAACTATGCCACCAAGGCGGTTGCGCCCATGGTGCTTGGGCCCGTTCATTGCTGCTTGCAGCTATATTTAGGGCCCAAGCACCGTAGGGTGCGAAGGACCCTATTGTTATTGTAAAGATTATTATTAGGGCCCAAGCACCGTAGGGTGCGAAGGACCCTATTGTTATTGGAAGGATTATTATTATTATTATTATTATTATTATTATTATTATTATTATTCTTTTTCTTCAGGCAAATGGGCTTTTTTGAGGGCCTTGCCATGCGTAAAAAGTCTTAACATTTTGCACACACATCAGAAGTGGTTGCTGTCAGAAGCTCTCAGATGCTCAGACCTGGGCGTGGTCGAGGGACTCCACAGCGCCCCCTATCGCATTGTCTTTTATTGTGGGCAGGCACTTTGAGCTACCTGCACCTAATTTGGTGGCCACATAGCGCTCCTCGGTCCAAACACATTTCTCATTCGGATCTAATCAAATATCCAAACAGGAAGTCAGCCATTTTGGATTTTCTGAGTTTTACACGTACTACACTTTTAAGTACTCCTCCTAGGGGGTTCATCGCATTCACACCACCTGTGGTCAGAATGGTCTCAGGATAGTCATGATGCTAATTTGCCAGGATATTTTTGATAGCTCAAACGAGACGGTCATGGGGAGGAGTACAATTTTTATGTCACGCCGCGCCAACAGGAAGTGGCCATAATTTCATGGTCTACATTGTCTGATCTGGCTGATATTTTAGAACTTTGTTTATTGTTGGACTACAATCACATCCATATCCCAAGAACGGGTCAATGTTATAGCGCCACCATCTGGCAACAGGAAGTGTGGTCTTTAACATATTTGTATGCATTCCTGCTAGTGCATTCAGCACATTCACACCAAATGCGGACAGCATGATCTTAAGATAGTCCTTACGCTAAGTTGTGAAGGGATTTTTGATATCTCAAACGGTATGGAAATGGCGAGTCGTACAGTACACATATTGCGTGCAAAAAAATGACTTTTTTTTCGACATCGTCCGATCTGGCTGATATTTTACAAATATGTTCAATGTAGCACGACAATATCAGATATATACATATCAATCGGGGCGTGGCTAGACAGCGCCCCCTATAATTATTATTCTCTTTTTTTTCAATGTATTTTGCATTTTTGAGGTGCTTGCCATGGATGGAAACTCACAGAATTTTGCACACACATGAGAAGTGTTGGCTGTCAGGATGTATCAGATGCTCAGACCTGGGCGTGGCCAAGGGACTCCACAGCGCCCCCTAATGCTTTGTCTTCTATTGTGGACAGGCAATTTGAGCTACCTTCACCTTATTTCGTACGCATGTGGGGCTCCTCTGGACAAACACATTTCTCATTCGCATCGAATCAAATATGTAAACAGGAAGTCAGCCATTTTGAATTTTGTGCATTTTACACGTACTACACTTTTAAGTACTCCTCCTAGGGGGTTCATTGCATTCACACGAAATGTGGTCAAAGTGGTCTCAGGATAGTCATGATACTAATTCCACAGGATATTTTTGATATCTCAAACGGTATGGTCATGGCGAGGCGTACAATTTTCATGTCACGCCGCGCCAACAGGAAGTTGCCATAAATTCATGGTCTACATTGTCTGATCTGGCTGATATTTTACAAATATGTTCACTGTTAGAGTGTAATCACATCCAAATACCAAGAAGAAATCAATGTTATAGCGCCACCATCTGGCAACGGACGTGAGGTTTTTATCATGTTTGTATGCGTTCCTGCTAAGGTATTCATCACATTCACACCAAATGTAGTCATCATGATCTTAGAATAGTTCCGACCCTAAATGACGAAAGGATTTTTGATATCTCAAACGGTTTGGCAATGGCGAGGCGTATAATATACACGTTACGCCCAAAAACAGGAAGTGGGCTTAATTCCGTTCTACATCATCTGATCGGGCTGATATTTTACAAATATATTCACTTTTGGAGTGCAATCACATCCATATCCACATTCATCTGGGCGTGGCTACACAGTGCCCCCTATGGCTTTTTTCTAATATTGTGGACACATACTTTCACGTAAATGCACCACGTCTGGTAGGCATAAGGGTCTCCTCAAGACACACACATTTCTCATTTGCATCCCTTAACTTTTCTCAACAGGAAGTGAGCTATTTTGGATTTTGTGTGTTTTTAAGTCTTTTTTCACGTACCAAACTTTGAAATACTCTTCCTAGGGGGTTCATCACATTCACACAAAATGTGGTCAGCATGATATTATAGCCCTGACACACAACTATGAACTGATTTTTAATATCTTGGAATGGTATGGCTATGGTCAGCCTTAAAATTAACTTGAAATGCTGCCCAAACAGTTCATGTTTTAATACAATTATGTATTAAATAATTTCATAAAGGTATTAAATTCTACATTGCCTGATTTTGAGGCTACAACTTTTCACATATGTTCATTGTTGGAGTGTCATCACGTCCATTAAGCAATAATAGTTCACTATTTTCGCTGGAGACTCATTATATCCAGTCTTAAAACTTCAACGCAAGTCGCAAATGACTCTCCCATTTCTAATACGCGACTGCCATCTACTGGCAAAAGTTGGTATTGTTTCTCAAGTGATTCCTCAATGACAAGTTTTGTTTCTTTTTGCGAGCCAGTAACCATAACGATGTATGAGTAACAGCGGCAGCCTACGTGACAAAATGTACTGACAACACCCAGCCCACAGCAACGTTTTTTCTCATCCACCTTAATTATATGGATTGAATAACTAAAATAAAAGACAGGCTTTTACTGGCAGGAAAGTATCATATATTTCAAAGATTAACACATATAATGCATATCTTGCAATGACGTTCAATGTTATTTGGTTCATAAAAAACCGTGTTGTAGCATTTTAAGGACTCAATACAAAACAGCTGTTCGGAAACTTAGCTTGAAAACCAAGAAGCCTTATTATGGATTTCGAGCCGTTTCTATTTGACTTCATTCGATTGAAGTGAATGCCGTAACCCAATTAAATGTAATTCGCGTCGGAATACACATAATAGCCTACACTGCCAACGTGAAATAAAAATATATAGAGGTTTAAATCGATCCTATATTGGGACATTTGTTATGATGGCTGGTGCAACGGGCATTTTCGGTACCGTTGACCATAATCGAATGCTAGCATTTATATCATTACACTGACCAAGTCCTGTTAAAAAGCACATTTTTGGTTCCTTTGTGGAAACAGTGAAGTTGTCTACACAATCTATTCTACTCACAGACTAACTGCGTCGCTGTAACTTCCCCCCATTTCTGATACGGGGATTCCATTTATTGGCAGAAAGTGGAACTTTTATATATTTCTTCCTTCAACTGATTTTTCAACGATAGGTTTTTTTTTTTTTCTAGCGAGCCAGTAGGCATAACGATGTATGATTTACAGCTGCAGCCTACGTGACAAAATGTATTGACAAGACCCAGCCCGACGTTTCTTTGCATCTATTTTCATTATATGAATAGAATATCTGAAATAAATATTAAAGACATTTAATGACTGTCTTTAACTGGCAGGAGAGTAGCATATATTTAAAAGAGTCAAAAGTCAAAAAGAAACGTTAACGTTTGAGATGGCTCTGGTCGAACTCTGTGTTAACATGAGACCGTTATGTTCAACAAAGGTATGGCATGCAGGTCGTTGCGAGATGACGCGCATTGGCTAACAGCAGCCAGCCTGTCCACTGTCTGTGTGAGTCAAAAAACAGGTCAGCTACGTTTGTTTACATGAATCGAAAACTTTCAGTTAAATCGCCAGATATGTTAGTTTATTTTGCTTGTCATTAAACACGAATTAAGAGAACATACAATTTCGCTAGGAATTTTTGACTTAATATGAAAATACCGGATTGAGGGCAGAGACTTGGCATCTCCTTTAGATTTGGCTGAACAAATGCGTTTCAGGCAGCATAATTACCGGTGAAATGGAAAAGAATGATGCTGGCTAACTCCACGTTTAATGCAATATTATCCGACACTTCGGAGAGAAATTATTTAACCAGGATAAAAGGAAACATACAACTTTTGGCCAATAGATAACGTACGTGTATAAGAGGGCAGTATAGCTTAATGGTTCAGACAGTGGATTAAGACATGCAAGGTCCGCGGTTCCATGCCCGGTGCGGCTACAATAAAGTTGAATAGTTTCTTTACGCCAATGGTTTTATTTTGAGTGCATATTTATAACCGAATGACTTCTCAAGCGTAAATTGTGCCTCCCGCTGTAAAATCTATGGAAATTAATTCATCTCTGCTCCCCATACAGGACTGGAGCATATTATTACAATGTGCAAGCAAGAAGTAATTTTTGTTTCATTCTACATTGTCTGATGTGGCAGAAACTTCACACATGTTCATTTTTGGAGTGTAATCTCATCCATATACCAAGAAAGGCTCAATGGCATAGCGCCACCATCTGGCAACAGGAAGTGGCTTTAATTTTACTTGACATCTTCCAATTTGGCTGAAAATGTACAAATATGTTAATTATTGGAGTGTAATCAAATCCATAAACCATACACGGCTCAATATTATAGTGCCACCATCTGGCAACAGGAAGTGGCTTTAATTTTACTCGACATCTTCCAATTTGGCTGAAAATGTAGAAATATGTTCATTTTTGGAGTGAAATCTAATCCATAAACCATACACAGCTCAATATTATAGCGCCACCATCTGGCAATAGGAAGTGAGGCTTATATCATTGATGCATTCCAATAGCAGAAGCAACATCTTCATTGATCAAAGGGGAATTCCTGTGCACACTATTCGTTGTCCCGGAAGGTGATTATTTCCAAAGTGTGTACATATTGTGAAACATGTCATTGGCACAACTGTGCCACCAAGGCGGTTGCGCCCATGGTGCTTGGGCCCGTTCATTGCTGCTTGCAGCTATATTTATTATTATTATTATTATTATTATTATTAGGGCCCAAGCACCGTAGGGTGCGAAGGACCCTATTGTTATTGGAAGGATTATTATTATTATTATTATTATTCTTTTTTTTTCAATGTTTTGTGCATTTTTGAGGTGCTTGCCATGGATGAAAACTCACGGAATTTTGCACACACATCAGAAGTGGTGGCTGTCAGGACCGCTCAGATGCTCAGACCTGGGCGTCGCTGAGGAACTCCACAGCGCCCCCTATCGCATTGTCATCTATTGTGGGCAGGCACTTTGAGCTACCTTCACAAAATTTAGTAGGCATATAGCACTCCTCGGCCTAAACACATTTCTAATTCGTATCTAATCAAATATACAAACAGGAAGTCAGCCATTTTGGATTTTGTGCGTTTTACACGTACTGCACTTTTAAGTACTCCTCCTAGGGGGTTCATCACATTCACACCACCTGTGGTCAGAATGGTCTCAGGATATTCATGATGCTAAATTGCCAGGATATTTTTGATAGCTCAAACGGGACGGTCCTAGGGAGGCGTAGAATTTTTATGTCACGCGGCGCCAACAGGAAGTGGCCGTAATTTCATGGTCTACATTGTCTGATCTGGCTGATATTTTAGAAATACGTTTATTGTTGGAGTATAATCACATCCATATCCCAAGAACGGGTCAATGTTATAGCGCCACCATCTGGCAACAGGAAGTGAGGTCTTTATCATATTTGTATGCCTTCCTGCTAGGGCATTCATCACATTCACACGAAATGTGGTCAGCATGATCTTAGGATAGTCATGACCATAAGCTGTGAAGGGATTTTTGATATCTCAAACGGTATGGAAATGGCGAGTCGTACAGTACACATATTGCGTGCAAAAAAATGATTTTTTTTTCGACATCGTCCGATCTGGCTGATATTTTATAAATATGTTCACTGTTGGAGTACAATATTAAATATATACATATCAATCGGGGCGTGGCTAGACAGCGCCCCCTATAATTATTATTCTCTTTTTTTTCAATGTATTTTGCATTTTTGAGGTGCTTGCCATGGATGGAAACTCATGGAATTTTGCAGACACATGAGAAGTGTTGGCTGTCAGGATGTTTCAGATGCTCAGACCTGGGCGTGGCCGAGGGACTCCACAGCGCCCCCTAATGCTTTGTCTTCTATTGTGGACAGGCACTTTGAGCTACCTTCACCTAATTTGGTATGCATGTGGGCCTCCTCTGGACAAACACATTTCTAATTCGCATCGAATCAAATATGTAAACAGGAAGTCAGCCATTTTGAATTTTGTGCATTTTAAACGTACTACACTTTTAAGTACTCCTCCTAGGAGGTTCATTGCATTCACACGAAATGTGGTCAAAGTGGTCTCAGGATAGTCATGATACTAATTCCACAGAATATTTTTGATATCTCAAACGGTATGGTCATGGCGAGGCGTACAATTTTCATGTCACGCCGCGCCAACAGGAAGTTGCCATAAATTCATGGTCTACATTGTCTGATCTGGCTGATATTTTACAAATATGTTCACTGTTAGAGTGTAATCACATCCAAATACCAAGAAGAAATCAATGTTATAGCGCCACCATCTGGCAACGGAAGTGAGGTTTTTATCATGTTTGTATGCGTTCCTGCTAAGGTATTCATCACATTCACACCAAATGTAGTCATCATGATCTTAGAATAGTTCCGACCCTAAATGACGAAAGGATTTTTGATATCTCAAACGGTTTGGCAATGGCGAGGCGTATAATACACACGTTACGCCCAAAAACAGGAAGTGGGCTTAATTCCGTTCTACATCATCTGATCGGGCTGATATTTTACAAATATATTCACTTTTGGAGTGCAATCACATCCATATCCACATTCATCTGGGCGTGGCTACACAGCGCCCCCTATGGCTTTTTTATAATATTGTGGACATATACTTTCAGGTAAATGCACCACGTCTGGTAGGCATAAGGGTCTCCTCAAGACACACACATTTCTCATTTGCATCCCTTAAGTTTTCCCAACAGGAAGTGAGCTATTTTGGATTTTGTGTGTTTTTAAGTGTTTTTTCACGTACCAAACTTTGAAATACTCTTCCTAGGGGGTTCATCACATTCACACAAAATGTGGTCAGCATGATATTATAGCCCTGACACACAACTATGAACTGATTTTTAATATCTTGGAATGGTATGGCTATGGTCAGCCTTAAAATTAACTTGAAATGCTGCCCAAACAGTTCATGTTTTAATACAATTATGTATTAAATAATTTCATAAAGGTATTAAATTCTACATTGCCTGATTTTGAGGCTACAACTTTTCACATATGTTCATTGTTGGAGTGTCATCACATCCATTAAGCAATAATAGTTCACTATTTTCGCTGGAGACTCATTATATCCAGTCTTAAAACTTCAACGCAAGTCGCAAATGACTCTCCCATTTCTAATACGCGACTGCCATCTACTGGCAAAAGTTGGTATTGCATATATCTTGCAATGACGTTCAATGTTATTTGGTTTAAAAAAAACCGTGTTGTAGCATTTTAAGGACTCAATACAAAACAGCTGTTCGGAAAGTTAGCTTGAAAATCATGAAGCCTTATTAAGGAATTCGAGCCGTTTCTATTTGACTTCATTCGGTTGAAGTGAATGCCGTAACCCAATTAAATGTAATTCGCGTCGGAATACACATAATAGCCTACACTGTCAACGTGAAATAAAAATATATAGAGGTTTAAATCGATCCTATATTGGGACATTTTTTATGATGGCTGGTGCAACGGGCATTTTCGGTACCGTTGACCATAATCGAATGCTAGCATTTATATCATTACACTGACCAAGTCCTGTTAAAAAGCACATCACCTTTGTGGAAACAGTGAAGTTGTCTACACAATCTGTTCTACTCACAGACTAACTGCGTCGCTGTAACTTCCCCCCATTTCTGATACGGGGATTCCATTTATTGGCAGAAAGTGGAACTTTTATATTTTTCTTCCTTCAAGTGATTTTTCAACGATAGGTTTTTGTTTTTTTTCTAGCGAGCCAGTAGGCATAACGATGTATGATTTACAGCTGCAGCCTACGTGACAAAATGTATTGACAACACCCAGCCCGACGTTTCTTTGCATCTATTTTCATTTTTGAATAGAATATCTGAAATAAATATTAAAGACATTTAATGACTGTCTTTAACTGGCAGGAGAGTAGCATATATTTAAAAGAGTCAAAAGTCAAAAAGAAACGTTAACGTTTGAGATGGCTCTGGTCGAACTCTGTGTTAACATGAGACCGTTATGTTCAACAAAGGTATGGCATGCAGGTCGTTGCGAGATGACGCGCTTTGGCTAACAGCAGCCAGCCTGTCCACTGTCTGTGTGAGTCAAAAAAACAGGTCAGCTACGTTTGTTTACATGAATCGAAAACTTTCAGTTAAATCGCCAGATATGTTAGTTTATTTTGCTTGTCATTAAACACGAATTAAGAGAACATACAATTTCGCTAGGAATTTTTGACTTAATATGAAAATACCGGATTGAGGGCAGAGACTTGGCATCTCTTTTAGATTTGGCTGAACAAATGCGTTTCAGGCAGCATAATTACCGGTGAAAAGGAAAAGAATGATGCTGGCTAACTCGACGTTTAATGCAATATTATCCGACACTTCGGAGAGAAATTATTTAACCAGGATTAAAGGAAACATACAACTTTTGGCCAATAGATAACGCACGTGTATAAGAGGGCAGCATAGCTTAATGGTTCAGACAGTGGATTAAGACATGCAAGGTCCGCGGTTCCATCCCCGGTGCGGCCACAATAAAGATGAATAGTTTCTTTACGCCAATGGTTCTATTTTGAGTGCATATTTATAACCGAATGACTTCTCAAGCGTAAATTGTGCCTCCCGCTGTAAAATCTATTGAAATTAATTAATCTCTGCTCTCCATACAGGACTGGAGCATATTATTACACTGTGCAAGCAAGAAGTAATTTTTGTTTCATTCTACATTGTCTGATGTGGCAGAAACTTCACACATGTTCATTTTTGGAGTGTAATCTCATCCATATACCAAGAAAGGCTCAATGGCATAGCGCCACCATCTGGCAACAGGAAGTGGCTTTAATTTTACTTGACATCTTCCAATTTGGCTGAAAATGGACAAATATGTTAATTATTGGAGTGTAATCAAATCCATGAACCATACACGGCTCAATATTATACCACCACCATCTGGCAACAGGAAGTGGCTTAAATTTTACGTGACATCTTCCAATTTGGCTGAAAATATACAAATATGTTAATTATTGGAGTGAAATCAAATCCATAAACCATACACGGCTCAATATTATAGCGCCACCATCTGGCAATAGGAAGTGAGGCTTATATCATTGATGCATTCCAATAGCAGCAGAAACATCTTCATTGATCAAAGGGGAATTCCTGTGCACACTATACGTTGTCCAGGAAGGTGATTATTTCCAAAGTGTGTACATATTGTGAAACATGTCATTGGCACAACTATGCCACCAAGGCGGTTGCGCCCATGGTGCTTTGGCCCGTTCATTGCTGCTTGCAGCTATATTTAGGGCCCAAGCACCGTAGGGTGCGAAGGACCCTATTGTTATTGTAAAGATTATTATTATTATTAGGGCCCAAGCACCGTAGGGTGCGAAGGACCCTATTGTTATTGGAAGGATTATTATTATTATTATTATTATTATTATTATTATTCTTTTTTTTTCAATGTTTTGTGCATTTTTGAGGTGCTTGCCATGGATGAAAACTCACAGAATTTTGCACACACATCAGAAGTGGTGGCTGTCAGGTTGTCTCAGATGCTCAGACCTGGGCGTGGCTGAGGGACTCCACAGCGCCCCCTATCGCATTGTCATCTATTGTGGGCCGGCACTTTGAGCTACCTTCACAAAATTTAGTACGCATATAGCACTCCTCGGTCCAAACACATTTCTCATTCGCATCTAATCAAATATACAAACAGGAAGTCAGCCATTTTGGATTTTGTGCGTTTTACACGTTCTGCACTTTTAAGTACTCCTCCTAGGGGGTTCATCACATTCACACCACCTGTGGTCAGAATGGTCTCAGGATATTCATGATGCTAAATTGGCAGGATATTTTTGATAGCTCAAACGGGACGGTCCTGGGGAGGCGTAGAATTTTTATGTCACGCCACGCCAACAGGAAGTGGCCGTAATTTCATGGTTTACATCGTCTGATCTGGCTGATATTTTAGAAATACGTTTATTGTTGGAGTATAATCACATCCATATCCCAAGAACGGGTCAATGTTATAGCGCCACCATCTGGCAACAGGAAGTGAGGTCTTTATCATATTTGTATGCCTTCCTGCTAGGGCATTCATCACATTCACACGAAATGTGGTCCGCATGATCATAGGATAGTCATGACCATAAGCTGTGAAGGGATTTTTGATATCTCAAACGGTATGGAAATGGCGAGTCGTACAGTACACATATTGCGTGCAAAAAAATGACTTTTTTTTTGACATCGTCCGATCTGGCTGATATTTTACAAATATGTTCACTGTTGGAGTACAATATGAAATATATACATATCAATCGGGGCGTGGCTAGACAGCGCCCCCTATAATTATTATTCTCTTTTTTTTCAATGTATTTTGCATTTTTGAGGTGCTTGCCATGGATGAAAACTCACGGAATTTTGCACACACATGAGAAGTGTTGGCTTTCAGGAGGTATCAGATGCTCAGACCTGGGCGTGGCCGAGGGACTCCACAGCGCCCCCTAATGCTTTGTCTTCTATTGTGGACAGGCACTTTGAGCTACCTTCACCTAATTTGGTATGCATGTGGGCCTCCTCTGGACAAACACATTTGTCATTCGCATCGAATCAAATATGTGAACAGGAAGTCAGCCATTTTGAATTTTGTGCATTTTACACGTACTACACTTTTAAGTACTCCTCCTAGGGGGTTCATTGCATTCACACGAAATGTGGTCAAAGTGGTCTCAGGATTGTCATGATACTAATTGCAAAGGATATTTTTGATATCTCAAACGGTATGGTCATGGCGAGGCGTAAAATTTTCCTGTCAAGCCGCGCCAACAGGAAGTAGCCATAAATTCATGGTCTACATTGTCTGATCTGGCTGATATTTTACAAATATGTTCACTGTTAGAGTCTAATCACATCCATATACCAAGAAGAAATCAATGTTATAGCGCCACCATCTGGCAACGGAAGTGAGGTTTTTATCATGTTTGTATGCGTTCCTGCTAGAGTATTCATCACATTCACACCAAATGTAGTCATCATGATCTGAGAATAGTCCTGACCCTAAATGACGAAAGGATTTTTGATATCTCAAACGGTTTGGCAATGGCGAGGCGTATAATACACACGTTACGCCCAAAAACAGGAAGTGGGCTTAATTCCGTTCTACATCATCTGATCGGGCTGATATTTTACAAATATATTCACTTTTGGAGTGCAATCACATCCATATCCACATTCATCTGGGCGTGGCTACACAGCGCCCCCTATGGCTTTTTTCTAATATTGTGGACATATACTTTCACGTAAATGCACCACGTCTGGTAGGCATAAGGGTCTCCTCAAGACACACACATTTCTCATTTGCATCCCTTAACTTTTCCCAACAGGAAGTGAGCTATTTTGGATTTTGTGTGTTTTTAAGTGTTTTTTCACGTACCAAACTTTG
The DNA here is from genome assembly GCF_963514075.1 of Conger conger. Taxonomy (NCBI): domain Eukaryota; kingdom Metazoa; phylum Chordata; class Actinopteri; order Anguilliformes; family Congridae; genus Conger; species Conger conger. The sequence continues at coordinate 33,459,547 of NC_083761.1, forward strand.
AAATACTCTTCCTAGGGGGTTCATCACATTCACACAAAATGTGGTCAGCATGATATTATAGCCCTGACACACAACTATGAACTGATTTTTAATATCTTGGAATGGTATGGCTATGGTCAGCCTTAAAATTAACTTGTAATGCTGCCCAAATAGGAAAATTATATATTAAATAATTTCAAAAAGGTATTAAATTCTACATTGCCTGATTTTGAGGCGACATCTTTTCACATATGTTCATTGTTGGAGTGTCATCACATCCATTAAGCAATAATAGTTTACTATTTTCGCTGGAGACTCATTATCTCCAGTCTTAAAACTTCAACTCAAGTCGCAACTGACTCTCCCATTTCTAATACGCGACTGCCATCTAGTGGCAAAGGTTAGTATTCTTTCTAATTTTCGGTATGGTTTCTCTTTCTTGGATGAAGTGATTTCTCAACGACAAGTTTTGTTTCTTTTTGCGAGCCAGTAACCATAACGATGTATGAGTAACAGCGGCAGCCTACATGACAAAATGTACTGAAAACACCCAGCCCACAGCAACGTTTTTTCTCATCTATCTTAATTAACTCGATTGAATAACTAAAATAAAAAACAGGCTTTTACTGGCAGGAAAGTATCATATATTTAAAAGATTAATACATATAATGCATATATTGCTTTGACGTTCAATGTTATTTGGATTTTTAAAAAACCGTATTGTAGCATTTTAAGGACTCAATACAAAGTGAAAACCAAGAAGCCTTATTAAGGAATTCGAGCCGTTTCTATTTGACTTCATTCGATTGAAGTGAATGCCGTAACCCAATTAAATGTAATTCGCGTCGGAATACACATAATAGCCTACACTGTCAACGTGAAATAAAAATATATAGAGGTTTAAATCGATCCTGTATTGGGACATTTGTTATGATGGCTGGTGCAACGGGCATTTTCGGTACCGTTGACCATAATCGAATGCTAGCATTTATATCATTACACTGACCAAGTCCTGTTAAAAAGCACATTTTTGGTTCCTTTGTGGAAACAGTGAAGTTGTCTACACAATCTGTTCTACTCACAGACTAACTGCGTCGCTGTAACTTCCCCCCATTTCTCATACGGCGATTCAATTTATTGGCAGAAAGTGGTACTTTCATTTTTTTCTTCCTTCAAGTGATTTTTCAACGATAGGTTTTTGTTTTTTTCTAGCGAGCCAGTAGGCATAACGATGTATGATTTACAGCTGCAGCCTACGTGACAAAATGTATTGACAACACCCAGTCCGACGTTTCTTTGCATCTATTTTCATTACATGAATTGAATAACTAAAATAAATATTAAAGACATTTAAAGACTTAAAGACAGGCTTTAACTGGCAGGAGAGTATCATATTTTTAAAAGATTAACACATGAAGTCAAAAAGAAACTTTAGCGTCTGAGGTGGCTCTGCTCGAACGCTGTGTTAACAAGAGACCGTTTTGTTCAACAAAGGTATCACATGCAGGTCGTTGCGAGATGACACGCACGGGCTAACAGCAGCCAGCCAGTCCACTGTCTGTGTGAGTCAAAAAACAGGTCAGCTACGTTGGTTTACATGAATAGAAAACTTTCAGTTAAATCGCCAGCTATGTTAGTTTATTAGGCTTGTCATTAAACACGAATTAAGAGAACATACAATTTCGCTAGGAATGGTAAATTAATATGAAAATACTGTATTGAGGGCAGAGAGTTGGCATCTCTTTTAGATTTGGCTGAACAAATGCGTTTCAGGCAGCATAATTACCAGTGAAATGGAAAAGAATGATGCTGGTTAACTAGACGTTTCGTGCAATATTATCCGACACTTCGTAGAGAAATTATTAAACCAAGATAAAAGGAGACATTTGGCCAATAGATGGCACCCGTGTAGAAGCGGGCAGTATAGCGTAATGGTTAGGGCGGTGGATTAAGGCACGCAAATTCAGCCGTTCGATCCCCGCTGCAGCCACAATGAATTTGAATAGGTTCTTGAAGCCAATTGTTTTCATTTTGAGTGCATATTTATGGCCGAATGACTTCTCAAGCGTAAATTGTGCCTCCCCGTGTAAAAACTATGGAAATTAATGAATCTCTGCTCTCCATACAGGACTGTAGCATGTTATCACAATGTGCAAGCAAGAAGTAATTTTTGTTTCATTCTACATTGTCTGATGTGGCAAAAACTTCACACATGTTCATTTTTGGAGTGTAATCTCATCAATATACCAAGACAGGCTCAATGGCATAGGCCACCATCTGGCAACAGGAAGTGGCTTTAATTTTACTTGACATCTTCCAATTTGGCTGAAAATGTACAAATATGTTAATTATTGGAGTGTAATCAAATCCATAAACCATACACGGCTCAATATTAACCTTATTAAGGAATTCGAGCCGTTTCTATTTCATTCGATTGAAGTGAATGCCGTAACCCAATTAGTAATTCGCGTCGGAATACACATAATAGCCTACACTGTCAACGTGAAATAAAAATATATAGAGGTTTAAATCGATCCTATATTGGGACTTTTGTTATGATGGCTGGTGCAACGGGCATTTTCGGTAATGTTGACCATAATCGAATGCTAGCATTTATATCATTACACTGACCAAGTACCGTTAAAAAGCATATTTTAAGCTCCCTTCTGGAAACAGTGAAGTTGTCTACACGGTCTACTCTAATCACAGACTAACTGCGTCGCTGTAACTTCCCCCATTTCTGATACGGGGATTCCATTCATTGGCAAAAAATGGTACTTTCATTTTTTTCTTCCTTCAAGTGATTTTTCAACGATAGGTTTTTTTTATTTTTATAGCGTGCCAGTATGCATAACGATGTATGATTTACAGCTGCAGCCTCCGTGACAAAATGTAATGACAACACCCAGCCCGACGTTTCTTTGCTTCTATTTTCATTATATGAATTGAATAACTAAAATAAATATTAAACACATTTAAAGACTTAAAGACAGGCTTTAACTGGCACGAGAGTATCATATATTTAAAAGATGAACACATGAAGTCAAAAAGAAACGTCAGCGTTTGAGGTGTCTCTGCTCGAACGCTGTGTTAACATGAGACCGTTATGTTCAACAAAGGTATCGCATGCAGGTCGTTGCCAGATGACACGCACGGGGTAACAGCAGCCAACCTGTCCACTGTTTGTGTGAGTCAAAAAACAGGTCAACTACGTTGGTTTACATGAATAGAAAACTTTCAGTTAAATCGCCAGCTATGTTTGTTTATTAGGCTTGTCATTAAACACGAATTAAGAGAACATACAATTTCGCTTGGAATGGTAACTTAATATGAAAATACTGTATTGAGGGCAGAGAGTTGGCATCTCTTTTAGATTTGGCTGAACAAATGCGTTTCAGGCAGCATAATTACCGGTGAAATGGAAAAGAATGATGCTGGCTAACTAGACGTTTCATGCAATATTATCCGACACTTCGGAGAGAAATTATTTAACCAAGATAAAAGGAAACATACAACTTTTGGCCAATAGATGGCACCCGTGTATCAGCGTGCAGTGCAGCGTAATGGTTCGGGCGGTGGATTAAGGCACGCAAATTCAGCGGTTCCATCCCCGGTGCAGCCACAATAAAATTGAACAGTTTCTTGAAGGTAATGGTTTTATGTTGAGTGCATATCTATAGCCTAATGACTTTTCAAGCATAAATTGTGCCTCCCCGTGTAAAAACTATGGAAATTAATTAATCTCTGCTCTCCATACAGGACTGTAGCATGTTATCACAATGTTCAAGCTAGAAGTTATTTTTGTTTCATTCTACATTGTCTCATGTGGCTGAAACTTCACTCATGTTCATTTTTGGAATGTAATCTCATCCATATCCCAATAAAGGCTCAATGGCATAGCACCACCTCCTGGGAACAGGAAGTGTGGCTTCATTTCATTTCACATCGTCTGATTTTGCTGACGCTTTAGAGCAGGGGTCACCAACCTTTTTGAAACTGAGAGCTACTTCATGGGTACTGAGTCATACTAAGCGCTACCAGTTTGTTTCGTCACGTGCACAATACTGACCTTTGAACTAGAGTAGGTCAGAGTTCACCTAAACTTTTCAACTTCATGGATAGAAAACATATTTTTAAGATATTGTCATTTTTAAATCTATATAAATGCAAGTGTGATTAAAAAAAAATAGCAACAGAATAAAATTAAATTTTAGATGCAGCTCACTCGTGAGTTGTGCTATTTTTAGAACAGGCCTGCGGGCGACTCATGTGGTCCTTGGGGGCGACCTGGTGCCCGCGGGCACCGTGTTGGTGACCCCTGCTTTAGAGATATGTTTCATGTTGGATTATAATCACATCCATGTTCCAATAAATGCTCAATGTCACATCGCCACCTGCTGGCAACAGGAAGCGGCCTTAATTTCACTCGACATCTTCCAATTTGGCTGAAAATGTACAAATATGTTCATTTTTGGAGTGAAATCAAATCCATAAACCATACACAGCTCAATATTATAGCGCCACCATCTGGCAATAGGAAGTGAGGCTGATATCATTGATGCATTCCAATAGCAGCAGCAACATCTTCATTGATCAAAGGGGAATTCCTGTGCACACTATTCGTTGTCCAGGAAGGTGATTATTTCCAAAGTGTGTACATGTTGTGAAACATGTCATTGGCAGAACTATGCCACCAAGGCGGTTGCGCCCATGGTGCTTGGGCCCGTTCATTGCTGCTTGCAGCTATATTTATTATTATTATTCTTTTTTCTATATGCAAATGGGCCTTTTTGAGGTGCTTGCCATGCATAAAAAGTCTGGGAATTTTGCACACACATCAGAAATGAGGACCTTCAGGATCGACTAGATGCTCAGACCTGGGCGTGGCCGAGAGACTCCACAGCGCCCCCTATCGCATTGTCATCTATTGTGGGCAGGCACTTTGAGCTACCTTCACAAAATTTAGTCAGCATATAGCACTCCTCGGACCAAAAACATTTATAATTTGCATCTAATCAAATATACAAACAGGAAGTCAGCCATTTTGGATTTTGTGCGTTTTACATGTACTGCACTTTTAAGTACTCCTCCTAGGGGGTTCATCACATTCACACCACCTGTGGTCAGAATGGTCTCAGGATATTCATGATGCTAAATTGCCAGGATATTTTTGATAGCTCAAACGGGACGGTCCTGGGGAGGCGTAGAATTTTTCTGTCACGCCACGCCAACAGGAAGTGGCCGTAATTTCATGGTCTACATTGTCTGATCTGGCTGATATTTTAGAAATACGTTTATTGTTGGAGTATAATCACATCCATATCCCAAGAACGGGTCAATGTTATAGCGCCACCATCTGGCAACAGGAAGTGAGGTCTTTATCATATTTGTATGCCTTCCTCCTAGGGCATTCATCACATTCACACGAAATGTGGTGAGCATGATCTTAGGATAGTCATGACCATAAGCTGTGAAGGGATTTTTGATATCTCAAACGGTATGGAAATGGCGAGTCGTACAGTACACATATTGCGTGCAAAAAAAAGACTTTTTTTTCGACATCGTCCGATCTGGCTGATATTTTATGAATATGTTCATTGTTGGAGTACAATATGAAATATATACATATCAATCGGGGCGTGGCTAGACAGCGCCCCCTATAATTATTATTCTCTTTTTTTTCAATGTATTTTGCATTTTTGAGGTGCTTGACATGGATGGAAACTCATGGAATTTTGCACACACATGAGAAGTGTTGGCTTTCAGGATGTATCAGATGCTCAGACCTGGGCGTGGCCGAGGGACTCCACAGCGCCCCCTAATGCTTTGTCTTCTATTGTGGACAGGCACTTTGAGCTACCTTCACCTAATTTGGTATGCATCTGGGCCTCCTCTGGACAAACACATTTCTCATTCACATCGAATCAAATATGTCAACAGGAAGTCAGCCATTTTGAATTTTGTGCATTTTACACGTACTACACTTTTAAGTACTCCTCCTAGGGGGTTCATTGCATTCACACGAAATGTGGTGAGAATGGTCTCAGGATAGTCAGGATACTAATTCCAAAGGATATTTTTGATATCTCAAACGGTATGGTCATGGCGAGGCGTATATTTTTCATGTCACGCCGCGCCAACAGGAAGTAGCCATAAATTCATGGTCAACATTGTCTGATCTGGCTGATATTTTACAAATATGTTCACTGTTAGAGTGTAATCATATCCATATACCAAGAAAAAGTCAATGTTATAGCGCCACCATCTGGCAACGGAAGTGAGGTTTTTATCATGTTTGTATTCGTTCCTGCTAGGGTATTCATCACATTCACACCAAATGTAGTCATCATGATCTTAGAATAGTCCTGACCCTAAATGACGAAAGGATTTTTGATATCTCAAACGGTTTGGCAATGGCGAGGCGTATAATACACCCGTTACACCCAAAAACAGGAAGTGGGCTTAATTCCGTTCTACATCATCTGATCGGGCTGATATTTTGCAAATATATTCACTTTTGGAGTGCAATCACATCCATATCCACATTCATCTGGGCGTGGCTACACAGCGCCCCCTATGGCTTTTTTCTAATATTGTGGACACATACTTTCACGTAAATGCACCACGTCTGGTAGGCATAAGGGTCTCCTCAAGACACACACATTTCTCATTTGCATCCCTTAACTTTTCTCAACAGGAAGTGAGCTATTCTGGATTTTGTGTGTTTTTAAGTGTTTTTCTTCACGTACCAAACTTTGAAATACTCTTCCTAGGGGGTTCATCACATTCACACAAAATGTGGTCAGCATGATATTATAGCCCTGACACACAACTATGAACTGATTTTTAATATCTTGGAATGGTATGGCTATGGTCAGCCTTAAAATTAACTTGTAATGCTGCCCAAACAGTTCATGTTTTAATACAATTATGTATTAAATAATTTCAAAAAGGTATTAAATTCTACATTGCCTGATTTTGAGGCTACATCTTTTCACATATGTTCATTGTTGGAGTGTCATCACATCCATTAAGCAATAATAGTTCACTATTTTCGCTGGAGACTCATTATATCCAGTCTTAAAACTTCAATGCAAGTCGCAAATGACTCTCCCATTTCTATTACGCGACTGCCATCTACTGGCAAAAGTTGGTATTGCATATATCTTGCAATGACGTTCAATGTTATTTGGTTTTAAAAAAACCGTGTTGTAGCATTTTAAGGACTCAATACAAAACGGCTGTTCGGAAAGTTAGCTTGAAAACCAAGAAGCCTTATTAAGGAATTCGAGCCGTTTCTATTTGACTTCATTCGGTTGAAGTGAATGCCGTAACCCAATTAAATGTAATTCGCGTCGGAATACACATAATAGCCTACACTGTCAACGTGAAATAAAAATATATAGAGGTTTAAATCGATCCTATATTGGGACATTTGTTATGATGGCTGGTGCAACGGGCATTTTCGGTACCGTTGACCATAATCGAATGCTAGCATTTATATCATTACACTGACCAAGTTCTTTTAAAAAGCACATCACCTTTGTGGAAACAGTGAAGTTGTCTACACAATCTATTCTACTCAGAGACTAACTGCGTCGCTGTAACTTCCCCCCATTTCTGATACGGGGATTCCATTTATTGGCAGAAAGTGGAACTTTTATATTTTTCTTCCTTCAAGTGATTTTTCAACGATAGGTTTTTTTTTTTTTTCTAGCGAGCCAGTAGGCATAACGATGTATGATTTACAGCTGCAGCCTACGTGACAAAATGTATTGACAACACCCAGCCCGACGTTTCTTTGCATCTATTTTCATTTTTGAATAGAGTATCTGAAATAAATATTAAAGACATTTAATGACTGTCTTTAACTGGCAGGAGAGTAGCATATATTTAAAAGAGTCAAAAGTCAAAAAGAAACGTTAACGTTTGAGATGGCTCTGGTCGAACTCTCTGTTAACATGAGACCGTTATGTTCAACAAACGTATGGCATGCAGGTCGTTGCGAGATGACGCGCATTGGCTAACAGCAGCCAGCCTGTCCACTGTCTGTGTGAGTCAAAAAAACAAGTCAGCTACGTTTGTTTACATGAATAGAAAACTTTCAGTTAAATCGCCAGATATGTTAGTTTATTTTGCTTGTCATTAAACACGAATTAAGAGAACATACAATTTCGCTAGGAATTTTTGACTTAATATGAAAATACCGGATTGAGGGCAGAGACTTGGCATCTCCTTTAGATTTGGCTGAACAAATGCGTTTCAGGCAGCATAATTACCGGTGAAATGGAAAAGAATGATGCTGGCTAACTAGACGTTTAATGCAATATTATCCGACACTTAGGAGAGAAATTATTTAACCAAGATGAAAGGAAATATACAACTTTTGGCCAATAGATGGCGTACGTGTATAAGAGGGCAGAATAGCTTAATGGTTCAGACAGTGGATTAAGACATGCAAGGTCCGCAGTTCCATCCCCGGTGCGGCCACAATAAAGTTGAATAGTTTCTTTACGCCAATGGTTTCATTTTGAGTGCATATTTATAACCGAATGACTTCTCAAGCGTAAATTGTGCCTCCCGCTGTAAAATCTTTTGAAATTAATTCATCTCTGCTCTCCATACAGGACTGGAGCATATTATTACAATGTGCAAGCAAGAAGTAATTTTTGTTTCATTCTACATTGTCTGATGTGGCAGAAACTTCACACATGTTCATTTTTGGAGTGTAATCTCATCCATATACCAAGAAAGGCTCAATGGCATAGCGCCACCATCTGGCAACAGGAAGTGACTTTAATTTTACTTGACATCTTCCAATTTGGCTGAAAATGTACAAATATGTTAATTATTGGAGTGTAATCAAATCCATAAACCATACACGGCTCAATATTATAGCGCCACCATCTGGCAACAGGAAGTGGCTTTAATTTTACTGGACATCTTCCAATTTGGCTGAAAATGTACAAATATGTTCATTTTTGGAGTGAAATCAAATCCATAAACCATACACAGCTCAATATTATAGCGCCACCATCTGGCAATAGGAAGTGAGGCTTATATCATTGATGCATTCCAATGGCAGCAGCAACATCTTCATTGATCAAAGGGGAATTCCTGTGCACACTATTCGTTGTCCAGCAAGGTGATTATTTCCAAAGTGTGTACATATTGTGAAACATGTCATTGGCACAACTGTGCCACCAAGGCGGTTGCGCCCATGGTGCTTGGGCCCGTTCATTGCTGCTTGCAGCTATATTTATTATTATTATTCTTTTTTCTATATGCAAATGGGCCTTTTTGAGGTGCTTGCCATGCATAAAAAGTCTGCGAATTTTGCACACACATCAGAAATGAGGACCTTCAGGATCTATTAGATGCTCAGACCTGGGCGTCGCCGAGGGACTCCACAGCGCCCCCTATCGCATTGTCATCTATTGTGGGCAGGCACTTTGAGCTACCTTCACCAAATTTTGTATGCATATAGCACTCCTCGGACCAAACACATTTCAAATTCGCATCTAATCAAATATACAAACAGGAAGTCAGCTATTTTGGATTTTGTGCGTTTTACACGTACTGCACTTTTAAGTACTCCTCCTAGGGGGTTCATCACATTCACACCACCTGTGGTCAGAATGGTCTCAGGATATTCATGATGCTAAATTGCCAGGATATTTTTGATAGCTCAAACGGGACGGTCCAAGGGGGGCGTAGAATTTTTATGTCACGCCGCGCCAACAGGAAGTGGCCGTAATTTCATGGTCTGCATTGTCTGATCTGGCTGATATTTTAGAAATACGTTTATTGTTGGAGTATAATCACATCCATATCCCAAGAACGGGTCAATGTTATAGCGCCACCATCTGGCAACAGGAAGTGAGGTCTTTGTCATATTTCTATGCCTTCCTGCTAGGGCATTCATCACATTCACACGAAATGCGGTCAGCATGATCTTAGGATAGTCATGACCATAAGCTGTGAAGGGATTTTTGATATCTCAAACGGTATGGAAATGGCAAGTCGTACAGTACACATATTGCGTGCAAAAAAATGACTTTTTTTTCGACATCGTCCGATCTGGCTGATATTTTCCAAATATGTTCACTGTTGGAGTACAATATGAAATATATACATATCAATCGGGGCGTGGCTAGACAGCGCCCCCTATAATTATTATTCTCTTTTTTTTCAATGTATTTTGCATTTTTGAGGTGCTTGCCATGGATGGAAACTCATGGAATTTTGCACACACATGAGAAGTGTTGGCTGTCAGGATGTGTCAGATGCTCAGACCTGGTCGTGGCCGAGGGACTCCACAGCGCCCCCTAATGCTTTGTCTTCTATTGTGGACAGGCACTTTGAGCTACCTTCACCTAATTTGGTACGCATGTGGGACTCCTCTGGACAACCACATTTCTCATTCGCATCGAATCAAATATGTGAACAGGAAGTCAGCCATTTTGAATTTTGTGCATTTTACACGTACTACACTTTTAAGTACTCCTCCTAGGGGCTTCATTGCATTCACACGAAATGTGGTCAAAGTGGTCTCAGGATAGTCATGATACTAATTCAAAAGGAAATTTTTGATATCTCAAACGGTATGGTAATGGCGAGGCGTACAATTTTCATGTCACGCCGCGCCAACAGGAAGTAGCCATAAATTCATGGTCTACATTGTCTGATCTTGCTGATATTTTACAAATATGTTCACTGTTAGAGTGTAATCACATCCAAATACCAAGAAGAAATCAATGTTATAGCGCCACCATCTGGCAACGGAAGTGAGGTTTTTATCATGTTTGCATGCGTTCCTGCTAGGGTATTAATCACATTCACACCAAATGTAGTAATCATGATCTTAGAATAGTCCTGACCCTAAATGACGAGAGGATTTTTGATATCTCAAACGGTTTGGCAATGGCGAAGCGTATAATACACACGTTACGCCCAAAAACAGGAAGTGGGCTTAATTCCGTTCTACATCATCTGATCGGGCTGATATTTTACAAATATATTCACTTTTGGAGTGCAATCACATCCATATCCACATTCATCTGGGCGTGGCTACACAGCGCCCCCTATGGCTTTTTTCTAATATTGTGGACATATACTTTCACGTAAATGCACCACGTCTGGTAGGCATAAGGGTCTCCTCAAGACACACACATTTCTCATTTGCATCCCTTAACTTTTCCCAACAGGAAGTGAGCTATTTTGGATTTTGTGTGTTTTTAAGTGTTTTTTCACGTACCAAACTTTGAAATACTCTTCCTAGGGGGTTCATCACATTCACACAAAATGTGGTCAGCATGATATTATAGCCCTGACACACAACTATGAACTGATTTTTAATATCTTGGAATGGTATGGCTCTGGTCAGCCTTAAAATTTACTTGTAATGCTGCTCAAACAGTTCATGTTTTAATAGAATTATGTATTAAATAATTTCAAAAAGGTATTCAATTCTACATTGCCTGATTTTGAGGTTACAACTTTTCACATATGTTCATTGTTGGAGTGTCATCACATCCATTAAGCAATAATAGTTCACTATTTTCGCTGGAGACTCATTATATCCAGTCTTAAAACTTCAACGCAAGTCGCAAATGACTCTCCCATTTCTAATACGCGACTGCCATCTACTGGCAAAAGTTGGTATTGCATATATCTTGCAATGACGTTCAATGTTATTTGGTTTAAAAAAAACCGTGTTGTAGCATTTTAAGTACTCAATACAAAACGGCTGTTCGGAAAGTTAGCCTGAAAACCAAGAAGCCTTATTAAGGAATTCGAGCCGTTTCTATTTGACTTCATTCGATTGAAGTGAATGCCGTAACCCAATTAAATGTAATTCGCGTCGGAATACACACAATCGCCTACACTGTCAACGTGAAATAAAAATATATAGAGGTTTAAATCGATCCTATATTGGGACATTTGTTATGATGGCTGGTGCAACGTGCATTTTCGGTACCGTTGACCATAATCGAATGCTAGCATTTATATCATTACACTGACCAAGTCCTGTTAAAAAGCACATCACCTTTGTGGAAACAGTGAAGTTGTCTACACAATCTATTCTACTCACAGACTAACTGCGTCGCTGTAACTTCCCCCCATTTCTGATACGGGGAATCCATTTATTGGCAGAAAGTGGTACTTTTATATATTTCTTCCTTCAAGTGATTTTTCAACGATAGGTTTTTGTTTTTTTTCTAGCGAGCCAGTAGGCATAACGATGTATGATTTACAGCTGCAGCCTACGTGACAAAATGTATTGACAACACCCAGCCCGACGTTTCTTTGCATCTATTTTCATTTTTGAATAGAATATCTGAAATAAATATTAAAGACATTTAATGACTGTCTTTAACTGGCAGGAGAGTAGCATATATTTAAAAGAGTCAAAAGTCAAAAAGAAACGTTAACGTTTGAGATGGCTCTGGTCGAACTCTGTGTTAACATGAGACCGTTATGTTCAACAAAGGTATGGCATGCAGGTCGTTGCGAGATGACGCGCACGGGCTAACAGCAGCCAGCCAGTCCACTGTCTGTGTGAGTAAATAAAACAGGTCAGCTACGTTTGTTTACATGAATAGAAAACTTTCAGTTAAATCGCCATATATGTTAGTTTATTTTGCTTGTCATTAAACACGAATTAAGAGAACATACAATTTCGCTAGGAATTTTTGACTTAATATGAAAATACCGGATTGAGGGCAGAGACTTGGCATCTCCTTTAGATTTGGCTGAACAAATGCGTTTCAGGCAGCATAATTACCGGTGAAATGGAAAAGAATGATGCTGGCTAACTCGACGTTTAATGCAATACTATCCGACACTTCGGAGAGAAATTATTTAACCAGGATAAAAGGAAACATACAACTTTTGGCCAATAGATGGCGTACGTGTATAAGAGGGCAGTATAGCTTAATGGTTCAGACAGTGGATTAAGACATGCAAGGTCCGCGGTTCCATCCCCGGTGCGGCCACAATAAAGTTGAATAGTTTCTTTACGCCAATGGTTTTATTTTGAGTGCATATTTATAACCGAATGATTTCTCAAGCGTAAATTGTGCCTCCCGCTGTAAAATCTATTGAAATTTATTAATCTCTGCTCTCCATACAGGACTGCAGCATATTATTACAATGTGCAAGCAAGAAGTAATTTTTGTTTCATTCTACATTGTCTGATGTGGCAGAAACGTCACACATGTTCATTTTTGGAGTGTAATCTCACCCATATACCAAGAAAGGCTCAATGGCATAGCGCCACCATCTGGCAACAGGAAGTGGCTTTAATTTTACTTGACATCTTCCAATTTGGCTGAAAATGTACAAATATGTTAATTATTGGAGTGTAATCAAATCCATAAACCATACACGGCTCAATACTATAGCGCCACCATCTGGCAACAGGAAGTGGCTTTAATTTTACTCGACATCTTCCAATTTGGCTGAAAATGTACAAATATGTTCATTTTTGGAGTGAAATCAAATCCATAAACCATACACAGCTCAATATTATAGCGCCACCATCTGGCAATAGGAAGTGAGGCTTATATCATTGATGCATTCCAATAGCAGCAGCAACATCTTCATTGATCAAAGGGGAATTCCTGTGCACACTATTCGTTGTCCAGGAAGGTGATTATTTCCAAAGTGTGTACATATTGTGAAACATGTCATTGGCACAACTGTGCCACCAAGGCGGTTGCGCCCATGGTGCTTGGGCCCGTTCATTGCTGCTTGCAGCTATATTTAGGGCCCAAGCACCGTAGGGTGCGAAGGACCCTATTGTTATTGGAAGGATTATTATTATTATTATTATTATTATTATTATTATTATTATTCTTTCTCTTCCGTCAAATGGGCATTTTTGAGGGCCTTGCCCTGGCTAAAAAGTCTTGATATTTTGCAGACACATCAGTAGTGGTGGCCGTCAGGATGTATCAGATGCTCAGACCTGGGTTTGGCCGAGGGACTCCACAGCGCCCCCTATTGCGCTGACCCCCCCCCCCCCCCCTGCATTGTTGTTTATTGTGGGCAGGCACTTTGAGATACCTTCACCAAATTTAGTACGCATATAGCACTCCTCAAACCAAACACATTTCTAATTCGCATTGATGCAAATATGCGAACAGGAAGTCAGCCATTTTGAATTTTGTGCGTTTTCACATGTACTACACTTTTAAGTACTCCTCCTAGGCGGTTCATCGCATTCACACCAAATGGGGTAAGAATGGTCTGAACATAGTCATGATTCTAAATTGCCAGGATATTTTTGATATCTCACACGGTATGGTCATGGCGAGGCGTACAATTTTTATGTCACGCCGCGCCAAAAGGAAGTGGCCATAATTTTGTGGTTTACATCGTCTGATCTGGTTGATATTTTACACATATGTTCATTGTGTGAGTATACTCACATTCATGTCCCAAGAAGAAGTCAATGTTATAGCGCCACCATCTGGCTACAGGAAGTGAGGTTTTTATCATATTTGTATGTGTTCCTGCTAGGGTATTCATCACATTCACACCAAATGAAGTCAGCATGATCTTAGGATAGGCCTGACCCTAAAAGCCAAACGGATTTTTGATATCTCAAATGGTTTGGCAATGGCGAGGCGTACAATACACACGTTACGAGCGAAAACAGGAAGTGGGCTTAATTCCGTTCTACATTGTCTGATTGGGCTGAAATTTTACAGATATATTCACTGTTGGAGTCCAATCACATCCATATCCACATACATCTGGGCGTGGCTACGCAGCGCCCCCTATGGTTCTTTTCTAATATTGTGGACATATACTTTCACGTAAATTCACCGAATATGGTATGCATATGGGTCTCCTCAAGACACACACATTTCTCATTTGCATCCCTAAACGTTTCTAAACAGGAAGTGAGCTATTTTGGATTTTGTGTGTTTTTAAGTGTTTTTACACGTACCAAACTCTGAAATACTCCTCCTAGGGAGTTCATCACATTCACACCAAATGTGGTGAGAATGGTCTCAGGATAATCCTGATGCTAAATTGAAAGGATATTTCTGATATGTCAAACGGTACGGCTATGGCGAGGCGTACAATTTGAGGTCTCGCCGTGGCAACAGGAAGTGTTCGTAATTTCATTCTAGATGGTCTGATCTGGTTGATATTACACAGATATGTTCGTTGTGGGAGTATAATCAAATCCATATCCCAAAAATGACTCAATGTTATAGCGCCACCATCTGGCAACAGGAAGTGGCTTTAATTTCACTCGACATCTTCCGATGTGGCCGAAAATTTAGAAATATGTATATTGTTGGAGTGTAATTAAATCCATATTCCAAAAATGACTCAATGTTATAACGCCACCATCTGGAAACTAGAACATTGAATTGACCTTAATTTCACTCAACATCTTCCGATGTGGCTGAAAATTTTGAAATAGATTTATTATTGGAGTGTAATCAAATAATACACGGCTCAATATTATAGCGCCACCATCTGGCAACAGGAAGTGAGTCTTATGTCATTGATGCATTCCAATAGCAACACCAACATCTTCATTGATAAAAGGGGAATTCCTGTGCACACTATACATTGCCAAGGAAGGTGATTATTTCCAAAGTGTGTACATATTGTTAAACATGTCATTGGCACAACTATGCCACCAAGGCGGTTGCGCCCATGGTGCTTGGGCCCGTTCATTGCTGCTTGCAGCTATATTTAGGGCCCAAGCACCGTAGGGTGCGAAGGACCCTATTGTTATTGGAAGGATTATTATTATTATTATTATTATTATTATTATTATTCTTTTTCTTCAGGCAAATGGGCTTTTTTGAGAGCCTTGCCATGCGTAAAAAGTCTTGACATTTTGCACACACATCAGAAGTCGTTGCTGTCAGGAGCTCTCAGATGCTCAGACCTGGGCGTGGCCGAGGGACTCCACAGCGCCCCCTATCGCATTGTCTTCTATTGTGAAAAGGCACTTTGAGCTACCTGCACCTAATTTGGTGGCCAAATAGCGCTCCTCGGTCCAAACACATTTCTCATTCGGATCTAATCAAATATCCAAACAGGAAGTCAGCCATTTTGGATTTTCTGAGTTTTACACGTACTACACTTTTAAGTACTCCTCCTAGGGGGTTCATCGCATTCACACCAACTGTGGTCAGAATGGTCTCAGGATAGTCATGATGCTAAATTGCCAGGATATTTTTGATAGCTCAACCGGGACAGTCACGGGGAGGATTACAATTTTTATGTCACGCCACGCCAACAGGAAGTGGCCATAATTTCATGGTCTACATTGTCTGATCTGGCTGATATTTTAGAAATTTGTTTATTGTTGGAGTGTAATCACATCCATATCCCAAGAACAGGTCAATGTTATAGCGCCACCATCTGGCAATCGGAAGTGAGGTCTTTAACATATTTGTATGCATTCCTGCTAGGGCATTCAGCACATTCACACCAAATGCGGTCAGCATGATCTTAAGATAGTCCTTACGCTAAGTTGTGAAGGGATTTTTGATATCTCAAACGGTATGGAAATGGCGAGTCGTACAGTACACATATTGCGTGCAAAAAAATGACTTTTTTTTCGACATCGTCCGATCTGGCTGATATTTTACAAATATGTTCACTGTAGCAGTACAATATCAGATATATACATATCAATCGGGGCGTGGCTAGACAGCGCCCCCTATAATTATTATTCTCTTTTTTTTCAATGTATTTTGTATTTTTGAGGTGCTTGCCATGGATGGAAACTCACAGAATTTTGCACACACATGAGAAGTGTTGGCTGTCAGGATGTATCAGATGCTCAGACCTGGGCGTGGCCAAGGGACTCCACAGCGCCCCCTAATGCTTTGTCTTCTATTGTGGACAGGCACTTTGAGCTACTTTCACCTAATTTAGTATGCATGTGGGGCTCCTCTGGACAAACACATTTCTCATTCGCATCGAATCAAATATGTAAACAGGAAGTCAGCCATTTTGAATTTTGTGCATTTTACACGTACTACACTTTTAAGTACTCCTCCTAGGGGGTTCATTGCATTCACACGAAATGTGGTCAAATTGGTCTCAGGATAGTCATGATACTCATTCCAAAGGATATTTTTGATATCTCAAACGGTATGGTCATGGCGAGGCGTACAATTTTCATGTCACGCCGCGCCAACAGGAAGTTGCCATAAATTCATGGTCTACATTGTCTGATCTGGCTGATATTTTACAAATATGTTCACTGTTAGAGTGTAATCACATCCAAATACCAAGAAGAAATCAATGTTATAGCGCCACCATCTGGCAACGGACGTGAGGTTTTTATCATATTTGTATGCGTTCCTGCTAAGGTATTCATCACATTCACACCAAATGTAGTCATCATGATCTTAGAATAGCCCTGACCCTAAATGACGAAAGGATTTTTGATATCTCAAACGGTTTGGCAATGGCGAGGCGTATAATACACATGTTACGCCCAAAAACAGGAAGTGGGCTTAATTCCGTTCTACATCATCTGATCGGGCTGATATTTTACAAATATATTCACTTTTGGAGTGCAATCACATCCATATCCACATTCATCTGGGCGTGGCTACACAGCGCCCCCTATGGCTTTTTTCTAATATTGTGGACATATACTTTCACGTAAATGCACCACGTCTGGTAGGCATAAGGGTCTCCTCAAGACACACACATTTCTCATTTGCATCCCTTAACTTTTCCCAACAGGAAGTGAGCTATTTTGGATTTTGTGTGTTTGTAAGTGTTTTTTCACGTACCAAACTTTGAAATACTCTTCCTAGGGGGTTCATCACATTCACACAAAATGTGGTCAGCATGGTATTATAGCCCTGACACACAACTATGAACTGATTTTTAAAATCTTGGAATGGTATGGCTATGGTCAGCCTTAAAATTAACTTGTAATGCTGCCCAAACAGTTCATGTTTTAATACAATTATGTATTAAATAATTTTAAAAAGGTATTCAATTCTACATTGCCTGATTTTGAGGCTAACACTTTTCACATATGTTCATTGTTGGAGTGTCATCACATCCATTAAGCAATAATAGTTCACTATTTTCGCTGGAGACTCATTATATCCAGTCTTAAAACTTCAACGCAAGTCGCAAATGACTCTCCCATTTCTAATACGCGACTGCCATCTACTGGCAAAAGTTGGTATTGTTTCTCAAGTAATTCGTCAATGACAAGTTTTGTTTCTTTTTGCGAGCCAGTAACCATAACGATGTATGAGTAACAGCGGCAGCCTACGTAACAAAATGTACTGACAACACCCAGCCCACAGCAACGTTTTTTCTCATCTACCTTAATTATATGGATTGAAGAACTAAAATAAAAGACAGGCTTTTACTGGCAGGAAAGTAGCATATATTTCAAAGATTAACACATATAATGCATATCTTGCAATGACGTTCAATGTTATTTGGTTTAAAAAAAATCGTGTTGTAGCATTTTAAGGACTCAATACAAAACAGCTGTTCGGAAAGTTAGCTTGAAAACCAAGAGGCCTTATTAAGGAATTCGAGCCGTTTCTATTTGACTTCATTCGATTGAAGTGAATGCCGTAACCCAATTAAATGTAATTCGCGTCGGAATACACATAATAGCCTACACTGTCAACGTGAAATAAAAATATATAGAGGTTTAAATCGATCCTATATTGGGACATTTGTTATGATGGCTGGTGCAACGCGCATTTTCGGTACCGTTGACCATAATCGAATGCTAGCATTTATATCATTAGACTGACCAAGTCCTGTTAAAAAGCACATTTTTGGTTCCTTTGTGGAAACAGTGAAGTTGTCTACGCAATCTATTCTACTCACAGACTAACTGCGTCGCTGTAACTTCCCCCCATTTCTGATACGGGGATTCCATTTATTGGCAGAAAGTGGAACTTTTATATTTTTCTTCCTTCAAGTGATTTTTCAACGATAGGTTTTTTGTTTTTTTTCTAGCGAGCCAGTAGGCATAACGATGTATGATTTACAGCTGCAGCCTACGTGACAAAATGTATTGACAACACCCAGCCCGACGTTTCTTTGCATCTATTTTCATTTTTGAATAGAATATCTGAAATAAATATTAAAGACATTTAATGACTGTCTTTAACTGGCAGGAGAGTAGCATATATTTAAAAGAGTCAAAAGTCAAAAAGAAACGTTAACGTTTGAGATGGCTCTGGTCGAACTCTGTGTTAACATGAGACCGTTATGTTCAACAAAGGTATGGCATGCAGGTCGTTGCGAGATGACGCGCATTGGCTAACAGCAGCCAGCCTGTCCACTGTCTGTGTGAGTCAAAAAACAGGTCAGCTACGTTTGTTTACATGAATAGAAAACTTTCAGTTAAATCGCCAGATATGTTAGTTTATTTTGCTTGTCGTTAAACACGAATTAAGAGAACATACAATTTCGCTAGGAATTTTTGACTTAATATGAAAATACCGGATTGAGGGCAGAGACTTGGCATCTCCTTTAGATTTGGCTGAACAAATGCATTTCAGGCAGCATAATTACCGGTGAAATGGAAAAGAATGATGCTGGCTAACTCGACGTTTAATGCAATATTATCCGACACTTCGGAGAGAAATTATTTAACCAGGATAAAAGGAAACATACAACTTTTGGCCAATAGATGGCGTACGTGTATAAGAGGGCAGTATAACTTAATGGTTCAGAAAGTGGATTAAGACATGCAAGGTCCGCGGTTCCATCCCCGGTGCGGCCACAATAAAGTTGAATAGTTTCTTTACGCCAATGGTTTTATTTTGAGTGCATATTTATAACCGAATGACTTCTCAAGCGTAAATTGTGCCTCCCGCTGTAAAATCTATTGAAATTAATTCATCTCTGCTCTCCATACAGGACTGGAGCATATTATTACACTGTGCAAGCAAGAAGTAATTTTTGTTTCATTCTACATTGTCTGATGTGGCTGAAACTTCACACATGTTCATTTTTGGAGTGTAATCTCATCCATATACCAAGAAAGGCTCAATGGCATAGCGCCACCATCTCGGAACAGGAAGTGGCTTTAATTTTACTTGACATCTTCCAATTTGGCTGAAAATGTACAAATATGTTAATTATTGGAGTGTAATCAAATCCATGAACCATACACGGCTCAATATTATAGCGCCACCATCTGGCAATAGGAAGTGAGGCTTATATCATTGATGCATTCCAATAGCAGCAGCAACATCTTCATTGATCAAAGGGGAATTCCTGTGCACACTATACGTTGTCCAGGAAGGTGATTATTTCCAAAGTGTGTACATATTGTGAAACATGTCATTGGCGCAACTATGCCACCAAGGCGGTTGCGCCCATGGTGCTTGGGCCCGTTCATTGCTGCTTGCAGCTATATTTAGGGCCCAAGCACCGTAGGGTGCGAAGGACCCTATTGTTATTGTAAAGATTATTATTATTATTAGGGCCCAAGCACCGTAGGGTGCGAAGGACCCTATTGTTATTGTAAAGATTATTATTATTAGGGCCCAAGCACCGTAGGGTGCGAAGGACCCTATTGTTATTGGAAGGATTATTATTATTATTATTATTATTATTATTATTCTTTTTCTTCAGGCAAATGGGCTTTTTTGAGGGCCTTGCCATGCGTAAAAAGTCTTGACATTTTGCAAACACATCAGAAGTGGTTGCTGTCAGGAGCTCTCAGATGCTCAGACCTGGGCGTTGCCGAGGGACTCCACAGCGCCCCCTATCGCATTGTCTTCTATTGTGGGCAGGCTCTTTGAGCTACCTGCACCTAATTTGGTGGCCATATAGCGCTCCTCGGTCCAAACACATTTCTCATTCGGATCTAATCAAATATCCAAACAGGAAGTCAGCCATTTTGGATTTTCTGAGTTTTACACGTACTACACTTTTAAGTACTCCTCCTAGGGGGTTCATCGCATTCACACCAACGGTGGTCAGAATGGTCTCAGGATAGTCATGATGCTAAATTGCCAGGATATTTTTGATAGTTCAAACGGGACGGTCATGGGGAGGAGTACAATTTTTATGTCACGCCGCGCCAACAGGAAGTGGCCATAATTTCATGGTCTACATTGTCTGATCTGGCTGATATTTTAGAAATTTGTTGAATGTTGGACTCTAATCACATCCATAACCCAAGAAAAGGTCAAAGTTATAGCGCCACCATCTGGCAACAGGAAGTGAGGTCTTTAACATATTTGTATGCATTCCTGCTAGGGCATTCAGCACATTCACACCAAATGCGGTCAGCATGATCTTAAGATAGTCCTTACGCAAAGTTGTGAAGGGATTTTTGATATCTCAAACGGTATGGAAATGGCGAGTCGTACAGTACACATATTGCGTGCAAAAAAATGACTTTTTTTTCGACATCGTCCGATCTGGCTGATATTTTACAAATATGTTCACTGTAGCAGTACAATATCAGATATATACATATCAATCGGGGCGTGGCTAGACAGCGCCCCCTATAATTATTATTCTCTTTTTTTTCAATGTATTTTGCATTTTTGAGGTGCTTGCCATGGATGGAGACTCACAGAATTTTGCACACACATGAGAAGTGTTGGCTGTCAGGATGTATCAGATGCTCAGACCTGGGCGTGGCCAAGGGACTCCACAGCGCCCCCTAATGCTTTGTCTTCTATTGTGGACAGGAACTTTGAGCTACCTTCACCTAATTTGGTATGCATGTGGGGCTCCTCTGGACAAACACATTTCTCATTCGCATCGAATCAAATATGTAAACATGAAGTCAGCCATTTTGAATTTTGTGCATTTTACACGTACTACACTTTTAAGTACTCCTCCTAGGGGGTTCATTGCATTCACACGAAATGTGGTCAAAGTGGTCTCAGAATAGTCATGATACTAATTCCAAAGGATATTTTTGATATCTCAAACGGTATGGTCATGGCGAGGCGTACAATTTTCATGTCACGCCGCGCCAACAGGAAGTAGCCATAAATTCATGGTCTACATTGTCTGATCTGGCTGATATTTTACAAATATGTTCACTGTTAGAGTGTAATCACATCCATATACCAAGAAGAAATCAATGTTAT
Organism: Conger conger; assembly: GCF_963514075.1. Classification (NCBI taxonomy): domain Eukaryota; kingdom Metazoa; phylum Chordata; class Actinopteri; order Anguilliformes; family Congridae; genus Conger; species Conger conger. The sequence continues at coordinate 33,481,629 of NC_083761.1, forward strand.
AGCGCCACCATCTGGCAACGGACGTGAGGTTTTTATCATGTTTGTATGCGTTCCTGCTAAGGTATTCATCACATTCACACCAAATGTAGTCATCATGATCTTAGAATAGTCCTGACCCTAAATGACGAAAGGATTTTTGATATCTCAAACGGTTTGGCAATGGCGAGGCGTATAATACACACGTTACACCCAAAAACAGGAAGTGGGCTTAATTCCGTTCTACATCATCTGATCGGGCTGATATTTTGCAAATATATTCACTTTTGGAGTGCAATCACATCCATATCCACATTCATCTGGGCGTGGCTACACAGCGCCCCCTATGGCTTTTTTCTAATATTGTGGACACATACTTTCACGTAAATGCACCACGTCTGGTAGGCATAAGGGTCTCCTGAAGACACACACATTTCTCATTTGCATCCCTTAACTTTTCCCAACAGGAAGTGAGCAATTTTGGATTTTGTGTGTTTTTAAGTGTTTTTTCACGTACCAAACTTTGAAATACTCTTCCTAGGGGGTTCATCACATTCACACAAAATGTGGTCAGCATGATATTATAGCCCTGACACACAACTATCAACTGATTTTTAATATCTTGGAATGGTATGGCTATGGTCAGCCTTAAAATTAACTTGTAATGCTGCCCAAATAGGAAAATTATATATTAAATAATTTCAAAAAGGTATTAAATTCTACATTGCCTGATTTTGAGGCTACATCTTTTTACATATGTTCATTGTTGGAGTGTCATCACATCCATTAAGCATTAATAGTTTACTATTTTCGCTGGAGACTCATTATCTCCAGTCTTAAAACTTCAACTCAAGTCGCAACTGACTCTCCCATTTCTAATACGCGACTGCCATCTAGTGGCAAAGGTTAGTATTCTTTCTAATTTTCGGTATTGTTTCTCTTTTTCTTGGATAAAGTGATTTCTCAACGACAAGTTTTGTTTCTTTTTGCGAGCCAGTAACCATGACGATGTATGAGTAACAGCGGCAGCCTACATGACAAAATGTACTGAAAACACCCAGCCCACAGCAACGTTTTTTCTCATCTATCTTAATTAACTCGATTGAATAACTAAAATAAAAAACAGGCTTTTACTGGCAGGAAAGTATCATATATTTAATATTTAAGATTAACACATATAATGCATATATTGCTTTGACATTCAATGTTATTTGGATTTTAAAAAAAACCGTATTGTAGCATTTTAAGGACTCAATACAAAACAGCTGTTCGGAAAGTTGGCTTGAAAACCAAGAAGCCTTATTAAGGAATTCGAGCCGTTTCTATTTGACTTCATTCGATTGAAGTGAATGCCGTAACCCAATTAAATGTAATTCGCGTCGGAATACACATAATAGCCTACACTGTCAACGTGAAATAAAAATATATAGAGGTTTAAATCGATCCTGTATTGGGACATTTGTTATGATGGCTGGTGCAACGGGCATTTTCGGTACCGTTGACCATAATCGAATGCTAGCATTTATATCATTACACTGACCAAGTCCTGTTAAAAAACACATTTTTGGTTCCTTTGTGGAAACAGTGAAGTTGTCTACACAATCTGTTCTACTCACAGACTAACTGCGTCGCTGTAACTTCCCCCCATTTCTGATACGGCGATTCAATTTATTGGGAGAAAGTGGTACTTTCATTTTTTTTCTTTCTTCAAGTGATTTTTCAACGATAGGTTTTTGTTTTTTTCTAGCGAGCCAGTAGGCATAACGATGTATGATTTACAGCTGCAGCCTACGTGACAAAATGTATTGACAACACCCAGCCCGACGTTTCTTTGCATCTATTTTCATTACATGAATTGAATAACTAAAATAAATATTAAAGACATTTAAAAGATTAACACATGAAGTCAAAAAGAAACTTTAGCGTCTGAGGTGGCTCTGCTCGAACGCTGTGTTAACATGAGACCGTTTTGTTCAACAAAGGTATCACATGCAGGTCGTTGCGAGATGACACGCACGGGCTAACAGCAGCCAGCCAGTCCACTGTCTGTGTGAGTCAAAAAACAGGTCAGCTACGTTGGTTTACATGAATAGAAAACTTTCAGTTAAATCGCCAGCTATGTTAGTTTATTAGGCTTGTCATTAAACATGAATTAAGAGAACATACAATTTCGCTAGGAATGGTAAATTAATATGAAAATACTGTATTGAGGGCAGAGAGTTGGCATCTCTTTTAGATTTGGCTGAACAAATGCGTTTCAGGCAGCATAATTACCAGTGAAATGGAAAAGAATGATGCTGGTTAACTAGACGTTTCGTGCAATATTATCCGACACTTCGTAGAGAAATTATTAAACCAAGATAAAAGGAGACATTTGGCCAATAGATGGCACTCGTGTATAAGCGGGCAGTATAGCGTAATGGTTAGGGCGGTGGATTAAGGCACGCAAATTCAGCCGTTCGATCCCCGCTGCAGCCACAATGAATTTGAATAGTTTCTTGAAGCCAATTGTTTTCATTTTGAGTGCATGTTTATGGCCTAATGACTTTTCAAGCATAAATTGTGCCTCCCCGTGTAAAAACTATGGAAATTAATTAATCTCTGCTCTCCATACAGGACTGTAGCATGTTATCACAATGTGCAAGCAAGACGTTATTTTTATTTCATTCTACATTGTCTGATGTGGCTGAAACTTCACACGTTCATTTTTGGAGTGTAATCTCATCCATTTTCCAATAAAGGCTAAATGGCAAAGCGCCACCCGCTGGCAACAGGAAGTGAGCCTTATATTGCATTCTTAAGCATTATTTTTCAATGGGTTCATGACATTCACGGTAAATGTGGTCAGCATGATGCTAGGATGGTCCTGACAAAACAGATTTTTGATTTACTGGGATGATATAGCTATGGTCAGGCACATAAAAAACACATCATGCCAGACAAACAGGAAGTGGTCATACTTAAATTCTCCAATGTCTGATGTGACTGCAACTTTACACAGATGCTCAGTGTTGCTGCTCAATCAAATCCATATTCCAAAAACGACTCAATGTTATAGCAGCATCATCTGGAAACAGGAATTGACCTTAATTTCGCTGAACATCTTCCGATGTGGCTGAAAATGTACAAATATGTTTATTTCTGGAGTGTAATCAAATTCAAAAAACATACACGGATCAATAATATAGCGCCACCATCTGGCAACAGGAAGTGAGGCTTATATCATTGATGCATTCCAATAGCAGCGCCAACATCTTCATTGATCAAAGGGAAATTCCTGTGCACACTATACGTTGTCCAGGAAGGTTATTATTTCCAAAGTGTGTACATGTTGTGAAACATGTCATTGGCAGAACTATGCCACCAAGGCGGTTGCCCCCATGGGGCTTGGGCCCGTTCATTGCTGCTTGCAGCTATATTTATTATTATTATTCTTTTTTCTATATGCAAATGGGCCTTTTTGAGGTGCTTGCCATGCATAAAAAGTCTGGGAATTTTGCACACACATCAGAAATGAGGACCTTCAGGATCGCTTAGATGCTCAGACCTGGGCGTGGCCGAGGGACTCCACAGCGCCCCCTATCGCATTGTCTTCTATTGTGGGCAGGCACTTTGAGCTACCTGCACCTAATTTGGTGGCCATATAGCGCTCCTCGGTCCAAACACATTTCTCATTCGGATCTAATCAAATATCCAAACAGGAAGTCAGCCATTTTGGATTTTCTGAGTTTTACACGTACTACACTTTTAAGTACTCCTCCTAGGGGGTTCATCGCATTCACACCAACGGTGGTCAGAATGGTCTCAGGATAGTCATGATGCTAAATTGCCAGGATATTTTTGATAGTTCAAACGGGACGGTCATGGGGAGGAGTACAATTTTTATGTCACGCCGCGCCAACAGGAAGTGGCCATAATTTCATGGTCGACATCGTCTGATCTGGCTGATATTTTAGAAATTTGTTTATTGTTGGAGTGTAATCACATCCATATCCCAAGAACAGGTCAATGTTATAGCGCCACCATCTGGCAACAGGAAGTGAGGTCTTTAACATATTTGTATGCATTCCTCCTAGGGGGTTCATCGCATTCACACCAAATGCGGTCAGCATGATCTTAAGATAGTCCTTACGCTAAGTTGTGAAGGGATTTTTGATATCTCAAACGGTATGGAAATGGCGAGTCGTACAGTACACATATTGCGTGCAAAAAAATGACTTTTTTTTCGACATCGTCCGATCTGGCTGATATTTTACAAATATGTTCACTGTAGCAGTACAATATCAGATATATACATATCAATCGGGGCGTGGCTAGACAGCGCCCCCTATAATTATTATTCTTTTTTTTTTCAATGTATTTTGCATTTTTGAGGTTCTTGCCATGGATGGAAACTCACAGAATTTTGCACACACATGAGAAGTGTTGGCTGTCAGGATGTATCAGATGCTCAGACCTGGGCGTGGCCAAGGGACTCCACAGCGCCCCCTAATGCTTTGTCTTCTATTGTGGACAGGCACTTTGAGCTACCTTCACCTAATTTGGTATGCATGTGGGGCTCCTCTGGACAAACACATTTCTCATTCGCATCGAATCAAATATGTAAACAGGAAGTCAGCCATTTTGAATTTTGTGCATTTTACACGTACTACACTTTTAAGTACTCCTCCTAGGGGGTTCATTGCATTCACACGAAATGCGGTCAAAGTGGTCTCCGGATAGTCATGATACTAATTCCAAAGGATATTTTTGATATCTCAAACGGTATGGTCATGGCGAGGCGTACAATTTTCATGTCACGCCGCGCCAACAGGAAGTTGCCATAAATTCAAGGTCTACATTGTCTGATCTGGCTGATATTTTACAAATATGTTCACTGTTAGAGTGTAATCACATCCAAATACCAAGAAGAAATCAATGTTATAGCGCCACCATCTGGCAACGGACGTGAGGTTTTTATCATGTTTGTATGCGTTCCTGCTAAGGTATTCATCACATTCACACCAAATGTAGTCATCATGATCTTAGAATAGTCCTGACCCTAAATGATGAAAGGATTTTTGATATATCAAACGGTTTGGCAATGGCGAGGCGTATAATACACACGTTACGCCCAAAAACAGGAAGTGGGCTTAATTCCGTTCTACATCATCTGATCGAGCTGATATTTTACAAATATATTCACTTTTGGAGTGCAATCACATCCATATCCACATTCATCTGGGCGTGGCTACACAGCGCCCCCTATGGCTTTTTTCTAATATTGTGGACATATACTTTCACGTAAATGCACCACGTCTGGTAGGCATAAGGGTCTCCTCAAGACACACACATTTCTCATTTGCATCCCTTAACTTTTCCCAACAGGAAGTGAGCTATTTTGGATTTTGTGTGTTTTTAAGTGTTTTTTCACGTACCAAACTTTGAAATACTCTTCCTAGGGGGTTCATCACATTCACACAAAATGTGGTCAGCATGATATTATAGCCCTGACACACAACTATGAACTGATTTTTAATATCTTGGAATGGTATGGCTATGGTCAGCCTTAAAATTAACTTGTAATGCTGCCCAAACAGTTCATGTTTTAATACAATTATGTATTAAATAATTTCAAAAAGGTATTGCCTGATTTTGAGGCTACAACTTTTCACATATGTTCATTGTTGGAGTGTCATCACATCCATTAAGCAATAATAGTTCACTATTTTCGCTGGAGACTCATTATATCCAGTCTTAAAACTTCAACGCAAGTCGCAACTGACTCTCCCATTTCTAATACGCGACTGCCATCTACTGGCAAAGGTTAGTATTCTTTCTAATTTTCTTGGATAAAGTAATTTCTCAATGACAAGTTTTGTTTCTTTTTGCGAGCCAGTAACCATAACGATGTATGAGTAACAGCGGCAGCCTACGTGACAAAATGTACTGACAACACCCAGCCCACAGCAACGTTTTTTTCATCGACCTTAATTTTATGGATTGAATAACTAAAATAAAGGACAGGCTTTTACTGGCAGGAAAGTATCATATATTTAAAAGATTAACACATATAATGCAGATCTTGCATTGACGTTCAATGTTATTTGGTTTTAAAAAAAACGTATTGTAGCATTTTAAGGACTCAACACAAAACAGCTGTTCGGAAAGTTGGGTTGAAAACCAAGAAGCCTTATTAAGGAATTCGAGCCGTTTCTATTTGACTTCATTCGATTGAAGTGAATGCCGTAACCCAATTAAATGTAATTCGCGTCGGAATACACACAATCGCCTACACTGTCAACGTGAAATAAAAATATATAGATGTTTAAATCGATCCTATATTAGGACATTTGTTATGATGGCTGGTGCAACGGGCATTTTCGGTACCGTTGACCATAATCGAATGCTAGCATTTATATCATTACACTGACCAAGTCCTGTTAAAAAGCACATTTTTGGTTCCTTTGTGGAAACAGTGAAGTTGTCTACATAACCTATTCTACTCACAGACTAACTGCGTCGCTGTAACTTCCCCCCATTTCTGATACGGGGATAGGTTTTTGTTTTTTTCTAGCGAGCCAGTAGGCATAACGATGTATGATTAACAGCTGCAGCCTACGTGACAAAATGTATTGACAACACCCAGCCCGACGTTTCTTTGCATCTATTTTCATTATATGAATTGAATATCTAAAATAAATATTTAAAAAATTTAATGACTGTCTTTAAATGGCAGGAGAGTATCATATATTTAAAAGAGTAACACATGAAGTAAAAAGAAAAAGGTTAGCATTCGAGGTGGTGCTCGAACACTGTGTTAAGATGAAACCGTTATGTTCAACAAAGGTATGGCTTGCAGGTCGTTGCGAGATGACAGATATTGGCTAACAGGAGCCAGCCTGTCCACTTGTCTGTGTGAGTCAAAAAACAGGTCCGCTACGTTGGTTTACATGAATAGAAAACTTTCAGTTAAATCGCCAGCTATGTTAGTTTATTTTGCTTGTCATTAAACACGAATTAAGAGAACATACAATTTCGCTAGGAATTTTTGACTTAATATGAAAATAACGGATTGAGGGCAGAGACTTGGCATCTCCTTTAGATTTGGCTGAACAAATGCGTTTCAGGCAGCATAATTACCAGTGAAATGGAAAAGAATGATGCTGGCTAACGAGACGTTTAATGCAATATTATCCGACACTTCGGAGAGAAATTATTTAACCAAGATAAAAGGAAACATACAACTTTTGGCCAATAGATGGCGGCCGTGTATAAGAGGGCAGTATAGTTTTACGGTTCAGGCAGTGGATTAAGAAATGCAAGGTCCGCGGTTCCATCCCTGGTGCGGCCACAATAAAGTTGAATAGTTTCTTTAAGCCAATGGTTTCATTTTGAGTGCATATTTATAACCGAATGACTTCTCAAGCATAAATTGTGCCTCCCGCTGTAAAATCTATGGAAATGAATTCATCTCTGCTCTCCATACAGGACTGGAGCATGTAATCACAATGTGCAAGCAAGAAGTAATTTTTGTTTCATTCTACATTGTCTGATGTGGCTAAAACTTCACACATGTTCATTTTTGGAGTGTAATCTCATCCATATACCAATAAAGGCTCAATGGCATAGCTCCACCATCTGGCAAAAGGAAGTGGCCTTAATTTCACTCAACATCTTCCGATGTGGCTTAGAATTTAGAAAAAGGTTTATTATTGGAGTGTAATCAAATTCAAAAACCAAACATGGTTCAATATTATAGCGCCACCATCTGGCAACAGGAAGTGAGGCTTATATCATTGATGCATTCCAATAGCAGCACCAACATCCTCATTGCTCAAAGGGGAATTCCTGTGCACACTATACGTTGTCCAGGAAGGTGATTATTTCCAAAGTGTGTAGATGTTGTGAAACATGTCATTGGCACAACTATGCCACCAAGGCGGTTGCGCCCATGGTGCTTGGGCCCGTTCATTGCTGCTTGCAGCTATATTTATTATTATTATTCTTTTTTCTATATGCAAATGGGCCTTTTTGAGGTGCTTGCCATGCATAAAAAGTCTGGGAATTTTGCACACACATCAGAAATGAGGACCTTCAAGATCGATTAGATGCTCAGACCTGGGCGTGGCCGAGGGACTCCACAGCGCCCCCTATCGCATTGTCATCTATTGTGGGCAGGCACTTTGAGCTACCTTCACCAAATTTAGTACGCATATAGCACTCCTCGGACCAAACACATTTCTAATTTGCATCTAATCAAATATACAAACAGGAAGTCAGCCATTTTGGATTTTGTGCGTTTTACACGTACTGCACTTTTAAGTACTCCTCCTAGGGGGTTCATCACATTCACACCACCTGTGGTCAGAATGGTCTCCGGATATTCATGATGCTAAATTGCCAGGATATTTTTGATAGCTCAAACGGGACAGTCACGGGGAGGATTACAATTTTTATGTCACGCCACGCCAACAGGAAGTGGCCATAATTTCATGGTCTACATTGTCTGATCTGGCTGATATTTTAGAAATTTGTTTATTGTTGGAGTGTAATCACATCCATGTCCCAAGAACAGGTCAGGGTTATAGCGCCACCATCTGGCAACAGGAAGTGAGGTCTTTAACATATTTGTATGCATTCCTGCTAGGGCATTCAGCACATTCACACCAAATGCGGTCAGCATGATCTTAAGATAGTCCTTACGCTAAGTTGTGAAGGGATTTTTGATATCTCAAAAGGTATGGAAATGGCGAGTCGTACAGTACACATATTGCGTGCAAAAAAATGACTTTTTTTTCGACATCGTCCGATCTGGCTGATATTTTACAAATATGTTCACTGTAGCAGTACAATATCAGATATATACATATCAATTGGGGCGTGGCTAGACAGCGCCCCCTATAATTATTATTCTCTTTTTTTTCAATGTATTTTGCATTTTTGAGGTGCTTGCCATGGATGGAAACTCACAGAATTTTGCACACACATGAGAAGTGTTGGCTGTCAGGATGTATCAGATGCTCAGACCTGGGCGTGGCCAAGGGACTCCACAGCGCCCCCTATTGCATTGTCTTCTATTGTGGACAGGCACTTTGAGCTACCTTCACCTAATTTGGTATGCATGTGGGACTCCTCTGGACAAACACATTTCTCATTCGCATCAAATCAAATATGTAAACAGGAAGTCAGCCATTTTGAATTTTGTGCATTTTACACGTACTACACTTTTAAGTACTCCTCCTAGGGGGTTCATTGCATTCACATGAAATGTGGTCAAATTGGTCTCAGGATAGTCATGATACTAATTCCAAAGGATATTTTCGATATCTCAAACGGTATGGTCATGGCGAGGCGTACAATTTTCATGTCACGCCGCGCCAACAGGAAGTTGCCATAAATTCATGGTCTACATTGTCTGATCTGGCTGATATTTTACAAATATGTTCAATGTTAGAGTGTAATCACATCCAAATACCAAGAAAAAATCAATGTTATAGCGCCACCATCTGGCAACGGACGTGAGGTTTTTATCATGTTTGTATGCGTTCCTGCTAAGGTATTCATCACATTCACACCAAATGTAGTCATCATGATCTTAGAATAGTTCCGACCCTAAATGACAAAAGGATTTTTGATATCTCAAACGGTTTGGCAATGGCGAGGCGTATAATACACACGTTACGCCCAAAAACAGGAAGTGGGCTTAATTCCGTTCTACATCATCTGATCGGGCTGATATTTTACAAATATATTCACTTTTGGAGTGCAATCACATCCATATCCACATTCATCTGGGCGTGGCTACACAGCGCCCCCTATGGCTTTTTTCTAATATTGTGGACATATACTTTCACGTAAATGCACCACGTCTGGTAGGCATAAGGGTCTCCTCAAGACACACACATTTCTCATTTGCATCCCTTAAGTTTTCCCAACAGGAAGTGAGCTATTTTGGATTTTGTGTGTTTTTAAGTGTTTTTTCACGTACCAAACTTTGAAATACTCTTCCTAGGGGGTTCATCACATTCACACAAAATGTGGTCAGCATGATATTATAGCCCTGACACACAACTATGAACTGATTTTTTATATCTTGGAATGGTATGGCTATGGTCAGCCTTAAAATTAACTTGAAATGCTGCCCAAACAGTTCATGTTTTAATACAATTATTTATTAAATAATTTCATAAAGGTATTAAATTCTACATTGCCTGATTTTGAGGCTACAACTTTTCACATATGTTCTTTGTTGGAGTGTCATCACATCCATTAAGCAATAATAGTTCACTATTTTCGCTGGAGACTCATTATATCCAGTCTTAAAACTTCAACGCAAGTCGCAAATGACTCTCCCATTTCTAATACGCGACTGCCATCTACTGGCAAAAGTTGGTATTGCATATATCTTGCAATGACGTTCAATGTTATTTGGTTTAAAAAAAACCGTGTTGTAGCATTTTAAGGACTCAATACAAAACAACTGTTCGGAAAGTTAGCTTGAAAATCAAGAAGCCTTATAAAGGAATTCGAGCCGTTTCTATTTGACTTCATTCGGTTGAAGTGAATGCCGTAACCCAATTAAATGTAATTCGCGTCGGAATACACATAATAGCCTACACTGTCAACGTGAAATAAAAATATATAGAGGTTTAAATCGATCCTATATTGGGACATTTGTTATGATGGCTGGTGCAACGGGCATTTTCGGTACCGTTGACCATAATCGAATGCTAGCATTTATATCATTACACTGACCAAGTCCTGTTAAAAAGCACATCACCTTTGTGGAAACAGTGAAGTTGTCTACACAATCTATTCTACTCACAGACTAACTGCGTCGCTGTAACTTCCCCCCATTTCTGATACGGGGATTCCATTTATTGGCAGAAAGTGGAACTTTTATATTTTTCTTCCTTCAAGTGATTTTTCAACGATAGGTTTTTGTTTTTTTTCTAGCGAGCCAGTAGGCATAACGATGTATGATTTACAGCTGCAGCCTACGTGACAAAATGTATTGACAACACCCAGCCCGACGTTTCTTTGCATCTATTTTCATTTTTGAATAGAATATCTGAAATAAATATTAAAGACATTTAATGACTGTCTTTAACTGGCAGGAGAGTAGCATATATTTAAAAGAGTCAAAAGTCAAAAAGAAACGTTAACGTTTGAGATGGCTGTGGTCCAACTCTGTGTTAACATGAGACCGTTATGTTCAACAAAGGTATGGCATGCAGGTCGTTGCGAGATGACGCGCATTGGCTAACAGCAGCCAGCCTGTCCACTGTCTGTGTGAGTCAAAAAAACAGGTCAGCTACGTTTGTTTACATGAATAGAAAACTTTCAGTTAAATCGCCAGATATGTTAGTTTATTTTGCTTGTCATTAAACACGAATTAAGAGAACATACAATTTCGCTAGGAATTTTTGACTTAATATGAAAATACCGGATTGAGGGCAGAGACTTGGCATCTCCTTTAGATTTGGCTGAACAAATGCGTTTCAGGCAGCATAATAACCGGTGAAATGGAAAAGAATGATGCTGGCTAACTCGACGTTTAATGCAATACTATCCGACACTTCGGAGAGAAATTATTTAACCAGGATGAAAGGAAACATACAACTTTTGGCCAATAGATGGCGCCCGTGTATAAGAGGGCAGTATAGCTTAATGGTTCAGACAGTGGATTAAGACATGCAAGGTCCGCGGTTCCATCCCCGGTGCGGCCACAATAAAGTTGAATAGTTTCTTTACGCCAATGGTTTTATTTTGAGTGCATATTTATAACCGAATGACTTCTCAAGCGTAAATTGTGCCTCCCGCTGTAAAATCTATTGAAATTAATTAATCTCTGCTCTCCATACAGGACTGGAGCATATTATTACACTGTGCAAGCAAGAAGTAATTTTTGTTTCATTCTACATTGTCTGATGTGGCAGAAACTTCACACATGTTCATTTTTGGAGTGTAATCTCATCCATATGAAAGGCTCAATGGCATAGCGCCACCATCTGGCAACAGGAAGTGGCTTTAATTTTACTTGACATCTTCCAATTTGGCTGAAAATGGACAAATATGTTAATTATTGGAGTGTAATCAAATCCATGAACCATACACGGCTCAATATTATACCGCCACCATCTGGCAACAGGAAGTGGCTTAAATTTTACGTGACATCTTCCAATTTGGCTGAAAATGTACAAATATGTTAATTATTGGAGTGAAATCAAATCCATAAACCATACACGGCTCAATATTATAGCGCCACCATCTGGCAATAGGAAGTGAGGCTTATATCATTGATGCATTCCAATAGCAGCAGAAACATCTTCATTGATCAAAGGGGAATTCCTGTGCACACTATACGTTGTCCAGGAAGGTGATTATTTCCAAAGTGTGTACATATTGTGAAACATGTCATTGGCACAACTATGCCACCAAGGCGGTTACCCCCATGGTGCTTGGGCCCGTTCATTGCTGCTTGCAGCTATATTTATTATTATTATTATTATTATTCTTTTTTCTATATGCAAATGGGCCTTTTTGAGGTGCTTGCCATGCATAAAAAGTCTGGGAATTTTGCACACACATCAGAAATGAGGACCTTCAGGATCGCTTAGATGCTCAGACCTGGGCGTGGCCGAGGGACTCCACAGCGCCCCCTATCGCATTGTCTTCTATTGTGGGCAGGCACTTTGAGCTACCTTAAACAAATTTAGTACGCATATAGCACTCCTCGGACCAAACACATTTCTAATTCGCATCTAATCAAATATACAAACAGGAAGTCAGCCATTTTGGATTTTGTGCGTTTTACACGTACTACACTTTTAAGTACTCCTCCTAGGGGGTTCATCACATTCAGACCACCTGTGGTCAGAATGGTCATAGGATATTCATGATGCTAAATTGCCAGGATATTTTTGATAGCTCAAACGGGACGGTCCTTGGGAGGCGTAGAATTTTTATGTCACGCCGCGCCGACAGGAAGTGGCCGTAATTTCATGGTCTACATTGTCTGATCTGGCTGATATTTTAGAAATACATTTATTGTTGGAGTATAATTACATCCATATCCCAAGAACGGCTCAATGTTATAGCGCCACCATCTGGCAACAGGAAGTGAGGTCTTTATCATATTTGTATGCCTTCCTGCTAGGGCATTCATCACATTCACACCAAATGTGGTCAGCATGATCTTAAGATAGTCCTTACACTAAATTGCGAAGGGATTTTTGATATCTCAAACGGTATGGAAATGGCGAGTCGTACAGTACACATATTGCGTGCAAAAAAATGACTTTTTTTTCGACATCGTCCGATCTGGCTGATATTTTACAAATATGTTCACTGTTGAAGTACAATATGAAATATATACATATCAATCGGGGCGTGGCTAGACAGCGCCCCCTATAATTATTATTCTCTTTTTTTTCAATGTATTTAGCATTTTTGAGGTGCTTGCCATGGATGAAAACTCACAGAATTTTGCACACACATGAGAAGTGTTGGCTGTCAGGATGTATCAGATGCTCAGACCTGGGCGTGGCCGAGGGACTCCACAGCGCCCCCTAATGCTTTGTCTTCTATTTTGGACAGGCACTTTGAGCTACCTTCACCTAATTTGGTATGCCTGTGGGCTTCCTCTGGACAAACACATTTCTCATTCGCATCGAATCATATATGTGAACAGGAAGTCAGCCATTTTGAATTTTGTGCATTTTACACGTACTACACTTTTAAGTACTCCTCCTAGGGAGTTCATTGCATTCACACGAAATGTGGTCAAAGTGGTCTCAGGATAGTCATGATACTAATTCCAAAGGATATTTTTGATATCTCACACGGTATGGTCATGGCGAGGCATACAATTTTCATGTCACGCCGCGCCAACAGGAAGTAGCCATAAATTCATGGTCTACATTGTCTGATCTGGCTGATATTTTACAAATATGTTCACTGTTAGAGTGTAATCACATCCATATACCAAGAAGAAATCAATGTTATAGCGCCACCATCTGGCAACAGGAAGTGAGGTTTTTATCATGTTTGTATGCCTTCCTGCTAGGGTATTCATCACATTCACACCAAATGGAGTCATCATGATCTGAGAATAGTCCTGACCCTAACTGACGAAAGGATTTTTGATATCTCAAACGGTTTGGCAATGGCGAGGCGTATAATACACACGTTACGCCCAAAAACAGGAAGTGGGCTTAATTCCGTTCTACATCATCTGATCGGGCTGATATTTTACAAATATATTCACTTTTGGAGTGCAATCACATCCATATCCACATTCATCTGGGCGTGGCTACACAGCGCCCCCTATGGCTTTTTTCTAATATTGTGGACATATACTTTCACGTAAATGCACCACGTCTGGTAGGCATAAGGGTCTCCTCAAGACACACACATTTCTAATTTGCATCCCTTAACTTTTCCCAACAGGAAGTGAGCTATTTTGGATTTTGTGTGTTTTTAAGTGTTTTTTCACGTACCAAACTTTGAAATACTCTTCCTAGGGGGTTCATCACATTCACACAAAATGTGGTCAGCATGATATTATAGCCCTGACACACAACTGTGAACTGATTTTTAATAACTTGGAATGGAATGGCTATGGTCAGCCTTAAAATTAACTTGTAATGCTGCCCAAACAGGAAAATTATGTATTAAATCATTTCAAAAAGGTATTAAATTCTACATTGCCTGATTTTGAGGCTACAACTTTTCACATATGTTCATTGTTGGAGTGTCATCACATCCATTAAGCAATAATAGTTCACTATTTTCGCTGGAGACTCATTATATCCAGTCTTAAAACTTCAACGCAAGTCGCAACTGACTCTCCAATTTCTAATACGCGACTGCCATCTAGTGGCAAAGGTTAGTATTCTTTCTAATTTTCTTGGATAAAGTGATTTCTCAATGACAAGTTTTGTTTCTTTTTGCGAGCCAGTAACCATAACGATGTATGAGTAACAGCGGCAGCCTACGTGAGAAAATGTACTGACAACACCCAGCCCATAGCAACGTTTTTTTCATCTACCTTAATTATATGGATTGAATAACTAAAATAAAAGACAGGCTTTTACTGGCAGGAAAGTATCATATATTTAAAAGATTAACACATATAATGCAGATCTTGCATTGAAGTTCAATGTTATTTGGTTTAAAAAAAAACGTAGTGTAGCATTTTAAGGACTCAACACAAAACAGCTGTTCGGAAAGTTGGGTTGAAAACCAAGAAGCCTTATTAAGGAATTCGAGCCGTTTCTATTTGACTTCATTCGATTGAAGTGAATGCCGTAACCCAATTAAATGTAATTCGCGTCGGAATACACACAATCGCCTACACTGTCAACGTGAAATAAAAATATATAGAGGTTTAAATCGATCCTATATTGGGACATTTGTTATGATGGCTGGTGCAACGGGCATTTTCGGTACCGTTGACCATAAGCGAATGCTAGCAATTATATCATTACACTGACCAAGTCCTGTTAAAAAGCACATTTTTGGTTCCTTTGTGGAAACAGTGAAGTTGTCTACATAATCTATTCTACTCACAGACTAACTGCGTCGCTGTAACTTCCCCCCATTTCTGATACGGGGATTACATTTATTGGCAGAAATTGGTACTTTTATTTTTTTCTTCCTTCAAGTGATCTTTCAACGATAGGTTTTTGTTTTTTTCTAGCGAGCCAGTAGGCATAACGATGTATGATTTACAGCTGCAGCCTACGTGACAAAATGTATTGACAACACCCAGCCCGACGTTTCTTTGCATCTATTTTCATTATATGAATTGAATATCTAAAATAAATATTAAAGACATTTAAAGACTTAAAGACAGGCTTTAACTGGCAGGAGAGTATCATATATTTAAAAGATTTACACATATAATGCATATCTTGCAATGACGTTAAATGGTATTTTGTTAAAAAAAAACGTATTGTAGCATTTTCAGGACTCAATACAAAACTGCTGTTCGGAAAGTTAGCTTGAAAACCAAGAAGCCTTATTTAGGAATTCGCGCCGTTTCTATTTGACTTCATTCGATTGAAGTGAATGCCGTAACCCAATTAAATGGAATTCGCGTCGGAATACACATAATAGCCTACATTGTCAACGTGAAATAAAAATATATAGAGGTTTAAATCGATCCTATATTGGACTTTTGTTATCATGGCTGGTGCAACGGGCATTTTCGGTACCATTGACCATAATCGAATGCTAGCATTTATATCATTAAACTGACCAAGTCCTGTTAAAAAGCACATTTTAGACTCCTTTGTGGAAACAGTGAAGTTGTCTACACAATATATTCTACTCACAGACTAACTGCGTCGCTGTAACTTCCCCCCATTTCTGAAACGGGGATTCCATTTATTGGCAAAAAGTGGTACTTTGATTTTTTTCTTCCTTCTAGTGATTTTTCAACGATAGGTTTTCGTTTTTTATATCGAGCCAGTAGGCATAACGATGTATGATTTACAGCTGCAGCCTACGTGACAACATGTATTGACAACACCCAGCCCGACGTTTCTTTGCATCTATTTTCATTATTTTAATTGAATATCTAAAATAAATATTAAAGACATTTAATGACTGTCTTTAACTGGCAGGAGAGTGTCATATATTTAAAAGAGTAACACATGAAGTCAAAAAGAAACGGTAGCGTTTGAGGTGGCTCTGCTCGAACGCTGTGTTAACAAGAGACCGTTATGTTCAACAAAGGTATCACATGCACGTCGTTGCGTAGCCTTTCCACTGTCTGTGTGAGTCAAAAAACAGGTCAGCTACGTTGGTTTACATGAATAGAAAACTTTCAGTTAAATCGCCAGCTATGTTCGTTTATTTTGCTTGTCATTAAACACGAATTAAGAGAACATACAATTTCGCTAGGAATTTTTGACTTAATATGAAAATACCGGATTGAGGGCAGAGACTTGGCATCTCCTTTAGATTTGGCTGAACAAATGCGTTTCAGGCAGCATAATTACCGGTGAAATGGAAAAGAATGATGCTGGCTAACTAGACTTTTAATGCAATATTATCCGACATTTCGGCGAGAAATTATTTAACCAAGATGAAAGGAAACATACAACATTTGGCCAGTAGATGGCGCCCGTGTATAAGAGGGCAGTATACCTTAATGGTTTAGGCAGTGGATTAAGACATGCAAGGTCGGCGGTTGGTGGCACGGATGGTGCAGTGGGTAGCACTGCCGCCTCACAGCAAGGAGGTCCTGGGTTCGAATCCCCGTCGGCCGGGGCCTCTCTGTGCGGAGTTTGCATGTTCTCCCCGTGTCTGCGTGGGTTTCCTCCGGGTACTCCGGTTTCCTCCCACAGTCCAAAAACATGCAGGTTAGGCTGATTGGAGAGTCTAAATTGCCCGTAGGTATGAGTGTGTGAGTGAATGGTGTGTGTGCCCTGCGATGGACTGGCGACCTGTCCAGGGTGTATTCCTGCCTTTCGCCCAATGTATGCTGGGATCCTGTGACCCTGTTCAGGATAAGCGGGTTCAGATAATGGATGGATGGAAGGTCGGCGGTTCTATCCCCAGTGCGGTCACAATGAAGTTGAATAGTTTGTTTAAGCCAATGGTTTTATTTTGAGTGCATATTTATAACCGAATGACTTTTCAAGCATAAAATGTGCCTCTCGCTGTAAAATCTATGGAAATTAATTCATCTCTGCTCTCCATACAGGACTGTAGCACGTTATCACAATGTGTTTGTTGTTTTTGTTTCATTCTACATTGTCTGATGTGGCTGAAACTTCACACATGTTCATTTTTGGAGTGTAATCTCATCCATATACCAATAAAGGCTCAATGGCATAGCGCCACCATCTGGCAACAGGAAGTGGCCTTAATTTCACTCGACATCTTCCGATGTGGCTGAAAATGTAGAAATATTTTTATTATTGGAGTGTAATTAAATCCATATACCAAAAATGGCTCAATGTTATAGCTCCACCATCTGGCAAAAGGAAGTGACTTTAATTTTACTCGACATCTTCCAATTTGGCTGAAAATGTACAAATATGTTAATTATTGGAGTGTAATCAAATCCATGAACCATACACGGCTCAATATTATAGCGCCACCATCTGGCAACAGGAAGTGAGGCTTATATCATTGATGCATTCCAATAGCAGCAGCAACATCTTCATTGATCAAAGGAGAATTCCTGTGCACACTATACGTTGTCCAGGAAGGTGATTATTTCCAAAGTGTGTACATATTGTGAAACATGTCATTGGCACAACTATGCCACCAAGGCGGTTGCGCCCCTGGTGCTTGGGCCCATTCATTGCTGCTTGCAGCTATATTTATTATTATTATTATTATTATTATTATTATTATTATTATTAGGGCCCAAGCACCGTAGGGTGCGAAGGACCCTATTGTTATTGGAAGGATTATTATTATTATTATTATTATTATTAGGGCCCAAGCACCGTAGGGTGCGAAGGACCCTATTGTTATTGGAAGGATTATTATTATTAGGGCCCAAGCACCGTAGGGTGCGAAGGACCCTATTGTTATTGGAAGGATTATTATTATTATTAGGGCCCAAGCACCGTAGGGTGCGAAGGACCCTATTGTTATTGGAAGGATTATTATTATTAGGGCCCAAGCACCGTAGGGTGCGAAGGACCCTATTGTTATTGGAAGGATTATTATTATTATTATTATTATTATTATTATTATTATTATTATTCTTTTTCTTCAGGCAAATGGGCTTTTTTGAGGGCCTTGCCATGCGTAAAAAGTCTTGACATTTTGCCCACACATCAGAAGTGGTTGCTGTCAGGAGCTCTCAGATGCTCAGACCTGGGCGTGGCCGAGGGACTCCACAGCGCCCCCTATCGCATTGTCTTCTATTGTGGGCAGGCACTTTGAGCTACCTGCACCTAATTTGGTGGCCATATAGCGCTCCTCGGTCCAAACACATTTCTCATTCGGATCTAATCAAATATCCAAACAGGAAGTCAGCCATTTTGGATTTTCTGAGTTTTACACGTACTACACTTTTAAGTACTCCTCCTAGGGGGTTCATCGCATTCACACCACCTGTGGTCAGAATGGTCTCAGGATAGTCATGATGCTAAATTGCCAGGATATTTTTGATAGCTCAAACGGGACGGTCATGGGGAGGAGTACAATTTTTATGTCACGACGCGCCAACAGGAAGTGGCCATAATTTCATGGTCTACATCGTCTGATCTGGCTGATATTTTAGAAATACGTTTATTGTTGGACTATAATCACATCCATATCCCAAGAACAGGTCAATGTTATAGCGCCACCATCTGGCAACAGGAAGTGAGGTCTTTAACATATTTGTATGCATTCCTGCTAGGGCATTCAGCACATTCACACCAAATGCGGTCAGCATGATCTTAAGATAGTCCTTACGCTAAGTTGTGAAGGGATTTTTGATTTCTCAAACGGTATGGAAATGGCGAGTCGTACAGTACACATATTGCGTGCAAAAAAATGACTTTTTTTTCGACATCGTCCGATCTGGCTGATATTTTACAAATATGTTCACTGTAGCAGTACAATATCAGATATATACATATCAATCGGGGCGTGGCTAGACAGCGCCCCCTATAATTATTATTCTCTTTTTTTTCAATGTATTTTGCATTTTTCAGGTGCTTACCATGGATGGAAACTCACAGAATTTTGCACACACATGAGAAGTGTTGGCTGTCAGGATGTATCAGATGCTCAGACCTGGTCGTGGCCAAGGGACTCCACAGCGCCCCCTAATGCTTTGTCTTCTATTGTGGACAGGCACTTTGAGCTACCTTCACTTAATTTGGTATGCATGTGGGGCTCCTCTGAACAAACACATTTCTCATTCGCATCGAATCAAATATGTAAACAGGAAGTCAGCCATTTTGAATTTTGTGCATTTTACACGTACTACACTTTTAAGTACTCCTCCTAGGGGGTTCATTGCATTGCATGTGGTCAAAGTGGTCTCAGGATAGTCATGATACTAATTCCACAGGATATTTTTGATATCTCAAACGGTATGGTCATGGCGAGGCGTACAATTTTCATGTCACGCCGCGCCAACAGGAAGTTGCCATAAATTCATGGTCTACATTGTCTGATCTGGCTGAAATTTTTCAAATATGTTCACTGTTAGAGTGTAATCACATCCAAATACCAAGAAGAAATCAATGTTATAGCGCCACCATCTGGCAACGGACGTGAGGTTTGTATCATGTTTGTATGCGTTCCTGCTAAGGTATTCATCACATTCACACCAAATGTAGTCGTCATGATCTTAGAATAGTTCCGACCCTAAATGACGAAAGGATTTTTGATATCTCAAACGGTTTGGCAATGGCGAGGCGTATAATACACACGTTACGCCCAAAAACAGGAAGTGGGTTTAATTCCGTTCTACATCATCTGATCGGGCTGATATTTTACAAATATATTCACTTTTGGAGTGCAATCACATCCATATCCACATTCATCTGGGCGTGGCTACACAGCGCCCCCTATGGCTTTTTTCTAATATTGTGGACATATACTTTCACGTAAATGCACCACGTCTGGTAGGCATAAGGGTCTCCTCAAGACACACACATTTCTCATTTGCATCCCTTAACTTTTCCCAACAGGAAGTGAGCTATTTTGGATTTTGTGTGTTTTTAAGTGTTTTTTCACGTACCAAACTTTGAAATACTCTTCTTAGGGGGTTCATCACATTCACACAAAATGTGGTCAGCATGATATTATAGCCCTGACACACAACTATGAACTGATTTTTAATATCTTGGAATGGTATGGCTATGGTCAGCCTTAAAATTAACTTGAAATGCTGCCCAAACAGTTCATGTTTTAATACAATTATGTATTAAATAATTTCATAAAGGTATTAAATTCTACATTGCCTGATTTTGAGGCTACAACTTTTCACATATGTTCATTGTTGGAGTGTCATCACATCCATTAAGCAATAATAGTTCACTATTTTCGCTGGAGACTCATTATATCCAGTCTTAAAACTTCAACGCAAGTCGCAAATGACTCTCCCATTTCTAATACGCGACTGCCATCTACTGGCAAAAGTTGGTATTGCATATATCTTGCAATGACGTTCAATGTTATTTGGTTTAAAAAAAACCGTGTTGTAGCATTTTAAGGACTCAATACAAAACAGCTGTTCGGAAAGTCAGCTTGAAAATCAAGAAGCCTTATTAAGGAATTCGAGCCGTTTCTATTTGACTTCATTCGGTTGAAGTGAATGCCGTAACCCAATTAAATGTAATTCGCGTCGGAATACACATAATAGCCTACACTGTCAACGTGAAATAAAAATATATAGAGGTTTAAATCGATCCTATATTGGGACATTTGTTATGATGGCTGGTGCAACGGGCATTTTCGGTACCGTTGACCATAATCGAATGCTAGCATTTATATCATTACACTGACCAAGTCCTGTTAAAAAGCACATCACCTTTGTGGAAACAGTGAAGTTGTCTACACAATCTATTCTACTCACAGACTAACTGCGTCGCTGTAACTTCCCCCCATTTCTGATACGGGGATTCCATTTATTGGCAGAAAGTGGAACTTTTATATTTTTCTTCCTTCAAGTGATTTTTCAACGATAGGTTTTTGTTTTTTTTCTAGCGAGCCAGTAGGCATAACGATGTATGATTTACAGCTGCAGCCTACGTGACAAAATGTATTGACAACACCCAGCCCGACGTTTCTTTGCATCTATTTTCATTTTTGAATAGAATATCTGAAATAAATATTAAAGACATTTAATGACTGTCTTTAACTGGCAGGAGAGTAGCATATATTTAAAAGAGTCAAAAGTCAAAAAGAAACGTTAACGTTTGAGATGGCTGTGGTCGAACTCTGTGTTAACATGAGACCGTTATGTTCAACAAAGGTATGGCATGCAGGTCGTTGCGAGATGACGCGCATTGGCTAACAGCAGCCAGCCTGTCCACTGTCTGTGTGAGTCAAAAAAACAGGTCAGCTACGTTTGTTTACATGAATAGAAAACTTTCAGTTAAATCGCCAGATATGTTAGTTTATTTTGCTTGTCATTAAACACGAATTAAGAGAACATACAATTTCGCTAGGAATTTTTGACTTAATATGAAAATACCGGATTGAGGGCAGAGACTTGGCATCTCCTTTAGATTTGGCTGAACAAATGCGTTTCAGGCAGCATAATTACCGGTGAAATGGAAAAAAATGATGCTGGCTAACTCGACGTTTAATGCAATATTATCCGACACTTCGGAGAGAAATTATTTAACCAGGATTAAAGGAAACATACAACTTTTGGCCAATAGATAACGTACGTGTATAAGAGGGCAGTATAGCTTAATGGTTCAGACAGTGGATTAAGACATGCAAGGTCCGCGGTTCCATCCCCGGTGCGGCCACAATAAAGATGAATAGTTTCTTTACGCCAATGGTTCTATTTTGAGTGCATATTTATAACCGAATGACTTCTCAAGCGTAAATTGTGCCTCCCGCTGTAAAATCTATTGAAATTAATTAATCTCTGCTCTCCATACAGGACTGGAGCATATTATTACACTGTGCAAGCAAGAAGTAATTTTTGTTTCATTCTACATTGTCTGATGTGGCAGAAACTTCACACATGTTCATTTTTGGAGTGTAATCTCATCCATATACCAAGAAAGGCTCAATGGCATAGCGCCACCATCTGGCAACAGGAAGTGGCTTTAATTTTACTTGACATCTTCCAATTTGGCTGAAAATGGACAAATATGTTAATTATTGGAGTGTAATCAAATCCATGAACCATACACGGCTCAATATTATACCGCCACCATCTGGCAACAGGAAGTGGCTTAAATTTTACGTGACATCTTCCAATTTGGCTGAAAATGTACAAATATGTTAATTATTGGAGTGAAATCAAATCCATAAACCATACACGGCTCAATATTATAGCGCCACCATCTGGCAATAGGAAGTGAGGCTTATATCATTGATGCATTCCAATAGCAGCAGAAACATCTTCATTGATCAAAGGGGAATTCCTGTGCACACTATACGTTGTCCAGGAAGGTGATTATTTCCAAAGTGTGTACATATTGTGAAACATGTCATTGGCACAACTATGCCACCAAGGCGGTTGCGCCCATGGTGCTTGGGCCCGTTCATTGCTGCTTGCAGCTATATTTATTATTATTATTCTTTTTTCTATATGCAAATGGGCCTTTTTGAGGTGCTTGCCATGCATAAAAAGTCTGGGAATTTTGCACACACATCAGAAATGAGGACCTTCAGGATTGATTAGATGCTCAGACCTGGGCGTGGCTGAGGGACTCCACAGCGCCCCCTATCGCATTGTCATCTATTGTGGGCAGGCACTTTGAGCTACCTTCACCAAATTTAGGAAGCGTATAGCACTCCTCGGACCAAACACATTTCTAATTTGCATCTCATCAAATATCCAAACAGGAAGTCAGCCATTTTGGATTTTCTGAGTTTTACACGTACTACACTTTTAAGTACTCCTCCTAGGGGGTTCATCGCATTCACACCAACGGTGGTCAGAATGGTCTCAGGATAGTCATGATGCTAAATTGCCAGGATATTTTTGATAGTTCAAACGGGACGGTCATGGGGAGGAGTACAATTTTTATGTCACGCCGCGCCAACAGGAAGTGGCCATAATTTCATGGTCTACATTGTTTGATCTGGCTGATATTTTAGAAATACGTTTATTGTTGGAGTATAATCACATCCATATCCCAAGAACAGGTCAATGTTATAGCGCCACCATCTGGCAACAGGAAGTGTGGTCTTTAACATATTTGTATGCATTCCTGCTAGGGCATTCAGCACATTCACACCAAATGCGGTCAGCATGATCTTAAGATAGTCCTTACGCTAAGTTGTGAAGGGATTTTTGATATCTCAAACGGTATGGAAATGGCGAGTCGTACAGTACACATATTGCGTGCAAAAAAATGACTTTTTTTTCGACATCGTCCGATCTGGCTGATATTTTACAAATATGTTCACTGTAGCAGTACAATATCAGATATATACATATCAATCGGGGCGTGGCTAGACAGCGCCCCCTATAATTATTATTCTCTTTTTTTTCAATGTATTTTGCATTTTTGAGGTTCTTGCCATGGATGGAAACTCACAGAATTTTGCACACACATGAGAAGTGTTGGCTGTCAGGACGTATCAGATGCTCAGACCTGGGCGTGGCCAAGGGACTTCACAGCGCCCCCTAATGCTTTGTCTTCTATTGTGGACAGGCACTTTGAGCTACCTTCACCTAATTTGGTATGCATGTGGGCCTCCTCTGGAAAAACACATTTCTCATTCGCATCAAATCAAATATGTGAACAGGAAGTCAGCCATTTTGAATTTTGTGCATTTTACACGTACTACACTTTTAAGTACTCCTCCTAGGGGGTTCATTGCATTCACACGAAATGTGGTCAAAGTGGTCTCAGGATAGTCATGATACTAATTCCAAAGGATATTTTTGATATCTCAAACGGTATGGTCATATCGAGGCGTACAATTTTCATGTCACGCCGCGCCAACAGGAAGTAGCCATAAATTCATGGTCTACATTGTCTGATCTGGCTGATATTTTACAAATATGTTCACTGTTAGAGTGTAATCACATCCAAATACCAAGAAGAAATCATAGTTATAGCGCCACCATCTGGCAACGGACGTGAGGTTTTTATCATGTTTGTATGCGTTCCTGCTAAGGTATTCATCACATTCACACCAAATGTAGTCATCATGATCTTAGAATAGTCCTGACCCTAAATGACGAAAGGATTTTTGATATCTCAAACGGTTTGGCAATGGCGAGGCGTATAATACACACGTTACGCCCAAAAACAGGAAGTGGGCTTAATTCCGTTCTACATCATCTGATCGGGCTGATATTTTACAAATATATTCACTTTTGGAGTGCAATCACATCCATATCCACATTCATCTGGGCGTGGTTACACAGCGCCCCCTATGGCTTTTTTCTAATATTGTGGACATATACTTTCACGTAAATGCACCACGTCTGGTAGGCATAAGGGTCTCCTCAAGACACACACATTTCTCATTTGCATCCCTTAACTTTTCCCAACAGGAAGTGAGCTATTTTGGATTTTGTGTGTTTTTAAGTGTTTTTTCACGTACCAAACTTTGAAATACTCTTCCTAGGTGGTTCATCACATTCACACAAAATGTGGTCAGCATGATATTATAGCTCTGACACACAACTATGAACTGATTTTTAATATCTTGGAATGGTATGGCTATGGTCAGCCTTAAAATTAACTTGTAATGCTGCCCAAATAGGAAAATTATATATTAAATAATTTCAAAAAGGTATTAAATTCTACATTGCCTGATTTTGAGGCTACATCTTTTCACATATGTTCATTGTTGGAGTGTCATCACATCCATTAAGCAATAATAGTTTACTATTTTCGCTGGAGACTCATTATCTCCAGTCTTAAAACTTCAACTCAAGTCGCAACTGACTCTCCCATTTCTAATACGCGACTGCCATCTAGTGGCAAAGGTTAGTATTCTTTCTAATTTTCGGTATGGTTTCTCTTTCTTGGATAAAGTGATTTCTCAACGACAAGTTTTGTTTCTTTTTGCGAGCCAGTAACCATAACGATGTATGAGTAACAGCGGCAGCCTACATGACAAAATGTACTGAAAACACCCAGCCCACAGCAACGTTTTTTCTCATCTATCTTAATTAACTCGATTGAATAACTAAAATAAAAAACAGGCTTTTACTGGCAGGAAAGTATCATATATTTAAAAGATTAATACATATAATGCATAAATTGCTTTGACGTTCAATGTTATTTGGATTTTTAAAAAACCGTATTGTAGCATTTTAAGGACTCAATACAAAACAGCTGTTCGGAAAGTTGGCTTGAAAACCAAGAAGCCTTATTAAGGAATTCGAGCCGTTTCTATTTGACTTCATTCGATTGAAGTGAATGCCGTAACCCAATTAAATGTAATTCGCGTCGGAATACACATAATAGCCTACACTGTCAACGTGAAATAAAAATATATAGAGGTTTAAATCGATCCTGTATTGGGACATTTGTTATGATGGCTGGTGCAACGGGCATTTTCGGTACCGTTGACCATAATCGAATGCTAGCATTTATATCATTACACTGACCAAGTCCTGTTAAAAAGCACATTTTTGGTTCCTTTGTGGAAACAGTGAAGTTGTCTACACAATCTGTTCTACTCACAGACTAACTGCGTCGCTGTAACTTCCCGCCATTTCTGATACGGCGATTCAATTAATTGGCAGAAAGTGGTACTTTCATTTTTTTCTTCCTTCAAGTGATTTTTCAACGAGAGGTTTTTGTTTTTTTCTAGCGAGCCAGTAGGCATAACGATGTATGATTTACAGCTGCAGCCTACGTGACAAAATATATTGACAACACCCAGCCCGACGTTTCTTTGCATCTATTTTCATTACATGAATTGAATAACTAAAAGAAATATGAAAGACATTTAAAGACTTAAAGACAGGCTTTAACTGGCAGGAGAGTATCATATTTTTAAAAGATTAACACATGAAGTCAAAAAGAAACTTTAGCGTCTGAGGTGGCTCTGCTCGAACGCTGTGTTAACAAGAGACCGTTTTGTTCAACAAAGGTATCACATGCAGGTCGTTGCGAGATGACACGCACGGGCTAACAGCAGCCAGCCAGTCCACTGTCTGTGTGAGTCAAAAAACAGGTCAGCTACGTTGGTTTACATGAATAGAAAACTTTCAGTTAAATCGCCAGCTATGTTAGTTTATTAGGCTTGTCATTAAACACGAATTAAGAGAACATACAATTTCGCTAGGAATGGTAAATTAATATGAAAATACTGTATTGAGGGCAGAGAGTTGGCATCTCTTTTAGATTTGGCTGAACAAATGCGTTTCAGGCAGCATAATTACCAGTGAAATGGAAAAGAATGATGCTGGTTAACTAGACGTTTCGTGCAATATTATCCGACACTTCGTAGAGAAATTATTAAACCAAGATAAAAGGAGACATTTGGCCGATTGATGGCACCCGTGTATAAGCGGGCAGTATAGCGTAATGGTTAGGGCGGTGGATTAAGGCACGCAAATTCAGCCGTTCGATCCCCGCTGCAGCCACAATGAATTTGAATAGGTTCTTGAAGCCAATTGTTTTCATTTTGAGTGCATATTTATGGCCGAATGACTTCTCAAGCGTAAATTGTGCCTCCCCGTGTAAAAACTATGGAAATTAATTAATCTCTGCTCTCCATACAGGACTGTAGCATGTTATCACAATGTGCAAGCAAGAAGTAATTTTTGTTTCATTCTACATTGTCTGATGTGGCAAAAACTTCACACATGTTCATTTTTGGAGTGTAATCTCATCAATATACCAAGACAGGCTCAATGGCAAAGCGCCACCATCTGGGAACAGGAAGTGGCTTTAATTTTACTTGACATCTTCCAATTTGGCTGAAAATGTACAAATATGTTAATTATTGGAGTGTAATCAAATCCATAAACCATACACGGCTCAATATTATAGCGCCAGCATCTGGCAACAGGAAGTGGCTTTAATTTTACTCGACATCTTCCAATTTGGCTGAAAATGTACAAATATGTTCATTTTTGGAGTGAAATCAAATCCATAAACCATACACAGCTCAATATTATAGCGCCACCATCTGGCAATAGGAAGTGAGGCTTATATCATTGATGCATTCCAATAGCAGCAGCAACATCTTCATTGATCAAAGGGGAATTCCTGTGCACACTATTCGTTGTCCAGGAAGGTGATTATTTCCAAAGTGTGTACATATTGTGAAAAATGTCATTGGCACAACTGTGCCACCAAGGCGGTTGCGCCCATGGTGCTTGGGCCCGTTCATTGCTGCTTGCAGCTATATTTAGGGCCCAAGCACCGTAGGGTGCGAAGGACCCTATTGTTATTGGAAGGATTATTATTAGGGCCCAAGCACCGTAGGGTGCGAAGGACCCTATTGTTATTGTAAAGATTATTATTATTATTAGGGCCCAAGCACCGTAGGGTGCGAAGGACCCTATTGTTATTGGAAGGATTATTATTATTATTATTATTATTATTATTATTATTATTATTCTTTTTTTTTCAATGTTTTGTGCATTTTTGAGGTGCTTGCCATGGATGAAAACTCACAGAATTTTGCACACACATCAGAAGTGGTGGCTGTCAGGTTGTCTCAGATGCTCAGACCTGGGCGTGGCTGAGGGACTCCACAGCGCCCCCTATCGCATTGTCATCTATTGTGGGCAGGCACTTTGAGCTACCTTTACAAAATTTAGTACGCATATAGCACTCCTCGGTCCAAACACATTTCTCATTCGCATCTAATCAAATATACAAACAGGAAGTCAGCCATTTTGGATTTTGTGCGTTTTACACGTACTGCACTTTTAAGTACTCCTCCTAGGGGGTTCATCACATTCACACCACCTGTGGTCAGAATGGTCTGAAGATATTCATGATGCTAAATTGCCAGGATATTTTTGATAGCTCAAACGGGACGGTCCTGGGGAGGCGTAGAATTTTTATGTCACGCCACGCCAACAGGAAGTGGCCGTAATTTCATGGTCTACATCGTCTGATCTGGCTGATATTTTAGAAATACGTTTAGTGTTGGAGTATAATCACATCCATATCCCAAGAACGGGTCAATGTTATAGCGCCACCATCTGGCAACAGGAAGTGAGGTCTTTATCATATTTGTATGCCTTCCTGCTAGGGCATTCATCACATTCACACGAAATGTGGTCCGCATGATCTTAGGATAGTCATGACCATAAGCTGTGAAGGGATTTTTGATATCTCAAACGGTATGGAAATGGCGAGTCGTACAGTACACATATTGCGTGCAAAAAAATGACTTTTTTTTTGACATCGTCCGATCTGGCTGATATTTTACAAATATGTTCACTGTTGGAGTACAATATGAAATATATACATATCAATCGGGGCGTGGCTAGACAGCGCCCCCTATAATTATTATTCTCTTTTTTTTTAATGAATTTTGCATTTTTGAGGTGCTTGCCATGGATGAAAACTCACAGAATTTTGCACACACATCAGAAGTGGTGGCTGTCAGGTTGTCTCAGATGCTCAGACCTGGGCGTGGCCGAGGGACTCCACAGCGCCCCCTAATGCTTTGTCTTCTATTGTGGACAGGCACTTTGAGCTACCTTCACCTAATTTGGTGTGCATGTGGGCCTCCTCTGGACAAACACATTTCTCATTCGCATCGAATGAAATATGTAAACAGGAAGTCAGCCATTTTGAATTTTGTGCATTTTACACGTACTACACTTTTAAGTACTCCTCCTAGGGGGTTCATTGCATTCACACGAAATGTGGTCAAATTGGTCTCAGGATAGTCATGATACTAATTCTGAAGGATATTTTTGATATCTCAAACGGTATGGTCATGGCGAGGCGTACAATTTTCATGTCACGCCGCGCCAACAGGAAGTAGCCATAAATTCATGGTCTACATTGTCTGATCTGGCTGATATTTTACAAATATGTTCACTGTTAGAGTGTAATCACATCCATATACCAAGAATAAATCAATGTTATAGCGCCACCATCTGGCAACGGAAGTGAGGTTTTTATCATGTTTGTATGCGTTCCTGCTAGGGTATTCATCACATTCACACCAAATGTAGTCATCATGATCTTAGAATAGTCCTGACCCTAAATGACGAAAGGATTTTTGATATCTCAAACGGTTTGGCAATGGCGAGGCGTATAATACACACGTTACGCCCAAAAACAGGAAGTGAGCTTAATTCCGTTCTACATCATCTGATCGGGCTGATATTTTACAAATATATTCACTTTTGGAGTGCAATCACATCCATATCCACATTCATCTGGGCGTGGCTACACAGCGCCCCCTATGGCTTTTTTCTAATATTGTGGACATATACTTTCACGTAAATGCACCACGTCTGGTAGGCATAAGGGTCTCCTCAAGACACACACATTTCTCATTTGCATCCCTTAAGTTTTCCCAACAGGAAGTGAGCTATTTTGGATTTTGTGTGTTTTTAAGTGTTTTTTCACGTACCAAACTTTGAAATACTCTTCCTAGGGGGTTCATCACATTCACACAAAATGTGGTCAGCATGATATTATAGCCCTGACACACAACTATGAACTGATTTTTAATATCTTGGAATGGTATGGCTATGGTCAGCCTTAAAATTAACTTGAAATGCTGCCCAAACAGTTCATGTTTTAATACAATTATTTATTAAATAATTTCATAAAGGTATTAAATTCTACATTGCCTGATTTTGAGGCTACAACTTTTCACATATGTTCATTGTTGGAGTGTCATCACATCCATTAAGCAATAATAGTTCACTATTTTCGCTGGAGACTCATTATATCCAGTCTTAAAACTTCAACGCAAGTCGCAAATGACTCTCCCATTTCATATACGCGACTGCCATCTACTGGCAAAAGTTGGTATTGCATATATCTTGCAATGACGTTCAATGTTATTTGGTTTAAAAAAAACCGTGTTGTAGCATTTTAAGGACTCAATACAAAACAGCTGTTCGGAAAGTTAGCTTGAAAATCAAGAAGCCTTATTAAGGAATTCGAGCCGTTTCTATTTGACTTCATTCGGTTGAAGTGAATGCCGTAACCCATCCATCCATCCATCCATCCATTATCTGAACCCGCTTATCCTGAACAGGGTCGCAGGGGGGCTGGAGCCTATCCCAGCATACATTGGGCGAAAGGCAGGAATACACTCTGGACAGGTCGCCAGTCCATCGCAGGGCACACACACCATTCACTCACACACTCATACCTACGGGCAATTTAGACTCTCCAATCAGCCTAACATGCATGTCTTTGGACTGTGGGAGGAAACCGGAGTACCCGGAGGAAACCCACGCAAACACGGGGAGAACATGCAAACTCCGCACAGAGAGGCCCCGGCCGACGGGGATTCGAACCCAGGACCTCCTTGCTGTGAGGCGGCAGTGCTACCCACTGCACCACCCGTGCCGCCCCGATGCCGTAACCCAATTAAATGTAATTCGCGTCGGAATACACATAATAGCCTACACTGTCAACGTGAAATAAAAATATATAGAGGTTTAAATCGATCCTATATTGGGACATTTTTTATGATGGCTGGTGCAACGGGCATTTTCGGTACCGTTGACCATAATCGAATGCTAGCATTTATATCATTACACTGACCAAGTCCTGTTAAAAAGCACATCACCTTTGTGGAAACAGTGAAGTTGTCTACACAATCTATTCTACTCACAGACTAACTGCGTCGCTGTAACTTCCCCCCATTTCTGATACGGGGATTCCATTTATTGGCAGAAAGTGGAACTTTTATATTTTTCTTCCTTCAAGTGATTTTTCAACGATAGGTTTTTGTTTTTTTTCTAGCGAGCCAGTAGGCATAACGATGTATGATTTACAGCTGCAGCCTACGTGACAAAATGTATTGACAACACCCAGCCCGACGTTTCTTTGCATCTATTTTCATTTTTGAATAGAATATCTGAAATAAATATTAAAGACATTTAATGACTGTCTTTAACTGGCAGGAGAGTAGCATATATTTAAAAGAGTCAAAAGTCAAAAAGAAACGTTAACGTTTGAGATGGCTGTGGTCCAACTCTGTGTTAACATGAGACCGTTATGTTCAACAAAGGTATGGCATGCAGGTCGTTGCGAGATGACGCGCATTGGCTAACAGCAGCCAGCCTGTCCACTGTCTGTGTGAGTCAAAAAAACAGGTCAGCTACGTTTGTTTACATGAATCGAAAACTTTCAGTTAAATCGCCAGATATTTTAGTTTATTTTGCTTGTCATTAAACACGAATTAAGAGAACATACAATTTCGCTAGGAATTTTTGACTTAATATGAAAATACCGGATTGAGGGCAGAGACTTGGCATCTCCTTTAGATTTGGCTGAACAAATGCGTTTCAGGCAGCATAATTACCGGTGAAATGGAAAAGAATGATGCTGGCTAACTCGACGTTTAATGCAATATTATCCGACACTTCGGAGAGAAATGATTTAACCAGGATTAAAGGAAACATACAACTTTTGGCCAATAGATAACGCACGTGTATAAGAGGGCAGCATAGCTTAATGGTTCAGACAGTGGATTAAGACATGCAAGGTCCGCGGTTCCATCCCCGGTGCGGCCACAATAAAGATGAATAGTTTCTTTACGCCAATGGTTCTATTTTGAGTGCATATTTATAACCGAATGACTTCTCAAGCGTAAATTGTGCCTCCCGCTGTAAAATCTATTGAAATTAATTAATCTCTGCTCTCCATACAGGACTGGAGCATATTATTACACTGTGCAAGCAAGAAGTAATTTTTGTTTCATTCTACAGTGTCTGATGTGGCAGAAACTTCACACATGTTCATTTTTGGAGTGTAATCTCATCCATATACCAAGAAAGGCTCAATGGCATAGCGCCACCATCTGGCAACAGGAAGTGGCTTTAATTTTACTTGACATCTTCCAATTTGGCTGAAAATGGACAAATATGTTAATTATTGGAGTGTAATCAAATCCATGAACCATACACGGCTCAATATTATACCACCACCATCTGGCAACAGGAAGTGGCTTAAATTTTACGTGACATCTTCCAATTTGGCTGAAAATATACAAATATGTTAATTATTGGAGTGAAATCAAATCCATAAACCATACACGGCTCAATATTATAGCGCCACCATCTGGCAATAGGAAGTGAGGCTTATATCATTGATGCATTCCAATAGCAGCAGAAACATCTTCATTGATCAAAGGGGAATTCCTGTGCACACTATACGTTGTCCAGGAAGGTGATTATTTCCAAAGTGTGTACATATTGTGAAACATGTCATTGGCACAACTATGCCACCAAGGCGGTTGCGCCCATGGTGCTTGGGCCCGTTCATTGCTGCTTGCAGCTATATTTATTATTATTATTCTTTTTCTTCAGGCAAATGGGCTTTTTTGAGGGCCTTGCCATGCGTAAAAAGTCTTGACATTTTGCACACACATCAGAAGTGGTTGCTGTCAGGAGCTCTCAGATGCTCAGACCTGGGCGTGGCCGAGGGACTCCACAGCGCCCCCTATCGCATTGTCTTCTATTGTGGGCAGGCACTTTGAGCTACCTGCACCTAATTTGTTGGCCATATAGCGCTCCTCGGTTCAAACACATTTCTCATTCGGATCTAATCAAATATCCAAACAGGAAGTCAGCCATTTTGGATTTTCTGAGTTTTACACGTACTACACTTTTAAGTACTCATCCTAGGGGGTTCATCGCATTCACACCACCTGTGGTCAGAATGGTCTCAGGATAGTCATGATGCTAAATTGCCAGGATATTTTTGATAGCTCAAACGGGACGGTCATGGGGAGGAGTACAATTTTTATGTCACGCCGCGCCAACAGGAAGTGGCCATAATTTCATGGTCTACATTGTCTGATCTGGCTGATATTTAGGAACTTTGTTTATTGTTGGACTATAATCACATCCATATCCCAAGAACAGGTCAATGTTATAGCGCCACCATCTGGCAACAGGAAGTGAGGTCTTTACCATATTTGTATGCATTCCTGCTAGGGCATTCAGCACATTCACACCAAATGCGGTCAGCATGATCTTAAGATAGTCCTTACGCTAAGTTGTGAAGGGATTTTTGATATCTCAAACGGTATGGAAATGGCGAGTCGTACAGTACACATATTGCGTGCAAAAAAATGACTTTTTTTTCGACATCGTCCGATCTGGCTGATATTTTAGAAATATGTTCACTGTAGCAGTACAATATCAGATATATACATATCAATCGGGGCGTGGCTAGACAGCGCCCCCTATAATTATTATTCTCTTTTTTTTCAATGTATTTTGCATTTTTCAGGTGCTTGCCATGGATGGAAACTCACAGAATTTTGCACACACATGAGAAGTGTTGGCTGTCAGGATGTATCAGATGCTCAGACCTGGGCGTGGCCGAGGGACTCCACAGCGCCCCCTAATGCTTTGTCTTCTATTGTGGACAGGCACTTTGAGCTACCTTCACCTAATTCGGTACGCATGTGGGGCTCCTCTGGACAAACACATTTCTCATTCGCATCAAATCAAATATGTGAACAGGAAGTCAGCCATTTTGAATTTTGTGCATTTTACACGTACTACACTTTTAAGTACTCCTCCTAGGGGGTTCATTGCATTCAAACGAAATGTGGTCAAAGTGGTCTCAGGATAGTCATGATACTAATTCCACAGGATATTTTTGATATCTCAAACGGTATGGTCATGGCGAGGCATACAATTTTCATGTCACGCCGCGCCAACAGGAAGTTGCCATAAATTCATGGTCTACATTGTCTGATCTGGCTGATATTTTACAAATATGTTCACTGTTAGAGTGTAATCACATCCAAATACCAAGAAGAAATCAATGTTATAGCGCCACCATCTGGCAACGGACGTGAGGTTTTTATCATGTTTGTATGCGTTCCTGCTAAGGTATTCATCACATTCACACCAAATGTAGTCATCATGATCTTAGAATAGTTCCGACCCTAAATGACGAAAGGATTTTTGATATCTCAAACGGTTTGGCAATGGCGAGGCGTATAATACACACGTTACGCCCAAAAACAGGAAGTGGGCTTAATTCCGTTCTACATCATCTGATCGGGCTGATATTTTACAAATATATTCACTTTTGGAGTGCAATCACATCCATATCCACATTCATCTGGGCGTGGCTACACAGCGCCCCCTATGGCTTTTTTCTAATATTGTGGACATATACTTTCACGTAAATGCACCACGTCTGGTAGGCATAAGGGTCTCCTCAAGACACACACATTTCTCATTTGCATCCCTTAACTTTTCCCAACAGGAAGTGAGCTATTTTGGATTTTGTGTGTTTTTAAGTGTTTTTTCACGTACCAAACTTTGAAATACTCTTCCTAGGGGGTTCATCACATTCACACAAAATGTGGTCAGCATGATATTATAGCCCTGACACACAACTATGAACTGATTTTTAATATCTTGGAATGGTATGGCTATGGTCAGCCTTAAAATTAACTTGAAATGCTGCCCAAACAGTTCATGTTTTAATACAATTATGTATTAAATAATTTCATAAAGGTATTAAATTCTACATTGCCTGATTTTGAGGATACAACTTTTCACATATGTTCATTGTTGGAGTGTCATCACATCCATTAAGCAATAATAGTTCACTATTTTCGCTGGAGACTCATTATATCCAGTCTTAAAACTTCAACGCAAGTCGCAAATGACTCTCCCATTTCTAATACGCGACTGCCATCTACTGGCAAAAGTTGGTATTGCATATATCTTGCAATGACATTCAATGTTATTTGGTTTAAAAAAAACCGTGTTGTAGCATTTTAAGGACTCAATACAAAACAGCTGTTCGGAAAGTTAGCTTGAAAATCAAGAAGCCTTATTAAGGAATTCGAGCCGTTTCTATTTGACTTCATTCGGTTGAAGTGAATGCCGTAACCCAATTAAATGTAATTCGCGTCGGAATACACATAATAGCCTACACTGTCAACGTGAAATAAAAATAAATAGAGGTTTAAATCGATCCTATATTGGGACATTTGTTATGATGGCTGGTGCAACGGGCATTTTCGGTACCGTTGACCATAATCGAATGCTAGCATTTATATCATTACACTGACCAAGTCCTGTTAAAAAGCACATCACCTTTGTGGAAACAGTGAAGTTGTCTACACAATCTATTCTACTCACAGACTAACTGCGTCGCTGTAACTTCCCCCCATTTCTGATACGGGGATTCCATTTATTGGCAGAAAGTGGAACTTTTATATTTTTCTTCCTTCAACTGATTTTTCAACGATAGGTTTTTTTTTTTTTTCTAGCGAGCCAGTAGGCATAACGATGTATGATTTACAGCTGCAGCCTACGTGAGAAAATGTATTGACAACACCCAGCCCGACGTTTCTTTGCATCTATTTTCATTACATGAATTGAATATCTGAAATAAATATTAAAGACATTTAATGACTGTCTTTAACTGGCAGGAGAGTACCATATATTTAAAAGAGTCAAAAGTCAAAAAGAAACGTTAACGTTTGAGATGGCTCTGGTCGAACTCTGTGTTAACATGAGACCGTTATGTTCAACAAAGGTATGGCATGCAGGTCGTTGCGAGATGACGCGCATTGGCTAACAGCAGCCAGCCTGTCCACTGTCTGTGTGAGTCAAAAAACAGGTCAGCTACGTTTATTTACATGAATAGAAAACTTTCAGTTAAATCGCCAGATAATTTTAGTTTATTTTGCTTGTCATTAAACACGAATTAAGAGAACATACAATTTCGCTAGGAATTTTTGACTTAATATGAAAGTACCGGATTGAGGGCAGAGACTTGGCACCTCCTTTAGATTTGGCTGAACAAATGCGTTTCAGGCAGCATAATTACCGGTGAAATGGAAAATAATGATGCTGGCTAACGAGACGTTTAATGCAATATTATCCGACACTTCGGAGAGAAATTATTTAACCAGGATAAAAGGAAACATACAACTTTTGGCCAATAGATGGCGTACGTGTATAAGAGGGCAGTATAGCTTAATGGTTCAGACAGTGGATTAAGACATGCAAGGTCCGCGGTTCCATCCCCGGTGCGGCTACAATAAAGTTGAATAGTTTCTTTACGCCAATGGTTTTATTTTGAGTGCATATTTATAACCGAATGACTTCTCAAGCGTAAATTTTGCCTCCCGCTGTAAAATCTATGGAAATTAATTCATCTGTGCTCTCCATACAGGACTGGAGCATATTATTACAATGTGCAAGCAAGAAGTAATTTTTGTTTCATTCTACATTGTCTGATGTGGCAGAAACTTCACACATGTTCATTTTTGGAGTGTAATCTCATCCATATACCAAGAAAGGCTCAATGGCATAGCGCCACCATCTGGCAAAAGGAAGTGGCTTTAATTTTATTGACATCTTCCAATTTGGCTGAAAATGTACAAATATGTTAATAATTGGAGTGTAATCAAATCCATAAACCATACACAGCTCAATATTATAGCGCCACCATCTGGCAATAGGAAGTGAGGCTTATATCATTAATGCATTCCAATAGCAGCAGCAACATCTTCATTGATCAAAGGGGAATTCCTGTGCACACTATTCGTTGTCCAGGAAGGTGATTATTTCCAAAGTGTGAACATATTGTGAAACATGTCATTGGCACAACTGTGCCACCAAGGCGGTTGCGCCCATGGTGCTTGGGCCCGTTCATTGCTGCTTGCAGCTATATTTATTATTATTATTCTTTTTTTTTCAATGTTTTGTGCATTTTTGAGGTGCTTGCCATGAATGAAAACTCACGGAATTTTGCACACACATCAGAAGTGGTGGCTGTCAGGATATCTCAGATGCTCAGACCTGGGCGTCGCTGAGGGACTCCACAGCGCCCCCTATCGCATTGTCTTCTATTGTGGGCAGGCACTTTGAGCTACCTGCACCATATTTAGTAGGCATATAGCACTCCTCAGGCCAAACACATTTCAAATTCGCATCTAATCAAATATGCAAACAGGAAGTCAGCCATTTTGGATTTTGTGCGTTTTACACGTTCTACACTTTTAAGTACTCCTCCTAGGGGGTTCATCGCATTCACACCAACTGTGGTCAGAATGGTCTCAGGATAGTCATGATACTAAATTGCCAGGATATTTTTGATAGCTCAAACGGGACAGTCACGGGGAGGATTACAATTTTTATGTCACGCCACGCCAACAGGAAGTGGCCGTAATTTCATGGTCGACATCGTCTGATCTGGCTGATATTTTAGAAATACGTTTATTGTTGGAGTATAAACACATCCATATCCCAAGAACGGGTTAATGTTATAGCGCCACCATCTGGCAACAGGAAGTGTGGTCTTCATCATATTTGTATGCCTTCCTGCTAGGGCATTGATCACATTCACACCAAATGTGGTCAGCATGATCTTAAGATAGTCCTTACACTAAATTGCGAAGGGATTTTTGATATCTCAAACGGTATGGAAATGGCGAGTCGTAGAGTAGACATAGTGCGTGCAAAAAAATGACTTTTTTTTCGATATCGTCCGATCAGGCTGATATTTTAGAAATATGTTCACTCTTTGAATACAATATCAAATATATACATATCAATTGGGGCGTGGTTAGACAGCGCCCCCTATAATTATTATTCTCTTTTTTTTCTATGTTTTGTGCATTTTTGAGGTGCTTGCCATGGATGAAAACTCACGGAATTTTGCACACACATGAGAACTGGTGTCTCTCAGGAACTGTCAGATGCTCAGACCTGGGCGTGGCCAAGGGACTCCACAGCGCCCCCTATTGCTTTGTCTTCTATTGTGGACAGGCACTTTGAGCTACCTTCACCTAATTTTGTAGGGTTGTGGGGCTCCTCTGCCCAAACACAATTCTCATTCGCATCGAATCAAATATGTGAACAGGAAGTCAGCCATTTTGAATTTTGTGCGTTTTACACGTACTACACTTTTAAGTACTCCTCCTAGGGGGTTCATCGCATTCACACCACATG
The DNA here is from genome assembly GCF_963514075.1 of Conger conger. Taxonomy (NCBI): domain Eukaryota; kingdom Metazoa; phylum Chordata; class Actinopteri; order Anguilliformes; family Congridae; genus Conger; species Conger conger. The sequence continues at coordinate 33,520,321 of NC_083761.1, forward strand.
TGGTCAAAGTGGTCTGAGGATAGTTATGATACTAATTCCGAAGGATCTTTTTGATATCTCAAACGGTATGGTCATGGCGAGGAGTACAATTTTCATGTCACGCCACGCCAACAGGAAGTAGCCATAAATTCATGGTCTACATTGTCTGATCTGGCTGATATTTTAGAAATATGTTCACTGTTAGAGTGTAATCACATCCATATACCAAGAAGAAGTCAATGTTATAGCGCCACCATCTGGCAACAGGAAGTGAGGTTTTTATCATATTTGTATGCCTTCCTGCTAGGGTATTCATCACATTCACAGCAAATGGAGTCATCATGATCTGAGAATAGTCCTGACCCTAAATGACAAAAGGATTTTTGATATCTCAAACGTTTTGACAATGGCGAGGCGTATAATACACACGTTACGCCCAAAAACAGGAAGTGGGCTTAATTCCGTTCTACATCATCTGATCGGGCTGATATTTTTCAAATATATTAACTTTTGGAGTGCAATCACATCCATATCCACATTCATCTGGGCGTGGCTACACAGCGCCCCCTATGGCTCTTTTCTAATATTGTGGACATATACTTTCACGTAAATGCACCACGTCTGGTAGGCATAAGGGTCTCCTCAAGACACACACATTTCTCATTTGCATCCCTTAACTTTTCCCAACAGGAAGTGAGCTATTTTGGATTTTGTGTGTTTTTAAGTGTTTTTTCACGTACCAAACTTTGAAATACTCTTCCTAGGGGGTTCATCACATTCACACAAAATGTGGTCAGCATGATATTATAGCCCTGACACACAACTGTGAACTGATTTTTAATAACTTGGAATGGAATGGCTATGGTCAGCCTTAAAATTAACTTGTAATGCTGCCCAAACAGGAAAATGATGTATTAAATCATTTCAAAAAGGTATTAAATTCTACATTGCCTGATTTTGAGGCTACAACTTTTCACATATGTTCATTGTTGGAGTGTCATCACATCCATTAAGCAATAATAGTTCACTATTTTCGCTGGAGACTCATTCTATCCAGTCTTAAAACTTCAACGCAAGTCGCAACTGACTCTCCCATTTCTAATACGCGACTGCCATCTAGTGGCAAAGGTTAGTATTCTTTCTAATTTTCTCGGATAAAGTGATTTCTCAATGACAAGTTTTGTTTCTTTTTGCGAGCCAGTAACCATAACGATGTATGAGTAACAGCGGCAGCCAACGTGAGAAAATGTACTGACAACACACAGCCCATAGCAACGTTTTTTTCATCTACCTTAATTATATGGATTGAATAACTAAAATAAAAGACAGGCTTTTACTGGCAGGAAAGTATCATATATTTAAAAGATTAACACATATAATGCAGATCTTGCAGTGAAGTTCAATGTTATTTGGTTTAAAAAAAAACGTAGTGTAGCATTTTAAGGACTCAATACAAAACAGCTGTTCGGAAAGTTGGCTTGAAAACCAAGAAGCCTTATTAAGGAATTCGAGCCGTTTCTATTTGACTTCATTCGATTGAAGTGAATGCCGTAACCCAATTAAATGTAATTCGCGTCGCAATACACACAATCGCCTACACTGTCAACGTGAAATAAAATAATCGAATGCTAGCATTTATATCATTACACTGACCAAGTCCTGTTAAAAAGCACATTTTTGGTTCCTTTGTGGAAACAGTGAAGTTGTCTACATAATCTATTCTACTCACAGACTAACTGCGTCGCTGTAACTTCCCCCCATTTCTGATACGGGGATTCCATTTATTGGCAGAAATTGGTACTTTTATTTTTTTCTTCCTTCAAGTGATTTTTCAACGATAGGTTTTAGTTTTTTTCTAGCGAGCCAGTAGGCATAACGATGTATGATTTACAGCTGCAGCCTACGTGACAAAATGTATTGACAACACCCAGCCCGACGTTTCTTTGCATCTATTTTCATTATATGAATTGAATATCTAAAATAAATATTAAAGACATTTAAAGACTTAAAGACAGGCTTTAACTGGCAGGAGAGTATCATATATTTAAAAGATTTACACATATAATGCATATCTTGCATTGACGTTAAATGTTATTTGGTTTAAAAAAAAACGTGTTGTAGCATTTTAAGGACTCAATACAAAACGGCTGTTCGGAAAGTTAGCTTGAAAACCAAGAAGCCTTATTAAGGAATTCGAGCCGTTTCTATTTGACTTCATTCGGTTGAAGTGAATGCCGTAACCCAATTAAATGTAATTCGCGTCGGAATACACATAATAGCCTACACTGTCAACGTGAAATAAAAATATATAGAGGTTTAAATCGATCCTATATTGGGACATTTGTTATGATGGCTGGTGCAACGGGCATTTTCGGTACCGTTGACCATAATCGAATGCTAGCATTTATATCATTACACTGACCAAGTCCTGTTAAAAAGCACATCACCTTTGAGGAAACAGTGAAGTTGTCTACACAATCTATTCTACTCACAGACTAACTGTGTCGCTGTAACTTCCCCCCATTTCTGATACGGGGATTCCATTTATTGGCAGAAAGTGGAACTTTTATATTTTTCTTCCTTCAAGTGATTTTTCAACGATAGGTTTTTTTTTTTTTTCTAGCGAGCCAGTAGGCATAACGATGTATGATTTACAGCTGCAGCCTACGTGACAAAATGTATTGACAACACCCAGCCCGACGTTTCTTTGCATCTATTTTCATTTTTGAATAGAATATCTGAAATAAATGTTAAAGACATTTAATGACTGTCTTTAACTGGCAGGAGAGTAGCATATATTTAAAAGAGTCAAAAGTCAAAAAGAAACGTTAACGTTTGAGATGGCTCTGGTCGAACTCTGTGTTAACATGAGACCGTTATGTTCAACAAAGGTATGGCATGCAGGTCGTTGCGAGATGACACGCACGGGCTAACAGCAGCCAGCCAGTCCACTGTCTGTGTGAGTCAAAAAAACAGGTCAGCTACGTTTGTTTACATGAATAGAAAACTTTCAGTTAAATCGCCAGATATGTTAGTTTATTTTGCTTGTCATTAAACACGAATTAAGAGAACATACAATTTCGCTAGGAATTTTTGACTTAATATGAAAATACCGGATTGAGGGCAGAGACTTGGCATCTCCTTTAGATTTGGCTGAACAAATGCGTTTCAGGCAGCATAATTACCGGTGAAATGGATAAGAATGATGCTGGCTAACTCGACGTTTAATGCAATATTATCCGACACTTCGGAGAGAAATTATTTAACCAGGATAAAAGGAAACATACAACTTTTGGCCAATAGATGGCGTACGTGTATAAGAGGGCAGTATAGCTTAATGGTTCAGACAGTGGATTAAGACGTGCAAGGTCCGCAGTTCCATCCCCGGTGCGGCCACAATAAAGTTGAATAGTTTCTTTACGCCAATGGTTTTATTTTGAGTGCATATTTATAACCGAATGACTTCTCAAGCGTAAATTGTGCCTCCCGCTGTAAAATCTATTGAAATTTATTCATCTCTGCTCTCCATACAGGACTGGAGCAAATTATTACAATGTGCAAGCAAGAAGTAATTTTTGTTTCATTCTACATTGTCTGATGTGGCAGAAACGTCACACATGTTCATTTTTGGAGTGTAATCTCATCCATATACCAAGAAAGGCTCAATGGCATAGCGCCACCATCTGGCAACAGGAAGTGGCTTTAATTTTACTTGACATCTTCCAATTTGGCTGAAAATGTACAAATATGTTAATTATTGGAGTGTAATCAAATCCATAAACCATACACGGCTCAATATTATAGCGCCACCATCTGGCAACAGGAAGTGGCTTTAATTTTACTGGACATCTTCCAATTTGGCTGAAAATGTACAAATATGTTCATTTTTGGAGTGAAATCAAATCCATAAACCATACACAGCTCAATATTATAGCGCCACCATCTGGCAATAGGAAGTGAGGCTTATATCATTGATGCATTCCAATAGCAGCAGCAACATCTTCATTGATCAAAGGGGAATTCCTGTGCACACTATTCGTTGTCCAGGAAGGTGATTATTTCCAAAGTGTGTACATATTGTGAAACATGTCATTGGCACAACTATGCCACCAAGGCGGTTGCGCCCATGGTGCTTGGGCCCGTTCATTGCTGCTTGCAGCTATATTTATTATTATTATTCTTTTTTCTATATGCAAATGGGCCTTTTTGAGGTGCTTGCCATGCATAAAAAGTCTGGGAATTTTGCACACACATCAGAAATGAGGACCTTCAGGATCGATTAGATGCTCAGACCTGGGCGTGGCCGAGGGACTCCACAGCGCCCCCTATCGCATTGTCATCTATTGTGGGCAGGCACTTTGAGCTACCTTCACCAAATTTAGTACGCATATAGCACTCCTCGGACCAAACACATTTCTAATTCGCATCTAATCAAATATACAAACAGGAAGTCAGCCATTTTGGATTTTGTGCGTTTTTCACGTACTGCACTTTTAAGTACTCCTCCTAGGGGGTTCATCACATTCACACCACCTGTGGTCAGAATGGTCTTCGGATATTCATGATGCTAAATTGCCAGGATATTTTTAATAGCTCAAACGGCACGGTCCTGGGGAGGCGTAGAATTTTTATGTCACGCCGCGCCAACAGGAAGTGGCCGTAATTTCATGGTCTACATTGTCTGATCTGGCTGATATTTTAGAAATATGTTTATTGTTGGAGTATAATCACATCCATATCCCAAGAAAGAGTCAATGTTATAGCGCCACCATCTGGCAACAGGAAGTGAGGTCTTTATCATATTTGTATGCCTTCCTGCTAGGGCATTCATCACATTCACACGAAATGTGGTCAGCATGATCGTAGGATAGTTTTGACCATAAGCTGTGAAGGGATTTTTGATATCTCAAACGGTATGGAAATGGCGAGTCGTACAGTACACATATTGCGTGCAAAAAATGACTTTTTTTTCGACATCGTCCGATCTGGCTGATATTTTATAAATATGTTCACTGTTGGAGTACAATATGAAATATATACATATCAATCGGGGCGTGGCTAGACAGCGCCCCCTATAATTATTATTCTCTTTTTTTTCAATGTATTTTGCATTTTTGAGGTGCTTGCCATGGATGAAAACTCACGGAATTTTGCACACACATGAGAAGTGTTGGCTCTCAAGACCTGTCAGATGCTCAGACCTGGGCGTGGCCGAAGAACTCCACAGCGCCCCCTAATGCTTTGTCTTCTATTGTGGACAGGCACTTTGAGCTACCTTCACCTAATTTGGTATGCATGTGGGCCTCCTCTGGAAAAACACATTTCTCATTCGCATCGAATCAAATATGTGAACAGGAAGTCAGCCATTTTGAATTTTGTGCATTTTACACGTACTACACTTTTAAGTACTCCTCCTAGGGGGTTCATTACATTCACACGAAATGTGGTGAAAGCGGTCTCAGGATAGTCATGATACTTATTCCAAAGGATATTTTTGATATCTCAAACGGTATGGTCATGGCGAGGCGTACAATTTTCATGTCACGCCGCGCCAACAGGAAGTAGCCATAAATTCATGGTCTACATTGTCTGATCTGGCTGATATTTTACAAATATGTTCACTGTTAGAGTGTAATCAAATTCATATAGCAAGAAGAAATCAATGTTATAGCGCCACCATCTGGCAACGGAAGTGAGGTTTTTATCATGTTTGTATGTGTTCCTGCTAGGGTATTCATCACATTCACACCAAATGTAGTCATCATGATCTCAGAATAGTCCTGACCCTAAATGACGAAAGGATTTTTGATATCTCAAACGGTTTGGCAATGGCGAGGCGTATAATACACACGTTACGCCCAAAAACAGGAAGTGGGCTTAATTCCGTTCTACATCATCTGATCGGGCTGATATTTTACAAATATATTCACTTTTGGAGTGCAATCACATCCATATCCACATTCATCTGGGCGTGGCTACACAGCGCCCCCTATGGCTTTTTTCTAATATTGTGGACATATACTTTCACGTAAATGCACCACGTCTGGTAGGCATAAGGGTCTCCTCAAGACACACACATTTCTCATTTGCATCCCTTAACTTTTCCCAACAGGAAGTGAGCTATTTTGGATTTTGTGTGTTTTTAAGTGTTTTTTCACGTACCAAACTTTGAAATACTCTTCCTAGGGGGTTCATCACATTCACACAAAATGTGGTCAGCATGATATTATAGCCCTGACACACAACTATGAACTGATTTTTAATATCTTGGAATGGTATGGCTATGGTCAGCCTTAAAATTAACTTGTAATGCTGCCCAAACAGTTCATGTTTTAATACAATTATGTATTAAATAATTTCAAAAAGGTATTAAATTCTACATTGCCTGATTTTGAGGCTACAGCTTTTCACATATGTTCATTGTTGGAGTGTCATCACATCCATTAAGCAATAATAGTTTACTATTTTCGCTGGAGACTCATTATATCCAGTCTTAAAACTTCAACGCAAGTCGCAAATGACTCTCCCATTTCTAATACGCGACTGCCATCTACTGGCAAAAGTTGGTATTGCATATATCTTGCAATGACGTTCAATGTTATTTGGTTTAAAAAAAACCGTGTTGTAGCATTTTAAGGACTCAATACAAATCAGCTGTTCGGAAAGTTGGCTTGAAAACCAAGAAGCCTTATTATGGAATTCGAGCCGTTTCTATTTGACTTCATTCGGTTGAAGTGAATGCCGTAACCCAATTAAATGTAATTCGCGTCGGAATACACATAATAGCCTACACTGTCAACGTGAAATAAAAATATATAGAAGTTTAAATCGATCCTATATTGGGACATTTGTTATGATGGCTGGTGCAACGGGCATTTTCGGTACCGTTGACCATAATCGAATGCTAGCATTTATATCATTACACTGACCAAGGCCTGTTAAAAAGCACATCACCTTTGTGGAAACAGTGAAGTTGTCTACACAATCTATTCTACTCAGAGACTAACTGCGTCGCTGTAACTTCCCCCCATTTCTGATACGGGGATTCCATTTATTGGCAGAAAGTGGAACTTTTATATTTTTCTTCCTTCAACTGATTTTTCAACGATAGGTTTTTGTTTTTTTTCTAGCGAGCCAGTAGGCATAACGATGTATGATTTACAGCTGCAGCCTACGTGACAAAATGTATTGACAACACCCAGCCCGACGTTTCTTTGCATCTATTTTCATTTTTTAATAGAGTATCTGAAATAAATATTAAAGACATTTAATGACTGTCTTTAACTGGCAGGAGAGTAGCATATATTTAAAAGAGTCAAAAGTCAAAAAGAAACGTTAACGTTTGAGATGGCTCTGGTCGAACTCTGTGTTAACATGAGACCGTTATGTTCAACAAAGGTATGGCATGCAGGTCGTTGCGAGATGACGCGCATTGGCTAACAGCAGCCAGCCTGTCCACTGTCTGTGTGAGTCAAAAAAACAAGTCAGCTACGTTTGTTTACATGAATAGAAAACTTTCAGTTAAATCGCCAGATATGTTAGTTTATTTTGCTTGTCATTAAACACGAATTAAGAGAACATACAATTTCGCTAGGAATTTTTGACTTAATATGAAAATACCGGATTGAGGGCAGAGACTTGGCATCTCCTTTAGATTTGGCTGAACAAATGCGTTTCAGGCAGCATAATTACCGTTGAAATGGAAAAGAATGATGCTGGCTAACTAGACGTTTAATGCAATATTATCCGACACTTAGGAGAGAAATTATTTAACCAAGATAAAAGGAAACATACAACTTTTGGCCAATAGATAGCGTACGTGTATAAGAGGGCAGTATAGTTCAATGGTTCAGACAGTGGATTAAGACATGCAAGGTCCGCAGTTCCATCCCCGGTGCGGCCACAATAAAGTTGAATAGTTTCTTTACGCCAATGGTTTCATCTTGAGTGCATATTTATAACCGAATGACTTCTCAAGCGTAAATTGTGCCTCCCGCTGTAAAATCTATTGAAATTAATTCATCTCTGCTCTCCATACAGGACTGGAGCATATTATTACAATGTGCAAGAAAGAAGTAATTTTTGTTTCATTCTACATTGTCTGATGTGGCTGAAACTTCACACATGTTCATTTTTGGAGTGTAATCTCATCCATATACCAAGAAAGGCTCAATGGAATAGCGCCACCATCTGGCAACAGGAAGTGGCTTTAATTTTACTTGACATCTTCCAATTTGGCTGAAAATGTACAAATATGTTAATTATTGGAGTGTAATCAAATCCATGAACCATACACGGCTCAATATTATAGCGCCACCATCTGGCAATAGGAAGTGAGGCTTATATCATTGATGCATTCCAATAGCAGCAGCAACATCTTCATTGATCAAAGGGGAATTCCTGTGCACACTATACGTTGTCCAGGAAGGTGATTATTTCCAAAGTGTGTACATATTGTGAAACATGTCATTGGCACAACTATGCCACCAAGGCGGTTGCGCCCATGGTGCTTGGGCCCGTTCATTGCTGCTTGCAGCTATATTTAGGGCCCAAGCACCGTAGGGTGCGAAGGACCCTATTGTTATTGGAAGGATTATTATTATTATTATTATTAGGGCCCAAGCACCGTAGGGTGCGAAGGACCCTATTGTTATTGGAAGGATTATTATTATTATTATTATTATTATTATTATTATTATTATTATTATTATTATTATTATTATTATTATTATTATTATTATTATTATTATTATTATTATTATTATTATTATTATTATTATTATTATTATTATTATTATTATTATTATTATTATTAGGGCCCAAGCACCGTAGGGTGCGAAGGACCCTATTGTTATTGGAAGGATTATTATTATTATTATTAGGGCCCAAGCACCGTAGGGTGCGAAGGACCCTATTGTTATTGGAAGGATTATTATTATTATTATTAGGGCCCAAGCACCGTAGGGTGCGAAGGACCCTATTGTTATTGGAAGGATTATTATTATTATTATTATTAGGGCCCAAGCACCGTAGGGTGCGAAGGACCCTATTGTTATTGGAAGGATTATTATTATTATTATTATTATTATTATTATTATTATTCTTTTTCATCAGGCAAATGGGCTTTTTTGAGGGCCTTGCCATGCGTAAAAAGTCTTGACATTTTGCACACACATCAGAAGTGGTTGCTGTCAGGAGCTCTCAGATGCTCAGACCTGGGCATTGCCGAGGGACTCCACAGCGCCCCCTATCGCATTGTCTTCTATTGTGGGCAGGCACTTTGAGCTACCTGCACCTAATTTGGTGGCCAAATAGCGCTCCTCGGTCCAAACACATTTCTCATTCGGATCTAATCAAATATCCAAACAGGAAGTCAGCCATTTTGGATTTTCTGAGTTTTACACGTACTACACTTTTAAGTACTCCTCCTAGGGGGTTCATCGCATTCACACCAACTGTGGTCAGAATGGTCTCAGGATAGTCATGATGCTAAATTTCCAGGATATTTTTGATAGATCAAACGGGACAGTCACGGGGAGGATTACAATTTTTATGTCACGCCACGCCAACAGGAAGTGGCCATAATTTCATGGTCTAAATTGTCTGATCTGGCTGATATTTTAGAAATTTGTTTATTGTTGGAGTGTAATCACATCCATATCCCAAGAACAGGTCAGTGTTATAGCGCCACCATCTGGCAATAGGAAGTGAGGTCTTTAACATATTTGTATGCCTTCCTGCTAGGGCATTCAGCACATACACACCAAATGCGGTCAGCATGATCGTAAGATAGTCCTTACGCTAAGTTGTGAAGGGATTTTTGATATCTCAAACGGTATAGAAATGGCGAGTCGTACAGTACACATATTGCGTGCAAAAAAATGACTTTCTTTTCGACATCGTCCGATCTGGCTGATATTTTACAAATATGTTCATTGTAGCAGTACAATATCAGATATATACATATCAATCGGGGCGTGGCTAGACAGCGCCCTCTATAATTATTATTCTCTTTTTTTTCAATGTATTTTGCATTTTTGAGGTGCTTGCCATGGATGGAAACTCACAGAATTTTGCACACACATGAGAAGTGTTGGCTGTCAGGAGGTATCAGATGCTCAGACCTGGGCGTGGCCAAGGGACTCCACAGCGCCCCCTAATGCTTTGTCTTCTATTGTGGACAGGCACTTTGAGCAACCTTCACCTAATTTGGTATGCATGTGGGACTCCTCTGGACAAACACATTTCTCATTCGCATCAAATCAAATATGTAAACAGGAAGTCAGCAATTTTGAATTTTGTGCATTTTACACGTACTACACTTTTAAGTACTCCTCCTAGGGGGTTCATTGCATTCACACGAAATGTGGTGAAATTGGTCTCAGGATAGTCATGATACTAATTCCAAAGGATATTTTTGATATCTCAAACGGTATGGTCATGGCGAGGCGTACAATTTTCATGTCACGCCGCGCCAACAGGAAGTTGCCATAAATTCATGGTCTACATTGTCTGATCTGGCTGATATTTTACAAATATGTTCACTGTTAGAGTGTAATCACATCCAAATACCAAGAAGAAATCAATGTTATAGCGCCACCATCTGGCAACGGACGTGAGGTTTTTATCATGTTTGTATGCGTTCCTGCTAAGGTATTCATCACATTCACACCAAATGTAGAGATCATGATCGTAGAATAGTCCTGACCCTAAATGACGAAAGGATTTTTGATATCTCAAACGGTTTGGCAATGGCGAGGCGTATAATACACACGTTACGCCCAAAAACAGGAAGTGGGCTTAATTCCGTTCTACATCATCTGATCGGGCTGATATTTTACAAATATATTCACTTTTGGAGTGCAATCACATCCATATCCACATTCATCTGGGCGTGGCTACACAGCGCCCCCTATGGCTTTTTTCTAATATTGTGGACATATACTTTCACGTAAATGCACCACGTCTGGAAGGCATAAGGGTCTCCTCAAGACACACACATTTCTCATTTGCATCCCTTAACTTTTCCCAACAGGAAGTGAGCTATTTTGGATTTTGTGTGTTTTTAAGTGTTTTTTCACGTACCAAACTTTGAAATACTCTTCCTAGGGGGTTCATCACATTCACACAAAATGTGGTCAGCATGATATTATAGCCCTGACACACAACTATGAACTGATTTTTAATATCTTGGAATGGTATGGCTATGGTCAGCCTTAAAATTAACTTGTAATGCTGCCCAAACAGTTCATGTTTTAATACAATTATGTATTAAATAATTTCAAAAAGGTATTAAATTCTACATTGCCTGATTTTGAGGCTACAACTTTTCATATATGTTCATTGTTGGAGTGTCATCACATCCATTAAGCAATAATAGTTCACTATTTTCGCTGGAGACTCATTATATCCAGTCTTAAAACTTCAAGGCAAGTCGCAAATGACTCTCCCATTTCTAATACGCGACTGCCATCTACTGGCAAAACTTGGTATTGTTTCTCAAGTGATTTCTCAAATACAAGTTTTGTTTCTTTTTGCGAGCCAGTAACCATAACGATGTATGAGTAACAGCGGCAGCCTACGTGACAAAATGTACTGACAACACCCAGCCCACAGCAACGTTTTTTCTCATCCACCTTAATTTTATGGATTGAATAACTAAAATAAAAGACAGGCTTTTACTGGCAGGAAAGTATCATATATTTCAAAGATTAACACATATAATGCATATCTTGCAATGACGTTCAATGTTATTTGGTTTATAAAAAACCGTGTTGTAGCATTTTAAGGACTCAATACAAAACAGCTGTTCGGAAAGTTAGCTTGAAAACCAAGAAGCCTTATTAAGGATTTCGAGCCGTTTCTATTTGACTTCATTCGATTGAAGTGAATACCGTAACCCAATTAAATGTAATTCGCGTCGGAATACACATAATAGCCTACACTGTCAACGTGAAATAAAAATATATAGAGGTTTAAATCGATCCTATATTGGGACATTTGTTATGATGGCTGGTGCAACGGGCATTTTCGGTACCGTTGACCATAATCGAATGCTAGCATTTATATCATTACACTGACCAAGTCCTGTTAAAAAGCACATTTTTGGTTCCTTTGTGGAAACAGTGAAGTTGTCTACACAATCTATTCTACTCACAGACTAACTGCGTCGCTGTAACTTCCCCCCATTTCTGATACGGGGATTCCATTTATTGGCAGAAAGTGGAACTTTTATATTTTTCTTCCTTCAACTGATTTTTCAACGATAGGTTTTTTTTTTTTTTCTAGCGAGCCAGTAGGCATAACGATGTATGATTTACAGCTGCAGCCTACGTGACAAAATGTATTGACAACACCCAGCCCGACGTTTCTTTGCATCTATTTTCATTATATGAATAGAATATCTGAAATAAATATTAAAGACATTCAATGACTGTCTTTAACTGGTAGGAGAGTACCATATATTTAAAAGAGTCAAAAGTCAAAAAGAAACGTTAACGTTTGAGATGGCTCTGGTCGAACTCTGTGTTAACATGAGACCGTTATGTTCAACAAAGGTATGGCATGCAGGTCGTTGCGAGATGACGCGCATTGGCTAACAGCAGCCAGCCTGTCCACTGTCTGTGTGAGTCAAAAAACAGGTCAGCTACGTTTATTTACATGAATAGAAAACTTTCAGTTAAATCGCCAGATAATTTTAGTTTATTTTGCTTGTCATTAAACACGAATTAAGAGAACATACAATTTCGCTAGGAATTTTTGACTTAATATGAAAGTACCGGATTGAGGGCAGAGACTTGGCACCTCCTTTAGATTTGGCTGAACAAATGCGTTTCAGGCAGCATAATTACCGGTGAAATGGAAAAGAATGATGCTGGCTAACTCGACGTTTAATGCAATATTATCCGACACTTCGGAGAGAAATTATTTAACCAGGATAAAAGGAAACATACAACTTTTGGCCAATAGATGTGCGTACGTGTATAAGAGGGCAGTATAGCTTAATGGTTCAGACAGTGGATTAAGACATGCAAGGTCCGCGGTTCCATCCCCGGTGCGGCTACAATAAAGTTGAATAGTTTCTTTACTCCAATGGTTTTATTTTGAGTGCATATTTATAACCGAATGACTTCTCAAGCGTAAATTTTGCCTCCCGCTGTAAAATCTATGGAAATTAATTCATCTGTGCTCTCCATACAGGACTGGAGCATATTATTACAATGTGCAAGCAAGAAGTAATTTTTGTTTCATTCTACATTGTCTGATGTGGCAGAAACTTCACACATGTTCATTTTTGGAGTGTAATCTCATCCATATACCAAGAAAGGCTCAATGGCATAGCGCCACCATCTGGCAAAAGGAAGTGGCTTTAATTTTATTGACATCTTCCAATTTGGCTGAAAATGTACAAATATGTTAATAATTGGAGTGTAATCAAATCCATAAACCATACACAGCTCAATATTATAGCGCCACCATCTGGCAACAGGAAGTGAGGCTTATATCATTAATGCATTCCAATAGCAGCAGCAACATCTTCATTGATCAAAGGGGAATTCCTGTGCACACTATTCGTTGTCCAGGAAGGTGATTATTTCCAAAGTGTGAACATATTGTGAAACATGTCATTGGCACAACTGTGCCACCAAGGCGGTTGCGCCCATGGTGCTTGGGCCCGTTCATTGCTGCTTGCAGCTATATTTAGGGCCCAAGCACCGTAGGGTGCGAAGGACCCTATTGTTATTGTAAAGATTATTATTATTAGGGCCCAAGCACCGTAGGGTGCGAAGGACCCTATTGTTATTGTAAAGATTATTATTATTATTATTATTATTATTATTATTATTATTATTCTTTTTTCTATATGCAAATGGGCCTTTTTGAGGTGCTTGCCATGCATAAAAAGTCTGGGAATTTTGCACACACATCAGAAATGAGGACCTTCAGGATCGATTAGATGCTCAGACCTGGGCGTGGCCGAGGGACTCCACAGCGCCCCCTATCGCATTGTCTTTTATTGTGGGCAGGCACTTTGAGCTACCTGCACCTAATTTGGTGGCCATATAGCGCTCCTCGGTCCAAACACATTTCTCATTCTGATTTAATCAAATATCCAAACAGGAAGTCAGCCATTTTGGATTTTCTGAGTTTTACACGTACTACACTTTTAAGTACTCCTCCTAGGGGGTTCATCGCATTCACAGCAACGGTGGTCAGAATGGTCTCAGGATAGTCATGATGCTAAATTGCCAGGATATTTTTGATAGCTCAAACGGGACGGTCATGGGGAGGAGTACAATTTTTATGTCACGCCGCGCCAACAGGAAGTGGCCATAATTTCATGGTCTACATTGTCTGATCTGGCTGATATTTTAGAAATTTGTTTATTGTTGGAGTGTAATCACATCCATATCCCAAGAACAGGTCAATGTTATAGCGCCACCATCTGGCAACAGGAAGTGAAGTCTTTAACATATTTGTATGCATTCCTGCTAGGGCATTCAGCACATTCACACCAAATGCGGTCAGCATGATCTTAAGATAGTCCTTACGCTAAGTTGTGAAGGGATTTTTGATATCTCAAACGGTATGGAAATGGCGAGTCGTACAGTACACATATTGCGTGCAAAAAAATGACTTTTTTTTCGACATCGTCCGATCTGGCTGATATTTTACAAATATGTTCACTGTAGCAGTACAATATCAGATATATACATATCAATCGGGGCGTGGCTAGACAGCGCCCCCTATAATTATTATTCTCTTTTTTTTTCAATGTATTTTGCATTTTTGAGGTTCTTGCCATGGATGGAAACTCACAGAATTTTGCACACACATGAGAAGTGTTGGCTGTCAGGATGTATCAGATGCTCAGACCTGGGCGTGGCCAAGGGACTCCACAGCGCCCCCTAATGCTTTGTCTTCTATTGTGGACAGGCACTTTGAGCTATTTTCACCTAATTTGGTATTCATGTGGGGCTCCTCTGGACAAACACATTTCTCATTCGCATCGAATCAAATATGTAAACAGGAAGTCAGCCATTTTGAATTTTGTGCATTTTACACGTACTACACTTTTAAGTACTCCTCCTAGGGGGTTCATTGCATTCACACGAAATGTGGTCAAAGTGGTCTCAGGATAGTCATGATACTAATTCCAAAGGATATTTTTGATATCTCAAACGGTATGGTCATGGCGAGGCGTACAATTTTCATGTCACGCCGCGCCAACAGGAAGTTGCCATAAATTCATGGTCTACATTGTCTGATCTGGCTGATATTTTACAAATATGTTCACTGTTAGAGTGTAATCACATCCAAATACCAAGAAGAAATCAATGTTATAGCGCCACCATCTGGCAACGGACGTGAGGTTTTTATCATGTTTGTATGCGTTCCTGCTAAGGTATTCATCACATTCACACCAAATGTAGTCATCATGATCTTAGAATAGTCCTGACCCTAAATGACGAAAGGATTTTTGATATCTCAAACGGTTTGGCAATGGCGAGGCGTATAATACACACGTTACACCCAAAAACAGGAAGTGGGCTTAATTCCGTTCTACATCATCTGATCGGGCTGATATTTTACAAATATATTCACTTTTGGAGTGCAATCACATCCATATCCACATTCATCTGGGCGTGGCTACACAGCGCCCCCTATGGCTTTTTTCTAATATTGTGGACATATACTTTCACGTAAATGCACCACGTCTGGTAGGCATAAGGGTCTCCTCAAGACACACACATTTCTCATTTGCATCCTTTAACTTTTCCCAACAGGAAGTGAGCTATTTTGGATTTTGTGTGTTTTTAAGTGTTTTTTAACGTACCAAACTTTGAAATACTCTTCCTAGGGGGTTCATCACATTCACACAAAATGTGGTCAGCATGATATTATAGCCCTGACACACAACTATGAACTGATTTTTAATATCTTGGAATGGTATGGCTATGGTCAGCCTTAAAATTAACTTGTAATGCTGCCCAAATAGGAAAATTATATATTAAATAATTTCAAAAAGGTATTAAATTCTACATTGCCTGATTTTGAGGCTACATCTTTTCACATATGTTCATTGTTGGAGTGTCATCACATCCATTAAGCAATAATAGTTTACTATTTTCGCTGGAGACTCATTATCTCCAGTCTTAAAACTTCAACTCAAGTCGCAACTGACTCTCCCATTTCTAATACGCGACTGCCATCTACTGGCAAAGGTTAGTATTCTTTCTAATTTTCGGTATGGTTTCTCTTTCTTGGATAAAGTGATTTCTCAACGACAAGTTTTGTTTCTTTTTGCGAGCCAGTAACCATAACGATGTATGAGTAACAGCGGCAGCCTACATGACAAAATGTACTGAAAACACCCAGCCCACAGCAACGTTTTTTCTCATCTATCTTAATTAACTCGATTGAATAACTAAAATAAAAAACAGGCTTTTACTGGCAGGAAAGTATCATATATTTAAAAGATTAATACATATAATGCATAAATTGCTTTGACGTTCAATGTTATTTGGATTTTTAAAAAACCGTATTGTAGCATTTTAAGGACTCAATACAAAACAGCTGTTCGGAAAGTTGGCTTGAAAACCAAGAAGCCTTATTAAGGAATTCGAGCCGTTTCTATTTGACTTCATTCGATTGAAGTGAATGCCGTAACCCAATTAAATGTAATTCGCGTCGGAATACACATAATAGCCTACACTGTCAACGTGAAATAAAAATATATAGAGGTTTAAATCGATCCTGTATTGGGACATTTGTTATGATGGCTGGTGCAACGGGCATTTTCGGTACCGTTGACCATAATCGAATGCTAGCATTTATATCATTACACTGACCAAGTCCTTGGTTCCTTTGTGGAAACAGTGAAGTTGTCTACACAATCTATTCTACTCACAGACTAACTGCGTCGCTGTAACTTCCCCCCATTTCTGATACGGCGATTCCATTTATTGGCAGAAAGTGGTACTTTCATTTTTTTCTTCCTTCAAGTGATTTTTCAACGATAGGTTTTTGTTTTTTTCTAGCGAGCCAGTAGGCATAACGATGTATGATTTACAGCTGCAGCCTACGTGACAAAATGTATTGACAACACCCAGCCCGACGTTTCTTTGCATCTATTTTCATTACATTAATTGAATAACTAAAATAAATATTAAAGACATTTAAAGACTTAAAGACAGGCTTTAACTGGCAGGAGAGTATCATATTTTTAAAAGATTAACACAAGAAGTCAAAAAGAAACTTTAGCGTCTGAGGTGGCTCTGCTCGAAAGCTGTGTTAACATGAGACCGTTTTGTTCAACAAAGGTATCACATGCAGGTCGTTGCGAGATGACACGCACGGGCTAACAGCAGCCAGCCAGTCCACTGTCTGTGTGAGTCAAAAAACAGGTCAGCTACGTTGGTTTACATGAATAGAAAACTTTCAGTTAAATCGCCAGCTATGTTAGTTTATTAGGCTTGTCATTAAACACGAATTAAGAGAACATACAATTTCGCTAGGAATGGTAAATTAATATGAAAATACTGTATTGAGGGCAGAGAGTTGGCATCTCTTTTAGATTTGGCTGAACAAATGCGTTTCAGGCAGCATAATTACCAGTGAAATGGAAAAGAATGATGCTGGTTAACTAGACGTTTCGTGCAATATTATCCGACACTTCGTAGAGAAATTATTAAACCAAGATAAAAGGAGACATTTGGCCAATAGATGGCACCCGTGTATAAGCGGGCAGTATAGCGTAATGGTTAGGGCGGTGGATTAAGGCACGCAAATTCAGCCGTTCGATCCCCGCTGCAGCCACAATGAATTTGAATAGTTTCTTGAAGCCAATTGTTTTCATTTTGAGTGCATGTTTATGGCCTAATGACTTTTCAAGCATAAATTGTGCCTCCCCGTGTAAAAACTATGGAAATTAATTAATCTCTGCTCTCCATACAGGACTGTAGCATGTTATCACAATGTGCAAGCAAGACGTTATTTTTATTTCATTCTACATTGTCTGATGTGGCTGAAACTTCACACGTTCATTTTTGGAGTGTAATCTCATCCATTTTCCAATAAAGGCTAAATGGCAAAGCGCCACCCGCTGGCAACAGGAAGTGAGCCTTATATTGCATTCTTAAGCATTATTTTTCAATGGGTTCATGACATTCACGGTAAATGTGGTCAGCATGATGCTAGGATGGTCCTGACAAAACAGATTTTTGATTTACTGGGATGATATAGCTATGGTCAGGCACATAAAAAACACATCATGCCAGACAAACAGGAAGTGGTCATACTTAAATTCTCCAATGTCTGATGTGACTGCAACTTTACACAGATGCTCAGTGTTGGAGTGTAATCAAATCCATATTCCAAAAACGACTCAATGTTATAGCAGCATCATCTGGAAACAGGAATTGACCTTAATTTCGCTGAACATCTTCCGATGTGGCTGAAAATGTACAAATATGTTTATTTCTGGAGTGTAATCAAATTCAAAAAACATACACGGATCAATAATATAGCGCCACCATCTGGCAACAGGAAGTGAGGCTTATATCATTGATGCATTCCAATAGCAGCGCCAACATCTTCATTGATCAAAGGGAAATTCCTGTGCACACTATACGTTGTCCAGGAAGGTGATTATTTCCAAAGTGTGTACATGTTGTGAAACATGTCATTGGCAGAACTATGCCACCAAGGCGGTTGCCCCCATGGGGCTTGGGCCCGTTCATTGCTGCTTGCAGCTATATTTAGGGCCCAAGCACCGTAGGGTGCGAAGGACCCTATTGTTATTGGAAGGATTATTATTATTAGGGCCCAAGCACCGTAGGGTGCGAAGGACCCTATTGTTATTGGAAGGATTATTATTATTATTAGGGCCCAAGCACCGTAGGGTGCGAAGGACCCTATTGTTATTGGAAGGATTATTATTATTATTATTATTATTATTATTATTATTATTATTATTATTATTATTCTTTTTCTTCAGGCAAATGGGCTTTTTTGAGGGCCTTGCCATCCGTAAAAAGTCTTGACATTTTGCACACACATCAGAAGTGGTTGCTGTCAGGAGCTCTCAGATGCTCCGACCTGGGCGTGGCCGAGGGACTCCACAGCGCCCCCTATCGCATTGTCTTCTATTGTGGGCAGGCACTTTAAGCTACCTGCACCTAATTTGGTGGCCAAATAGCGCTCCTCGTTCCAAACACATTTCTCATTCGAATCTAATCAAATATCCAAACAGGAAGTCAGCCATTTTGGATTTTCTGAGTTTTACACGTACTACACTTTTAAGTACTCCTCCTAGGGGGTTCATCGCATTCACACCAACTGTGGTCAGAATGGTCTCAGGATAGTCATGATGCTAAATTGCCAGGATATTTTTGATAGCTCAAACGGGACAGTCACGGAGAGGATTACAATTTTTATGTCACGCCACGCCAACAGGAAGTGGCCATAATTTCATGGTCTACATTGTCTGATCTGGCTGATATTTTAGAAATTTGTTTATTGTTGGAGTGTAATCACATCCATATCCCAAGAACAGGTCAGTGTTATAGCGCCACCATCTGGCAATAGGAAGTGAGGTCTTTAACATATTTGTATGCATTCCTGCTAGGGCATTCAGCACATTCACACCAAATGCGGTCAGCATGATCTTAAGATAGTCCTTACGCTAAGTTGTGAAGGAATTTTTGATATCTCAAACGGTATGGAAATGGCGAGTCATACAGTACACATATTGCGTGCAAAAAAATGACTTTTTTTTCGACATCGTCCGATCTGGCTGATATTTTACAAATATGTTCACTGTAGCAGTACAATATCAGATATATACATATCAATCGGGGCGTGGCTAGACAGCGCCCCCTATAATTATTATTCTCTTTTTTTTCAATGTATTTTGCATTTTTGAGGTCCTTGCCATGGATGAAAACTCACGGAATTTTGCACACACATGAGAAGTGTTGGCTCTCAGGATGTATCAGATGCTCAGACCTGGGCGTGGCCGAGGGACTCCACAGCGCCCCCTAATGCTTTGTCTTCTATTGTGGACAGGCACTTTGAGCTACCTTCACCTAATTTGGTATGCATGTGGGCCTCCTCTGGAAAAACACATTTGTCATTCGCATCGAATCAAATATGTGAACAGGAAGTCAGCCATTTTGAATTTTGTGCATTTTACATGTACTACACTTTTAAGTACTCCTCCTAGGGGGTTCATTACATTCACACGAAATGTGGTGAAAGCGGTCTCAGGATAGTCATGATACTAATTCCAAAGGATATTTTTGATATCTCAAACGGTATGGTCATGGCGAGGCGTACAATTTTCATGTCACGCCGCGCCAACAGGAAGTAGCCATAAATTCATGGTCTACATTGTCTGATCTGGCTGATATTTTACAAATATGTTCACTGTTAGAGTGTAATCACATCCATATACCAAGAAGAAATCAATGTTATAGCGCCACCATCTGGCAACGGAAGTGAGGTTTTTATCATGTTTGTATGCGTTCCTGCTAGGGTATTCATCACATTCACACCAAATGTAGTCATCATGATCTTAGAATAGTCCTGACCCTAAATGACGAAAGGATTTTTGATATCTCAAACGGTTTGGCAATGGCGAGGCGTATAATACACACGTTACGCCCAAAAACAGGAAGTGGGCTTAATTCTGTTCTACATCATCTGATCGGGCTGATATTTTACAAATATATTCACTTTTGGAGTGCAATCACATCCATATCCACATTCATCTGGGCGTGGCTACACAGCGCCCCCTATGGCTTTTTTCTAATATTGTGGACATATACTTTCTCGTAAATGCACCACGTCTGGTAGGCATAAGGGTCTCCTCAAGACACACACATTTCTCATTTGCATCCCTTAACTTTTCCCAACAGGAAGTGAGCTATTTTGGATTTTGTGTGTTTTTAAGTGTTTTTTCACGTACCAAACTTTGAAATATTCTTCCTAGGGGGTTCATCAAATTCACACAAAATGTGGTCAGCATGATATTATAGCCCTGACACACAACTATGAACTGATTTTTAATATCTTGGAATGGTATGGCTATGGTCAGCCTTAAAATTAACTTGTAATGCTGCCCAAACAGTTCATGTTTTAATACAATTATGTATTAAATAATTTCAAAAAGTTATTAAATTCTACATTGCCTGATTTTGAGGCTACAACTTTTCACATATGTTCATTGTTGGAGTGTCATCACATCCATTAAGCAATAATAGTTCACTATTTTCGCTGGAGACTCATTATATCCGGTCTTAAAACTTCAACGCAAGTCGCAAATGACTCTCCCATTTCTAATACGCGACTGCCATCTACTGGCAAAAGTTGGTATTGCATATATCTTGCAATGACGTTCAATGTTATTTGGTTTAAAAAAAACCGTGTTGTAGCATTTTAAGGACTCAATACAAAACAGCTGTTCGGAAAGTTAGCTTGAAAACCAAGAAGCCTTATTAAGGAATTCGAGCCGTTTCTATTTGACTTCATTCGATTGAAGTGAATGCCGTAACCCAATTAAATGTAATTCGCGTCGGAATACACATAATAGCCTACACTGTCAACGTGAAATAAAACTATATAGAGGTTTAAATCGATCCTATATTGGAACATTTGTTATGATGGCTGGTGCAATGGGCATTTTCGGTACCGTTGACCATAATCGAATGCTAGCATTTATATCATTACACTGACCAAGTCCTGTTAAAAAGCACATTTTTGGTTCCTTTGTGGAAACAGTAAAGTTGTCTACACAATCTATTCTACTCACAGACTAACTGCGTCGCTGTAACTTCCCCCCATTTCTGATACGGGGATTCCATTTATTGCAGAAAGTGGAACTTTTACATTTTTTTTCCTTCAAGTGATTTTTCAACGATATGTTTTTTTTTTTTTCTAGCGAGCCAGTAGGCATAACGATGTATGATTTACAGCTGCAGCCTACGTGACAAAATGTATTGACAACACCCAGCCCGACGTTTCTTTGCATCTATTTTCATTTTTGAATAGAATATCTGAAATAAATATTAAAGACATTTAATGACTGTCTTTAACTGGCAGGAGAGTAGCATATATTTAAAAGAGTCAAAAGTCAAAAAGAAACGTTAACGTTTGAGATGGCTCTGGTCGAACTCTGTGTTAACATGAGACCGTTATGTTCAACAAAGGTATGGCATGCAGGTCGTTGCGAGATGACGAGCATTGGCTAACAGCAGCCAGCCTGTCCACTGTCTGTGTGAGTCAAAAAACAGGTCAGCTACGTTTGTTTACATGAATAGAAAACTTTCAGTTAAATCGCCAGATATGTTAGTTTATTTTGCTTGTCATTAAACACGAATTAAGAGAACATACAATTTCGCTAGGAATTTTTGACTTAATATGAAAATACCGGATTGAGGGCAGAGACTTGGCATCTCCTTTAGATTTGGCTGAACAAATGCATTTCAGGCAGCATAATTACCGGTGAAATGGAAAAGAATGATGCTGGCTAACTCGACGTTTAATGCAATATTATCCGACACTTCGGAGAGAAATTATTTAACCAGGATAAAAGGAAACATACAACTTTTGGCCAATAGATGGCGTACGTGTATAAGAGGGCAGTATAACTTAATGGTTCAGACAGTGGATTAAGACATGCAAGGTCGGCGGTTCTATCCCTAGTGCGGTCACAATGAAGTTGAATAGTTTGTTTAAGCCAATGGTTTTATTTTGAGTGCATATTTATAACCGAATGACTTTTCAAGCATAAAATGTGCCTCTCGCTGTAAAATCTATGGAAATTAATTCATCTCTGCTCTCCATACAGGACTGTAGCACGTTATCACAATGTGTTTGTTGTTTTTGTTTCATTCCACATTGTCTGATGTGGCTGAAACTTCACACATGTTCATTTTTGGAGTGTAATCTCATCCATATACCAATAAAGGCTCAATGGCATAGCGCCACCATCTGGCAACAGGAAGTGGCCTTAATTTCACTCGACATCTTCCGATGTGGCTGAAAATGTAGAAATATTTTTATTATTGGAGTGTAATTAAATCCATATACCAAAAATGGCTCAATGTTATAGCTCCACCATCTGGCAAAAGGAAGTGACTTTAATTTTACTCGACATCTTCCAATTTGGCTGAAAATGTACAAATATGTTAATTATTGGAGTGTAATCAAATCCATAAACCATACACGGCTCAATATTATAGCGCCACCATCTGGCAACAGGAAGTGAGGCTTATATCATTGATGCATTCCAATAGCAGCAGCAACATCTTCATTGATCAAAGGAGAATTCCTGTGCACACTATACGTTGTCCAGGAAGGTGATTATTTCCAAAGTGTGTACATATTGTGAAACATGTCATTGGCACAACTATGCCACCAAGGCGGTTGCGCCCCTGGTGCTTGGGCCCGTTCATTGCTGCTTGCAGCTATATTTATTATTATTATTCTTTTTCTTCAGGCAAATGGGCTTTTTTGAGGGCCTTGCCATGCGTAAAAAGTCTTGACATTTTGCACACACATCAGAAGTGGTTGCTGTCAGGAGCTCTCAGATGCTCAGACCTGGGCGTGGCCGAGGGACTCCACAGCGCCCCCTATCGCATTGTCTTCTATTGTGGGCAGGCACTTTGAGCTACCTGCACCTAATTTGGTGGCCATATAGCGCTCCTCGGTCCAAACACATTTCTCATTCGGATCTAATCAAATATCCAAACAGGAAGTCAGCCATTTTGGATTTTCTGAGTTTTACACGTACTACACTTTTAAGTACTCCTCCTAGGGGGTTCATCGCATTCACACCAACGGTGGTCAGAATGGTCTCAGGATAGTCATGATGCTAAATTGCCAGGATATTTTTGATAGTTCAAACGGGACGGTCATGGGGAGGAGTACAATTTTTATGTCACGCCGCGCGAACAGGAAGTGGCCATAATTTCATGGTCTACATTGTCTGATCTGGCTGATATTTTAGAAATTTGTTGATTGTTGGACTCTAATCACATCCATAACCCAAGAACAGGTCAAAGTTATAGCGCCACCATCTGGCAACAGGAAGTGAGGTCTTTAACATATTTGTATGCATTCCTGCTAGGGCATTCAGCACATTCACACCAAATGCGGTCAGCATGATCTTAAGATAGTCCTTACGCTAAGTTGTGAAGGGATTTTTGATATCTCAAACGGTATGGAAATGGCGAGTCGTACAGTACACATATTGCGTGCAAAAAAATGACTTTTTTTTCGACATCGTCCGATCTGGCTGATATTTTACAAATATGTTCACTGTAGCAGTACAATATCAGATATATACATATCAATCGGGGCGTGGCTAGACAGCGCCCCCTATAATTATTATTCTCTTTTTTTTCAATGTATTTTGCATTTTTGAGGTTCTTGCCATCGATGGAAACTCACAGAATTTTGCACACACATGAGAAGTGTTGGCTGTCAGGATGTATCAGATGCTCAGACCTGGGCGTGGCCAAGGGACTCCACAGCGCCCCCTAATGCTTTGTCTTCTATTGTGGACAGGCACTTTGAGCTACCTTCACCTAATTTGGTATGCATGTGGGGCTCCTCTGGACAAACACATTTCTCATTCACATCGAATCAAATATGTAAACAGGAAGTCAGCCATTTTGAATTTTGTGCATTTTACACGTACTACACTTTTAAGTACTCCTCCTAGGGGGTTCATTGCATTCACACGAAATGTGGTCAAAGTGGTCTCAGGATAGTCATGATACTAATTCCAAAGGATATTTTTGATATCTCAAACGGTATGGTCATGGCGAGGCGTACAATTTTCATGTCACGCCGCGCCAACAGGAAGTAGCCATAAATTCATGGTCTACATTGTCTGATCTGGCTGATATTTTACAAATATGTTCACTGTTAGAGTGTAATCACATCCAAATACCAAGAAGAAATCAATGTTATAGCGCCACCATCTGGCAACGGACGTGAGGTTTTTATCATGTTTGTATGCGTTCCTGCTAAGGTATTCGTCACATTCACACCAAATGTAGTCATCATGATCTTAGAATAGTCCTGACCCTAAATGACGAAAGGATTTTTGATATCTCAAACGGTTTGGCAATGGCGAGGCGTATAATACACACGTTACGCCCAAAAACAGGAAGTGGGCTTAATTCCGTTCTACATCATCTGATCGGGCTGATATTTTACAAATATATTCACTTTTGGAGTGCAATCACATCCATATCCACATTCATCTGGGCGTGGCTACACAGCGCCCCCTATGGCTTTTTTCTAATATTGTGGACATATACTTTCACATAAATGCACCACGTCTGGTAGGCATAAGGGTCTCCTCAAGACACACACATTTCTCATTTGCATCCCTTAACTTTTCCCAACAGGAAGTGAGCTATTTTGGATTTTGTGTGTTTTTAAGTGTTTTTTCACGTACCAAACTTTGAAATACTCTTCCTAGGGGGTTCATCACATTCACACAAAATGTGGTCAGCATGATATTATAGCCCTGACACACAACTATGAACTGATTTTTACTATCTTGGAATGGTATGGCTATGGTCAGCCTTAAAATTAAATTGTAATGCTGCCCAAATAGGAAAATTATATATTAAATAATTTCAAAAAGGTTTTAAATTCTACATTGCCTGATTTTGAGGCTACATCTTTTCACATATGTTCATTGTTGGAGTGTCATCACATCCATTAAGCAATAATAGTTTACTATTTTCGCTGGAGACTCATTATATCCAGTCTTAAATCTTCAACTCAAGTCGCAACTGACTCTCCCATTTCTAATACGCGACTGCCATCTAGTGGCAAAGGTTAGTATTCTTTCTAATTTTCGGTATGGTTTCTCTTTCTTGGATAAAGTGATTTCTCAACGACAAGTTTTGTTTCTTTTTGCGAGCCAGTAACCATAACGATGTATGAGTAACAGCGGCAGCCTACATGACAAAATGTACTGAAAACACCCAGCCCACAGCAACGTTTTTTCTCATCTATCTTAATTAACTCGATTGAATAACTAAAATAAAAAACAGGCTTTTACTGGCAGGAAAGTATCATATATTTAAAAGATTAATACATATAATGCATATATTGCTTTGACGTTCAATGTTATTTGGATTTTTAAAAAACCGTATTGTAGCATTTTAAGGACTCAATACAAAACAGCTGTTCGGAAAGTTGGCTTGAAAACCAAGAAGCCTTATTAAGGAATTCGAGCCGTTTCTATTTGACTTCATTCGATTGAAGTGAATGCCGTAACCCAATTAAATGTAATTCGCGTCGGAATACACATAATAGCCTTCACTGTCAACGTGAAATAAAAATATATAGAGGTTTAAATCGATCCTGTATTGGGACATTTGTTATGATGGCTGGTGCAACGGGCATTTTCGGTACCGTTGACCATAATCGAATGCTAGCATTTATATCATTACACTGACCAAGTCCTGTTAAAAAGCACATTTTTGGTTCCTTTGTGGAAACAGTGAAGTTGTCTACACAATCTGTTCTACTCACAGACTAACTGCGTCGCTGTAACTTCCCCCCATTTCTGATACGGCGATTCAATTAATTGGCAGAAAGTGGTACTTTCATTTTTTTCTTCCTTCAAGTGATTTTTCAACGATAGGTTTTTGTTTTTTTCTAGCGAGCCAGTAGGCATAACGATGTATGATTTACAGCTGCAGCCTACGTGACAAAATGTATTGACAACACCCAGCCCGACGTTTCTTTGCATCTATTTTCATTACATGAATTGAATAACTAAAAGAAATATGAAAGACATTTAAAGACTTAAAGACAGGCTTTAACTGGCAGGAGAGTATCATATTTTTAAAAGATTAACACATGAAGTCAAAAAGAAACTTTAGCGTCTGAGGTGGCTCTGCTCGAACGCTGTGTTAACAAGAGACCGTTTTGTTCAACAAAGGTATCACATGCAGGTCGTTGCGAGATGACACGCACGGGCTAACAGCAGCCAGCCAGTCCACTGTCTGTGTGAGTCAAAAAACAGGTCAGCTACGTTGGTTTACATGAATAGAAAACTTTCAGTTAAATCGCCAGCTATGTTAGTTTATTAGGCTTGTCATTAAACACGAATTAAGAGAACATACAATTTCGCTAGGAATGGAAAATTAATATGAAAATACTGTATTGAGGGCAGAGAGTTGGCATCTCTTTTAGATTTGGCTGAACAAATGCGTTTCAGGCAGCATAATTACCAGTGAAATGGAAAAGAATGATGCTGGTTAACTAGACGTTTCGTGCAATATTATCCGACACTTCGTAGAGAAATTATTAAACCAAGATAAAAGGAGACATTTGGCCAATAGATGGCACCCGTGTATAAGCGGGCAGTATAGCGTAATGGTTAGGGCGGTGGATTAAGGCACGCAAATTCAGCCGTTCGATCCCCGCTGCAGCCACAATGAATTTGAATAGGTTCTTGAAGCCAATTGTTTTCATTTTGAGTGCATATTTATGGCCGAATGACTTCTCAAGCGTAAATTGTGCCTCCCCGTGTAAAAACTATGGAAATTAATTAATCTCTGCTCTCCATACAGGACTGTAGCATGTTATCACAATGTGCAAGCAAGAAGTAATTTTTGTTTCATTCTACATTGTCTGATGTGGCAAAAACTTCACACATGTTCATTTTTGGAGTGTAATCTCATCAATATACCAAGACAGGCTCAATGGCATAGCGCCACCATCTGGCAACAGGAAGTGGCTTTAATTTTACTTGACATCTTCCAATTTGGCTGAAAATGTACAAATATGTTAATTATTGCAGTGTAATCAAATCCATAAACCATACACGGCTCAATATTATAGCGCCAGCATCTGGCAACAGGAAGTGGCTTTAATTTTACTCGACATCTTCCAATTTGGCTGAAAATGTACAAATATGTTCATTTTTGGAGTGAAATCAAATCCATAAACCATACACAGCTAAATATTATAGCGCCACCATCTGGCAATAGGAAGTGAGGCTTATATCATTGATGCATTCCAATAGCAGCGCCAACATCTTCATTGATCAAAGGGGAATTCCTGTGCACACGATTCGTTTTCCAGGAAGGTGATTATTTCCAAAGTGTGTACATATTGTGAAAAATGTCATTGGCACAACTGTGCCACCAAGGCAGTTGCGCCCATGGTGCTTGGGCCCGTTCATTGCTGCTTGCAGCTATATTTATTATTATTATTATTCTTTTTCTTCAGGCAAATGGGCTTTTTTGAGGGCCTTGCCATGCGTAAAAAGTCTTGACATTTTGCCCACACATCAGAAGTGGTTGCTGTCAGGAGCTCTCAGATGCTCAGACCTGGGCGTCGCCGAGGGACTCCACAGCGCCCCCTATCGCATTGTCTTCTATTGTGGGCAGGCACTTTGAGCTACCTGCACCTAATTTGGTGGCCATATAGCGCTCCTCGGTCCAAACACATTTCTCATTCGGATCTAATCAAATATCCAAACAGGAAGTCAGCCATTTTGGATTTTCTGAGTTTTACACGTACTACACTTTTAAGTACTCCTCCTAGGGGGTTCATCGCATTCACACCACCTGTGGTCAGAATGGTCTCAGGATAGTCATGATGCTAAATTGCCAGGATATTTTTGATAGCTCAAACGGGACGGTCATGGGGAGGAGTACAATTTTTATGTCACGCCGCGCCAACAGGAAGTGGCCATAATTTCATGGTCTACATCGTCTGATCTGGCTGATATTTTAGAAATACGTTTATTGTTGGACTTTAATCACATCCATATCCCAAGAACGAGTCAATGTTATAGCGCCACCATCTGGCAACAGGAAGTGAGGTCTTTAACATATTTGTATGCATTCCTGCTAGGGCATTCAGCACATTCACACCAAATGCGGTCAGCATGATCTTAAGATAGTCCTTACGCTAAGTTGTGAAGGGATTTTTGATTTCTCAAACGGTATGGAAATGGCGAGTCGTACAGTACACATATTGCGTGCAAAAAAATGATTTTTTTTTCGACATCGTCCGATCTGGCTGATATTTTACAAATATGTTCACTGTAGCAGTACAATATCAGATATATACATATCAATCGGGGCGTGGCTAGACAGCGCCCCCTATAATTATTATTCTCTTTTTTTTCAATGTATTTTGCATTTTTCAGGTGCTTACCATGGATGGAAACTCACAGAATTTTGCACACACATGAGAAGTGTTGGCTGTCAGGATGTATCAGATGCTCAGACCTGGGCGTGGCCAAGGGACTCCACAGCGCCCCCTAATGCTTTGTCTTCTATTGTGGACAGGCACTTTGAGCTACCTTCACCTAATTTGGTATGCATGTGGGGCTCCTCTGAACAAACACATTTCTCATTCGCATCGAATCAAATATGTAAACAGGAAGTCAGCCATTTTGAATTTTGTGCATTTTACACGTACTACACTTTTAAGTACTCCTCCTAGGGGGTTCATTGCATTCACACGAAATGTGGTCAAATTGGTCTCAGGATAGTCCTGATACTAATTCCATAGGATATTTTTGATATCTCAAACGGTATGGTCATGGCGAGGCGTACAATTTTCATGTCACGCCGCGCCAACAGGAAGTTGCCATAAATTCATGGTCTACATTGTCTGATCTGGCTGATATTTTACAAATATGTTCACTGTTAGAGTGTAATCACATCCAAATACCAAGAAGAAATCAATGTTATAGCGCCACCATCTGGCAACGGACGTGAGGTTTTTATCATGTTTGTATGCGTTCCTGCTAAGGTATTCATCACATTCACACCAAATGTAGTCGTCATGATCTTAGAATAGTTCCGACCCTAAATGACGAAAGGATTTTTGATATCTCAAACGGTTTGGCAATGGCGAGGCGTATAATACACACGTTACGCCCAAAAACAGGAAGTGGGCTTAATTCCGTTCTACATCATCTGATCGGGCTGATATTTTACAAATATATTCACTTTTGGAGTGCAATCACATCCATATCCACATTCATCTGGGCGTGGCTACACAGCGCCCCCTATGGCTTTTTTCTAATATTGTGGACATATACTTTCACGTAAATGCACCACGTCTGGTACGCATAAGGGTCTCCTCAAGACACACATTTCTCATTTGCATCCCTTAACTTTTCCCAACAGGAAGTGAGCTATTTTGGATTTTGTGTGTTTTTAAGTGTTTTTTCACGTACCAAACTTTGAAATACTCTTCTTAGGGGGTTCATCACATTCACACAAAATGTGGTCAGCATGATATTATAGCCCTGACACACAACTATGAACTGATTTTTAATATCTTGGAATGGTATGGCTATGGTCAGCCTTAAAATTAACTTGAAATGCTGCCCAAACAGTTCATGTTTTAATACAATTATGTATTCAATAATTTCATAAAGGTATTAAATTCTACATTGCCTGATTTTGAGGCTACAACTTTTCACATATGTTCATTGTTGGAGTGTCATCACATCCATTAAGCAATAATAGTTCACTATTTTCGCTGGAGACTCATTATATCCAGTCTTAAAACTTCAACGCAAGTCGCAAATGACTCTCCCATTTCTAATACGCGACTGCCATCTACTGGCAAAAGTTGGTATTGCATATATCTTCCAATGACGTTCATTACATTACATTACATTATTGGCATTTGGCAGACGCTCTTATCCAGAGCGACGTACAACAAGGCATACCCATAACCAGGGATAAGTTCGCTGAAAGACCCTAGAGGGAAGTACAATTTCAACTGCATGTGAATGTAATGTAATGTTCATTACGGAAAATGGCGCAGATGAGTGGACGTCATGATTAAGTGCATTTATTCTGTGTGTACTTCAACTTCTCCAGTTCGTTTCAATAATCAGCAATATGCGCTTTAGTAAATTCCCGTACTCTAACCATTGCATCTCAAAATGATACATACGTGATGTGTAGTGGCGTAGCCAGGATTCTAAAACTGGGTGTCCTCGTACAATCGATATTAGCATACTGTATCTACGTTCGAGGAAAAAGCAGAAATAACTTGGCTAAACAGACCAACTCCAGGAGCAAGTGTATTTCTTACAATCATATTGGTAAATACATATGCTGTATTGACACTTCTCTTTGTGTTCGTCTGAATATTCAGTGGAGTTTGCATGTTCTCCCCGTGTCTGCGTGGGTTTCCTCCGGGTACTCCGGTTTCCTCCCACAGTCCAAAGACATGCACGTTAGGCTGATTGGAGAGTATAAATTGCACGTTCAATGTTATTTGGTTTAAAAAAAACCGTGTTGTAGCATTTTAAGGACTCAATACAAAACAGCTGTTCGGAAAGTTAGCTTGAAAATCAAGAAGCCTTATTAAGGAATTCGAGCCGTTTCTATTTGACTTCATTCGGTTGAAGTGAATGCCGTAACCCAATTAAATGTAATTCGCGTCGGAATACACATAATAGCCTACACTGTCAACGTGAAATAAAAATATATAGAGGTTTAAATCGATCCTATATTGGGACATTTGTTATGATGGCTGGTGCAACGGGCATTTTCGGTACCGTTGACCATAATCGAATGCTAGCATTTATATCATTACACTGACCAAGTCCTGTTAAAAAGCACATCACCTTTGTGGAAACAGTGAAGTTGTCTACACAATCTATTCTACTCACAGACTAACTGCGTCGCTGTAACTTCCCCCATTTCTGATACGGGGATTCCATTCATTGGCAAAAAATGGTACTTTCATTTTTTTCTTCCTTCAAGTGATTTTTCAACGAAAGGTTTTTTTATTTTCATAGCGTGCCAGTATGCATAACGATGTATGATTTACAGCTGCAGCCTACGTGACAAAATGTAATGACAACACCCAGCCCGACGTTTCTTTGCATCTATTTTCATTATATGAATTGAATAACTAAAATAAATATTAAACACATTTAAAGACTTAAAGACAGGCTTTAACTGGCACGAAAGTATCATATATTTAAAACATGAACACATGAAGTCAAAAAGAAACGTCAGCCTTTGAGGTGTCTCTGCTCGAACGCTGTGTTAACATGAGACCGTTATGTTCAACAAAGGTATCGCATGCAGGTCGTTGCCAGATGACACGCACGGGGTAACAGCAGCCAACCTGTCCACTGTTTGTGTGAGTCAAAAAACAGGTCAACTACGTTGGTTTACATGAATATAAAACTTTGAGTTAAATCGCCAGCTATGTTAGTTTATTAGATTGTCATTAAACACGAATTAAGAGAAGATACAATTTCGCTAGGAATGGTAACTTAATATGAAAATACTGTATTGAGGGCAGAGAGTTGGCATCTCTTTTAGATTTGGCTGAACAAATGCGTTTCAGGCAGCATAATTACCGGTGAAATGGAAAAGAATGATGCTGGCTAACTAGACGTTTCATGCAATATTATCCGACACTTCGGAGAGAAATTATTTTACCAAGATAAAAGGAAACATACAACTTTTGGCCAATAGATGGCACCCGTGTATCAGCGTGCAGTGCAGCGTAATGGTTCGGGCGGTGGATTAAGGCACGCAAATTCAGCGGTTCCATCCCCGGTGCAGCCACAATAAAATTGAACAGTTTCTTGAAGGTAATGGTTTTATTTTGAGTACATATCTATAGCCTAATGACTTTTCAAGCATAAATTGTGCCTCCCCGTGTAAAAACTATGGAAATGAATTAATCTCTGCTCTCCATACAGGACTGTAGCATGTTATCACAATGTTCAAGCTAGAAGTTATTTTTGTTTCATTCTACATTGTCTCATGTGGCTGAAACTTCACTCATGTTCATTTTTGGAATGTAATCTCATCCATATCCCAATAAAGGCTCAATGGCATAGCACCACCTCCTGGGAACAGGAAGTGTGGCTTCATTTCATTTCACATCGTCTGATTTTGCTGACGCTTTAGAGCAGGGGTCACCAACCTTTTTGAAACTGAGAGCTACTTCATGGGTACTGAGTCATACTAAGCGCTACCAGTTTCTTTTGTCACGTGCACAATACTGACCTTTGAACTAGAGTAGGTCAGAGTTCACCTAAACTTTTCAACTTCATGGATAGTAAACATATTTTTAAGATATTGTCATTTTTAAATCTATATAAATGCAAGTGTGATTAAAAAAAAATAGCAACAGAATAAAATTAAATTTTAGATGCAGCTCACTCGTGAGTTGTGCTATTTTAAGAACAGGCCTGCGGGCGACTCATGTGGTCCTTGGGGGCGACCTGGTGCCCGCGGGCACCGTGTTGGTGACCCCTGCTTTAGAGATATGTTTCATGTT
The DNA here is from genome assembly GCF_963514075.1 of Conger conger. Classification (NCBI taxonomy): domain Eukaryota; kingdom Metazoa; phylum Chordata; class Actinopteri; order Anguilliformes; family Congridae; genus Conger; species Conger conger. The sequence continues at coordinate 33,553,630 of NC_083761.1, forward strand.
GGATTATAATCACATCCATGTTCCAATAAATGCTCAATGTCACATCGCCGCCTGCTGGCAACAGGAAGCGGCCTTAATTTCACTCAACATCTAATGATGTGGCTTAGAATTTAGAAATAGGTTTATTATTGGAGTGTAATCAAATTCAAAAACCATACATGGTTCAATATTATAGCGCCAGCATCTGGCAACAGGAAGTGAGGCTTATATCATTGATGCATTCCAATAGCAGCACCAACATCTTCATTGATCAAAGGGGAATTCCTGTGCACACTATACGTTGTCCAGGAAGGTGATTATTTCCAAAGTGTGTACATGTTGTGAAACATGTCATTGGCACAACTATGCCACCAAGGCGGATGCGCCCATGGTGCTTGGGCCCGTTCATTGCTGCTTGCAGCTATATTTATTATTATTATTCTTTTTTTTTCAATGTTTTGTGCATTTTTGAGGTGCTTGCCATGGATGAAAACTCACGGAATTTTGCACACACATCAGAAGTGGTGGCTGTCAGGATCGCTCAGATGCTCAGACCTGGGCGTCGCTGAGGAACTCCACAGCGCCCCCTATCGCATTGTCACCTATTGTGGGCAGGCACTTTGAGCTACCTTCACAAAATTTAGGAGGCATATAGCACTCCTCGGACCAAAAACATTTCTAATTCGCATCTAATCAAATATACAAACAGGAAGTCAGCCATTTTGGATTTTGTGCGTTTTACACGTACTGCACTTTTAAGTACTCCTCCTAGGGGGTTCATCACATTCACACCACCTGTGGTCAGAATGGTCTCAGGATATTCATGATGCTAAATTGCCAGGATATTTTTGATAGCTGAAACGGGACGGTCCTAGGGAGGCGTAGAATTTTTATGTCACGCGGCGCCAACAGGAAGTGGCCGTAATTTCATGGTCTACATTGTCTGATCTGGCTGATATTTTAGAAATATGTTTATTGTTGGAGTATAATCACATCCATATCCCAAGAACGGGTCAATGTTATAGCGCCACCATCTGGCAACAGGAAGTGAGGTCTTTATCATATTTGTATGCCTTCCTGCTAGGGCATTCATCACATTCACACGAAATGTGGTCAGCATGATCTTAGGAAAGTCATGACCATAAGCTGTGAAGGGATTTTTGATATCTCAAACGGTATGGAAATGGCGAGTCGTACAGTACACATATTGCGTGCAAAAAAATTATTTTTTTTTCGACATCGTCCGATCTGGCTGATATTTTATAAATATGTTCAATGTTGGAGTACAATATTAAATATATATATATCAATCGGGGCGTGGCTAGACAGCGCCCCCTATAATTATTATTCTCTTTTTTTTCAATGTATTTTGCATTTTTGAGGTGCTTGCCATGGATGGAAACTCATGGAATTTTGCACACACATGAGAAGTGTTGGCTGTCAGGATGTATCAGATGCTCAGACCTGGGCGTGGCCGAGGGACTCCACAGCGCCCCCTAATGCTTTGTCTTCTATTGTGGACAGGCACTTTGAGCTACCTTCACCTAATTTGGTATGCCTGTGGGCCTCCTCTGGACAAACACATTTCTTATTCGCATTGAATCAAATATGTGAACAGGAAGTCAGCCATTTTGAATTTTGTGCATTTTACACGTACTACACTTTTAAGGACTCCTCCTAGGGGGTTCATTGCATTCACACGAAATGGGGTCAAAGTGGTCTGAGGATAGTCATGATACTAATTCCAAAGGATATTTTTGATATCTCAAACGGTATGGTCATGGCGAGGCGTACAATTTTCATGTCACGCCGCGCCAACAGGAAGTTGCCATAAATTCATGGTCTACATTGTCTGATCTGGCTGATATTTTACAAATATGTTCACTGTTAGAGTGTAATCACATCCAAATACCAAGAAGAAATCAATGTTATAGCGCCACCATCTGGCAACGGAAGTGAGGTTTTTATCATGTTTGTATGCGTTCCTGCTAGGGTATTCATCACATTCACACCAAATGTAGTCATCATGATCTTAGAATAGTCCTGACCCTAAATGACGAAAGGATTTTTGATATCTCAAACGGTTTGGCAATGGCGAGGCGTATAATACACACGTTACGCCCAAAAACAGGAAGTGAGCTTAATTCCGTTCTACATCATCTGATCGGGCTGATATTTTACAAATATATTCACTTTTGGAGTGCAATCACATCCATATCCACATTCACCTGGGCGTGGCAACACAGCGCCCCCTATGGCTTTTTTCTAATATTGTGGACATATACTTTCACGTAAATGCACCACGTCTGGTAGCCATAAGGGTCTCCTCAAGACACATACATTTCTCATTTGCATCCCTTAACTTTTCCCAACAGGAAGTGAGCTATTTTGGATTTTGTGTGTTTTTAAGTGTTTTTTAACGTACCAAACTTTGAAATACTCTTCCTAGGGGGTTCATCACATTCACACAAAATGTGGTCAGCATGATATTATAGCCCTGACACACAACTATGAACTGATTTTTAATATCTTGGAATTGTATGGCTCTGGTCAGCCTTAAAATTAACTTGTAATGCTGCCCAAACAGTTTATGTTTTAATACAATTATGTATTAAATAATTTCAAAAAGGTATTAAATTCTACATTGCCTGATTTTGAGGCTAACACTTTTCACATATGTTCATTGTTGGAGTGTCAACACATCCATTAAGCAATAATACTTCGCTATTTTCGTTGGAGACTCATTATATCCAGTCTTAAAACTTCAACGCAAGTCGCAAATGACTCTCCCATTTCTAATACGCGACTGCCATCTACTGGCAAAAGTTGGTATTGCATATATCTTGCAATGACGTTCAATGTTCTTTGGTTTAAAAAAAACCGTGTTGTAGCATTTTAAGGACTCAATACAAAACAGCTGTTCGGAAAGTTAGCTTGAAAATCAAGAAGCCTTATTAAGGAATTCGAGCCGTTTCTATTTGACTTCATTCGGTTGAAGTGAATGCCGTAACCCAATTAAATGTAATTCGCGTCGGAATACACATAATAGCCTACACTGTCAACGTGAAATAAAAATATATAGAGGTTTAAATCGATCCTATATTGGGACATTTGTTATGATGGCTGGTGCAACGGGCATTTTCGGTACCGTTGACCATAATCGAATGCTAGCATTTATATCATTACACTGACCAAGTCCTGTTAAAAAGCACATCACCTTTGTGGAAACAGTGAAGTTGTCTACACAATCTATTCTACTCACAGACTAACTGCGTCGCTGTAACTTCCCCCCATTTCTGATACGGGGATTCCATTTATTGGCAGAAAGTGGAACTTTTATATTTTTCTTCCTTCAAGTGATTTTTCAACGATAGGTTTTTGTTTTTTTTCTAGCGAGCCAGTAGGCATAACGATGTATGATTTACAGCTGCAGCCTACGTGACAAAATGTATTGACAACACCCAGCCCGACGTTTCTTTGCATCTATTTTCATTTTTGAATAGAATATCTGAAATAAATATTAAAGACATTTAATGACTGTCTTTAACTGGCAGGAGAGTAGCATATATTTAAAAGAGTCAAAAGTAAAAAAGAAACGTTAACGTTTGAGATGGCTGTGGTCGAACTCTGTGTTAACATGAGACCGTTATGTTCAACAAAGGTATGGCATGCAGGTCGTTGCGAGATGACGCGCATTGGCTAACAGCAGCCAGCCTGTCCACTGTCAGGTCAGCTACGTTTGTTTACATGAATAGAAAACTTTCAGTTAAATCGCCAGATATGTTAGTTTATTTTGCTTGTCATTAAACACGAATTAAGAGAACATACAATTTCGCTAGGAATTTTTGACTTAATATGAAAATACCGGATTGAGGGCAGAGACTTGGCATCTCCTTTAGATTTGGCTGAACAAATGCGTTTCAGGCAGCATAATTACCGGTGAAATGGAAAAGAATGATGCTGGCTAACTCGACGTTTAATGCAATATTATCCGACACTTCGGAGAGAAATTATTTAACCAGGATGAAAGGAAACATACAACTTTTGGCCAATAGATAACGTACGTGTATAAGAGGGCAGTATAGCTTAATGGTTCAGACAGTGGATTAAGACATGCAAGGTCCGCGGTTCCATCCCCGGTGCGGCCACAATAAAGTTGAATAGTTTCTTTACGCCAATGGTTATATTTTGAGTGCATATTTATAACCGAATGAATTCTCAAGCGTAAATTGTGCCTCCCGCTGTAAAATCTATTGAAATTAATTAATCTCTGCTCTCCATACAGGACTGGAGCATATTATTACACTGTGCAAGCAAGACGTAATTTCTGTTTCATTCTACATTGTCTGATGTGGCAGAAACTTCACACATGTTCATTTTTGGAGTGTAATCTCATCCATATACCAAGAAAGGCTCAATGGCATAGCGCCACCATCTGGCAAAAGGAAGTGGCTTTAATTTTACTTGACATCTTCCAATTTGGCTGAAAATGGACAAATATGTTAATTATTGGAGTGTAATCAAATCCATGAACCATACACGGCTCAATATTATACCGCCACCATCTGGCAACAGGAAGTGGCTTAAATTTTACGTGACATCTTCCAATTTGGCTGAAAATGTAAAAATATGTTAATTATTGGAGTGAAATCAAATCCATAAACCATACACGGCTCAATATTATAGCGCCACCATCTGGCAATAGGAAGTGAGGCTTATATCATTGATGCATTCCAATAGCAGCAGAAACATCTTCATTGATCAAAGGGGAATTCCTGTGCACACTATACGTTGCCAAGGAAGTTGATTATTTCCAAAGTGTGTACATATTGTGAAACATGTCATTGGCACAACTATGCCACCAAGGCGGTTGCGCCCATGGTGCTTGGGCCCGTTCATTGCTGCTTGCAGCTATATTTATTATTATTATTATTATTATTATTATTAGGGCCCAAGCACCGTAGGGTGCGAAGGACCCTATTGTTATTGGAAGGATTATTATTATTATTATTATTATTATTATTATTATTATTATTATTATTATTATTATTATTATTCTTTTTTTTTCAATGTTTTGTGCATTTTTGAGGTGCTTGCCATGGATGAAAACTCACAGAATTTTGCACACACATCAGAAGTGGTGGCTGTCAGGTTGTCTCAGATGCTCAGACCTGGGCGTGGCTGAGGGACTCCACAGCGCCCCCTATCGCATTGTCATCTATTGTGGGCAGGCACTTTGAGCTACCTTCACAAAATTTAGTACGCATATAGCACTCCTCGGTCCAAACACATTTCTCATTCGCATCTAATCAAATATACAAACAGGAAGTCAGCCATTTTGGATTTTGTGCGTTTTACACGTACTGCACTTTTAAGTACTCCTCCTAGGGGGTTCATCACATTCACACCACCTGTGGTCAGAATGGTCTGAAGATATTCATGATGCTAAATTGGCAGGATATTTTTGATAGCTCAAACGGGACGGTCCTGGGGAGGCGTAGAATTTTTATGTCACGCCACGCCAACAGGAAGTGGCCGTAATTTCATGGTCTCCATCGTCTGATCTGGCTGATATTTTAGAAATATGTTTAGTGTTGGAGTATAATCACATCCATATCCCAAGAACGGGTCAATGTTATAGCGCCACCATCTGGCAACAGGAAGTGAGGTCTTTATCATATTTGTATGCCTTCCTGCTAGGGCATTCATCACATTCACACGAAATGTGGTCCGCATGATCTTAGGATAGTCATGACCATAAGCTGTGAAGGGATTTTTGATATCTCAAACGGTATGGAAATGGCGAGTCGTACAGTACACATATTGCGTGCAAAAAAATGACTTTTTTTTTGACATCGTCCGATCTGGCTGATATTTTACAAATATGTTCACTGTTGGAGTACAATATGAAATATATACATATCAATCGGGGCGTGGCTAGACAGCGCCCCCTATAATTATTATTCTCTTTTTTTTCAATGTATTTTGCATTTTTGAGGTGCTTGCCATGGATGAAAACTCACGGAATTTTGCACACACATGAGAAGTGTTGGCTGTCAGGATGTATCAGATGCTCAGACCTGGGCGTGGCCGAGGGACTCCACAGCGCCCCCTAATGCTTTGTCTTCTATTGTGGACAGGCACTTTGACCTACCTTCACCTAATTTGGTGTGCATGTGGGCCTCCTCTGGACAAACACATTTCTCATTCGCATCGAATGAAATATGTGAACAGGAAGTCAGCCATTTTGAATTTTGTGCATTTTACACGTACTACACTTTTAAGTACTCCTCCTAGGGGGTTCATTGCATTCACACGAAATGTGGTCAAAGTGGTCTCAGGATAGTCCTGATACTAATTCCACAGGATATTTTTGATATCTCAAACGGTATGGTCATGGCGAGGCGTACAATTTTCATGTCACACCGCGCCAACAGGAAGTTGCCATAAATTCATGGTCTACATTGTCTGATCTGGCTGATATTTTACAAATATGTTCACTGTTAGAGTGTAATCACATCCAAATACCAAGAAGAAATCAATGTTATAGCGCCACCATCTGGCAACGGACGTGAGGTTTTTATCATGTTTGTATGCGTTCCTGCTAAGGTATTCATCACATTCACACCAAATGTAGTCATCATGATCTTAGAATAGTTCCGACCCTAAATGACGAAAGGATTTTTGATATCTCAAACGGTTTGGCAATGGCGAGGCGTATAATACACACGTTACGCCCAAAAACAGGAAGTGGGCTTAATTCCGTTCTACATCATCTGATCGGGCTGATATTTTACAAATATATTCACTTTTGGAGTGCAATCACATCCATATCCACATTCATCTGGGCGTGGCTACACAGCGCCCCCTATGGCTTTTTTCTAATATTGTGGACATATACTTTCACGTAAATGCACCACGTCTGGTAGGCATAAGGGTCTCCTCAAGACACACACATTTCTCATTTGCATCCCTTAACTTTTCCCAACAGGAAGTGAGCTATTTTGGATTTTGTGTGTTTTTAAGTGTTTTTTCACGTACCAAACTTTGAAATACTCTTCCTAGGGGGTTCATCACATTCACACAAAATGTGGTCAGCATGATATTATAGCCCTGACACACAACTATGAACTGATTTTTAATATCTTGGAATGGTATGGCTATGGTCAGCCTTAAAATTAACTTGAAATGCTGCCCAAACAGTTCATGTTTTAATACAATTATGTATTAAATAATTTCATAAAGGTATTAAATTCTACATTGCCTGATTTTGAGGCTACAACTTTTCACATATGTTCATTGTTGGAGTGTCATCACATCCATTAAGCAATAATAGTTCACTATTTTCGCTGGAGACTCATTATATCCAGTCTTAAAACTTCAACGCAAGTCGCAAATGACTCTCCCATTTCTAATACGCGACTGCCATCTACTGGCAAAAGTTGGTATTGCATATATCTTGCAATGACGTTCAATGTTATTTGGTTTAAAAAAAACCGTGTTGTAGCATTTTAAGGACTCAATACAAAACAGCTGTTCGGAAAGTTAGCTTGAAAATCAAGAAGCCTTATTAAGGAATTCGAGCCGTTTCTATTTGACTTCATTCGGTTGAAGTGAATGCCGTAACCCAATTAAATGTAATTCGCGTCGGAATACACATAATAGCCTACACTGTCAACGTGAAATAAAAATATATAGAGGTTTAAATCGATCCTATATTGGGACATTTTTTATGATGGCTGGTGCAACGGGCATTTTCGGTACCGTTGACCATAATCGAATGCTAGCATTTATATCATTACACTGACCAAGTCCTGTTAAAAAGCACATCACCTTTGTGGAAACAGTGAAGTTGTCTACACAATCTATTCTACTCACAGACTAACTGCGTCGCTGTAACTTCCCCCCATTTCTGATACGGGGATTCCATTTATTGGCAGAAAGTGGAACTTTTATATTTTTCTTCCTTCAAGTGATTTTTCAACGATAGGTTTTTGTTTTTTTTCTAGCGAGCCAGTAGGCATAACGATGTATGATTTACAGCTGCAGCCTACGTGACAAAATGTATTGACAACACCCAGCCCGACGTTTCTTTGCATCTATTTTCATTTTTGAATAGAATATCTGAAATAAATATTAAAGACATTTAATGACTGTCTTTAACTGGCAGGAGAGTAGCATATATTTAAAAGAGTCAAAAGTCAAAAAGAAACGTTAACGTTTGAGATGGCTGTGGTCGAACTCTGTGTTAACATGAGACCGTTATGTTCAACAAAGGTATGGCATGCAGGTCGTTGCGAGATGACGCGCATTGGCTAACAGCAGCCAGCCTGTCCACTGTCTGTGTGAGTAAAAAAAAACAGGTCAGCTACGTTTGTTTACATGAATAGAAAACTTTCAGTTAAATCGCCAGATATGTTTGTTTATTTTGCATGTCATTAAACACGAATTAAGAGAACATACAATTTCGCTAGGAATTTTTGACTTAATATGAAAATACCGGATTGAGGGCAGAGACTTGGCATCTCCTTTAGATTTGGCTGAACAAATGCGTTTCAGGCAGCATAATTACCGGTGAAATGGAAAAGAATGATGCTGGCTAACTCGACGTTTAATGCAATATTATCCGACACTTCGGAGAGAAATTATTTAACCAGGATGAAAGGAAACATACAACTTTTGGCCAATAGATAACGCACGTGTATAAGAGGGCAGCATAGCTTAATGGTTCAGACAGTGGATTAAGACATGCAAGGTCCGCGGTTCCATCCCCGGTGCGGCCACAATAAAGATGAATAGTTTCTTTACGCCAATGGTTCTATTTTGAGTGCATATTTATAACCGAATGACTTCTCAAGCGTAAATTGTGCCTCCCGCTGTAAAATCTATTGAAATTAATTAATCTCTGCTCTCCATACAGGACTGGAGCATATTATTACACTGTGCAAGCAAGAAGTAATTTTTGTTTCATTCTACATTGTCTGATGTGGCAGAAACTTCACACATGTTCATTTTTGGAGTGTAATCTCATCCATATACCAAGAAAGGCTCAATGGCATAGCGCCACCATCTGGCAACAGGAAGTGGCTTTAATTTTACTTGACATCTTCCAATTTGGCTGAAAATGGACAAATATGTTAATTATTGGAGTGTAATCAAATCCATGAACCATACACGGCTCAATATTATACCGCCACCATCTGGCAACAGGAAGTGGCTTAAATTTTACGTGACATCTTCCAATTTGGCTGAAAATGTACAAATATGTTAATTATTGGAGTGAAATCAAATCCATAAACCATACACGGCTCAATATTATAGCGCCACCATCTGGCAATAGGAAGTGAGGCTTATATCATTGATGCATTCCAATAGCAGCAGAAACATCTTCATTGATCAAAGGGGAATTCCTGTGCACACTATACGTTGTCCAGGAAGGTGATTATTTCCAAAGTGTGTACATATTGTGAAACATGTCATTGGCACAACTATGCCACCAAGGCGGTTGCGCCCATGGTGCTTGGGCCCGTTCATTGCTGCTTGCAGCTATATTTAGGGCCCAAGCACCGTAGGGTGCGAAGGACCCTATTGTTATTGTAAAGATTATTATTATTATTATTATTATTAGGGCCCAAGCACCGTAGGGTGCGAAGGACCCTATTGTTATTGTAAAGATTATTATTATTATTATTATTATTATTATTATTATTCTTTTTTCTATATGCAAATGAGCCTTTTTGAGGTGCTTGCCATGCATAAAAAGTCTGGGAATTTTGCACACACATCAGAAATGAGGACCTTCAGGATTGATTAGATGCTCAGACCTGGGCGTGGCCGAGAGACTCCACAGCGCCCCCTATCGCATTGTCATTTATTGTGGGCAGGCACTTTGAGCTACCTTCACAAAATTTAGTACGCATATAGCGCTCCTCGGATCAAAAACATTTATAATTTGCATCTAATCAAATATACAAACAGGAAGTCAGCAATTTTGGATTTTGTGCGTTTTACATGTACTGCACTTTTAAGTACTCCTCCTAGGGGGTTCATCACATTCACACCACCTGTGGTCAGAATGGTCTCAGGATATTCATGATGCTAAATTGCCAGGATATTTTTGATAGCTCAAACGGGACGGTCCTGGGGAGGCGTAGAATTTTTATGTCACGCCGCGCCAACAGGAAGTGGCCGTAATTTCATGGTCTACATTGTCTGATCTGGCTGATATTTTAGAAATACGTTTATTGTTGGAGTATAATCACATCCATATCCCAAGAACGGGTCAATATTATAGCGCCACCATCTGGCAACAGGAAGTGAGGTCTTTATCATATTTGTATGCCTTCCTGCTAGGGCATTCATCACATTCACACGAAATGTGGTCAGCATGATCTTAGGATAGTCATGACCATAAGCTGTGAAGGGATTTTTGATATCTCAAACGGTATGGAAATGGCGAGTCGTACAGTACACATATTGCGTGCAAAAAAATGACTTTTTTTTCGACATCGTCCGATCTGGCTGATATTTTACAAATATGTTCACTGTTGGAGTACAATATGAAATATATACATATCAATCGGGGCGTGGCTAGACAGCGCCCCCTATAATTATTAATCTCTTTTTTTTCAATGTATTTTGCATTTTTGAGGTGCTTGCCATGGATGGAAACTCACAGAATTTTTTGCACACACATGAGAAGTGTTGGCTGTCAGGATGTATCAGATGCTCAGACCTGGGCGTGGCCAAGGGACTCCACAGCGCCCCCTAATGCTTTGTCTTCTATTGTGGACAGGCACTTTGAGCTACCTTCACCTAATTTGGTATGCATGTGGGGCTCCTCTGGACAAACACATTTCTTATTCGCATCGAATCAAATATGTAAACAGGAAGTCAGCCATTTTGAATTTTGTGCATTTTACACGTACTACACTTTTAAGTACTCCTCCTAGGGGGTTCATTGCATTCACACGAAGTGTGGTCAAAGTGGTCTCAGGATAGTCATGATACTAATTCCAAAGGATATTTTTGATATCTCAAACGGTATGGTCATGGCGAGGCGTACAATTTTCATGTCACGCCGCGCCAACAGGAAGTTGCCATAAATTCATGGTCTACATTGTCTGATCTGGCTGATATTTTACAAATATGTTCACTGTTAGAGTGTAATCACATCCAAATACCAAGAAGAAATCAATGTTATAGCGCCACCATATGGCAACGGACGTGAGGTTTTTATCATGTTTGTATGCGTTCCTGCTAAGGTATTCATCACATTCACACCAAATGTAGTCATCATGATCTTAGAATAGTCCTGACCCTAAATGACGAAAGGATTTTTGATATCTCAAACGGTTTGGCAATGGCGAGGCGTATAATACACACGTTACGCCCAAAAACAGGAAGTGGGCTTAATTCCGTTCTACATCATCTGATCGGGCTGATATTTTACAAATATATTCACTTTTGGAGTGCAATCACATCCATATCCACATTCATCTGGGCGTGGCTACACAGCGCCCCCTATGGCTTTTTTCTAATATTGTGGACATATACTTTCACGTAAATGCACCACGTCTGGTAGGCATAAGGGTCTCCTCAAGACACACACATTTCTCATTTGCATCCCTTAACTTTTCCCAACAGGAAGTGAGCTATTTTGGATTTTGTGTGTTTTTAAGTCTTTTTTCACGTACCAAACTTTGAAATACTCTTCCTAGGGGGTTCATCACATTCACACAAAATGTGGTCAGCATGATATTATAGACCTGACACACAACTATGAACTGATTTTTAATATCTTGGAATGGTATGGCTATGGTCAGCCTTAAAATTAACTTGTAATGCTGCCCAAATAGGAAAATTATGTATTAAATAATTTCAAAAAGGTATTAAATTCTACATTGCCTGATTTTGAGGCTACATCTTTTCACATATGTTCATTGTTGGAGTGTCATCACATCCATTAAGCAATAATAGTTTACTATTTTCGCTGGAGACTCATTATCTCCAGTCTTAAAACTTCAACTCAAGTCGCAACTGACTCTCCCATTTCTAATACGCGACTGCCATCTAGTGGCAAAGGTTAGTATTCTTTCTAATTTTCGGTATGGTTTCTCTTTTTCTTGGATAAAGTGATTTCTCAACGACAAGTTTTGTTTCTTTTTGCGAGCCAGTAACCATAACGATGTATGAGTAACAGCGGCAGCCTACATGACAAGATGTACTGAAAACACCCAGCCCACAGCAACGTTTTTTCTCATCTATCTTAATTAACTCAATTGAATAACTAAAATAAAAAACAGGCTTTTACTGGCAGGAAAGTATCATATATTTAAAAGATTTACACATATAATGCATATATTGCTTTGACGTTCAATGTTATTTGGATTAAAAAAAAACCGTATTGTAGCATTTTAAGGACTCAATACAAAACAGCTGTTCGGAAAGTTAGTTTGAAAACCAAGAAGCCTTATTAAGGAATTCGAGCCGTTTCTATTTGACTTCATTCGATTGAAGTGAATGCCGTAACCCAATTAGTAATTCGCGTCGGAATACACATAATGGCCTACACTATCAACGTGAAATAAAAATATATAGAGGTTTAAATCGATCCTATATTGGGACTTTTGTTATGATGGCTGGTGCAACGGGCATATGGTCAGCCTTAAAATTAACTTGTAATGCTGCCCAAACAGGAAAATTATGTATTAAATCATTTCAAAAAGGTATTAAATTCTACATTGCCTGATTTTGAGGCTACAACTTTTCACATCTGTTAATTGTTGGAGTGTCATCACATCCATTAAGCAATAATAGTTCACGATTTTCGCTGGAGACTCATTATATCCAGTCTTAAAACTTCAACGCAAGTCGCAACTGACTCTCCCATTTCTAATACGCGACTTCCATCTATTGGCAAAAAAAAGGTATTGTTTCTCGTATTCTGGGATAAAGTGATTTCTCAACGACAGGTTTTATTAATTTTTGCGAGCCAGTAACCATAACGATGTATGAGTAACAGCGGCAGCCTACGTGACTAAATGTACTGACAACACCCAGCCCACAGCAACGTTTTTTCTCATCTACCTTAATTAACTCGATTGAATAACTAAAATATAAAACAGGCTTTTACTGGCAGGAAAGTATCATATATGTAAAAGATTAACACATATAATGTATATATTGCATTGACGTTAAATGGTGTTAAAAAATCGTATTGTAGCATTTTAAGGACTCAATACAAAACGGCTGTTCGGAAAGTTAGTTTGAAAACCAAGAAGCCTTATTAAGGAATTCGAGCCGTTTCTATTTGACTTCATTCGATTGAAGTGAATGCCATAACCCAATTAGTAATTCGCGTCCGAATACACATAATAGCCTACACTGTCAACGTGAAATAAAAATATATAGAGGTTTAAATCGATCCTATATTGGGACTTTTGTTATGATGGCTGGTGCAACGGGCATTTTCGGTAATGTTGACCATAATCGAATGCTAGCATTTATATCATTACACTGACCAAGTACCGTTAAAAAGCATATTTTAAGCTCCCTTCTGGAAACAGTGAAGTTGTCTACACGGTCTACTCTAATCACAGACTAACTGCGTCGCTGTAACTTCCCCCATTTCTGATACGGGGATTCCATTCATTGGCAAAAAATGGTACTTTCATTTTTTTCTTCCTTCAAGTGATTTTTCAACGATAGGTTTTTTTATTTTTATAGCGTGCCAGTATGCATAACGATGTATGATTTACAGCTGCAGCCTACGTGACAAAATGTAATGACAACACCCAGCCCGACGTTTCTTTGCATCTATTTTCATTATATGAATTGATAACTAAAATAAATATTAAACACATTTAAAGACTTAAAGACAGGCTTTAACTGGCACGAAAGTATCATATATTTAAAACATGAACACATGAAGTCAAAAAGAAACGTCAGCCTTTGAGGTGTCTCTGCTCGAACGCTGTGTTAACATGAGACCGTTATGTTCAACAAAGGTATCGCATGCAGGTCGTTGCCAGATGACACGCACGGGGTAACAGCAGCCAACCTGTCCACTGTTTGTGTGAGTCAAAAAACAGGTAAACTACGTTGGTTTACATGAATATAAAACTTTCAGTTAAATCGCCAGCTATGTTAGTTTATTAGATTGTCATTAAACACGAATTAAGAGAAGATACAATTTCGCTAGGAATGGTAACTTAATATGAAAATACTGTATTGAGGGCAGAGAGTTGGCATCTCTTTTAGATTTGGCTGAACAAATGCGTTTCAGGCAGCATAATTACCGGTGAAATGGAAAAGAATGATGCTGGCTAACTAGACGTTTCATGCAATATTATCCGACACTTAGGAGAGAAATTATTTAACCAAGATAAAAGGAAACATACAACTTTTGGCCAATAGATGGCACCCGTGTATCAGCGTGCAGTGCAGCGTAATGGTTAGGGCGGTGGATTAAGGCACGCAAATTCAGCGGTTCCATCCCCGGTGCAGCCACAATAAAATTGAACAGTTTCTTGAAGGTAATGGTTTTATTTTGAGTACATATCTATAGCCTAATGACTTTTCAAGCATAAATTGTGCCTCCCCGTGTAAAAACTATGGAAATTAATTAATCTCTGCTCTCCATACAGTACTGTAGCATGTTCTCACAATGTTCAAGCTAGAAGTTATTTTTGTTTCATTCTACATTGTCTCATGTGGCTGAAACTTCACTCATGTTCATTTTTGGAATGTAATCTCATCCATATCCCAATAAAGGCTCAATGGCATAGCACCACCTCCTGGGAACAGGAAGTGTGGCTTCATTTCATTTCACATCGTCTGATTTTGCTGACGCTTTAGAGCAGGGGTCACCAACCTTTTTGAAACTGAGAGCTACTTCATGGGTACTGAGTCATACTAAGCGCTACCAGTTTCTTTTGTCACGTGCACAATACTGACCTTTGAACTAGAGTAGGTCAGAGTTCACCTAAACTTTTCAACTTCATGGATAGTAAACATATTTTTAAGATATTGTCATTTTTAAATCTATATGAATGCAAGTGTGATTAAAAATAAATAGCAACAGAATAAAATTAAATTTTAGATGCAGCTCACTAGTGAGTTGTGCTATTTTTAGAACAGGCCTGCGGGCGACTCATGTGGTCCTTGGGGGCGACCTGGTGCCCGCGGGCACCGTGTTGGTGACCCCTGCTTTAGAGATATGTTCCATGTTGGATTATAATCACATCCATGTTCCAATAAATGCTCAATGTCACATCGCCACCTGCTGGCAACGGGAAGCGGCCTTAATTTCACTCAACATCTTCTGATGTGGCTTAGAATTTAGAAATAGGTTTATTATTGGAGTGTAATCAAATTCAAAAACCATACATGGTTCAATATTATAGCGCCAGCATCTGGCAACAGGAAGTGAGGCTTATATCATTGATGCATTCCAATAGCAGCACCAACATCTTCATTGATCAAAGGGGAATTCCTGTGCACACTATACGTTGTCCAGGAAGGTGATTATTTCCAAAGTGTGTACATGTTGTGAAACATGTCATTGGCACAACTATGCCACCAAGGCGGATGCGCCCATGGTGCTTGGGCCCGTTCATTGCTGCTTGCAGCTATATTTATTATTATTATTCTTTTTTCTATATGCAAATGGGCCTTTTTGAGGTGCTTGCCATGCATAAAAAGTCTGGGAATTTTGCACACACATCAGAAATGAGGACCTTCAGGATTGATTAGATGCTCAAAGCTGGGCGTGGCCGAGAGACTCCACAGCGCCCCCTATCGCATTGTCATCTATTGTGGGCAGGCACTTTGAGCTACCTTCACAAAATTTAGTACGCATATAGCACTCCTCGGAACAAAAACATTTATAATTTGCATCTAATCAAATATATAAACAGGAAGTCAGCGATTTTGGATTTTGTGCGTTTTACATGTACTGCACTTTTAAGTACTCCTCCTAGGGGGTTCATCACATTCACACCACCTGTGGTCAGAATGGTCTCAGGCTATTCATGATGCTAAATTGCCAGGATATTTTTGATTGCTCAAACGGGACGGTCCTGGGGAGGCGTAGAATTTTTATGTCACGCCGCGCCAACAGGAAGTGGCCGTAATTTCATGGTCTACATTGTCTGATCTGGCTGATATTTTAGAAATACGTTTACTGTTGGAGTATCATCACATCCTTATCCCAAGAATGGGTCAATGTTATAGCGCCACCATCTGGCAACAGGAAGTGAGGTCTTTATCATATTTGTATGCCTTTCTGCTAGGGCATTCATCACATTCACACAAAATGTGGTCCGCATGATCTTAGGATAGTCATGACCATAAGCTGTGAAGGGATTTTTGATATCTCAAACGGTATGGAAATGGCGAGTCGTACAGTACACATATTGCGTGCAAAAAAATGACTTTTTTTTTGACATCGTCCGATCTGGCTGATATTTTACAAATATGTTCACTGTTGGAGTACAATATGAAATATATACATATCAATCGGGGCGTGGCTAGACAGCGCCCCCTATAATTATTATTCTCTTTTTTTTCAATGTATTTTGCATTTTTGAGGTGCTTGCCATGGATGAAAACTCACGGAATTTTGCACACACATGAGAAGTGTTGGCTGTCAGGATGTATCAGATGCTCAGACCTGGGCGTGGCCGAAGAACTCCACAGCGCCCCCTAATGCTTTGTCTTCTATTGTGGACAGGCACTTTGAGCTACCTTCACCTAATTTGGTATGCATGTGGGCCTCCTCTGGACAAACACATTTCTCATTCGCATCAACTCAAATATGTGAACAGGAAGTCAGCCATTTTGAATTTTGTGCATTTTACACGTACTACACTTTTAAGTACTCCTCCTAGGGGGTTCATTGCATTCACAGGAAATGTGGTCAAAGTGGTCTCAGAATAGTCATGATACTAATTCCAAAGGATATTTTTGATATCTCAAACGGTATGGTCATGGCGAGGCGTAAAATTTTCATGTCACGCCGCGCCAACAGGAAGTAGCCATAAATTCATGGTCTACATTGTCTGATCTGGCTGATATTTTACAAATATGTTCACTGTTAGAGTGTAATCACATCCATATACCAAGAAGAAATCAATGTTATAGCGCCACCATCTGGCAACGGAAGTGAGGTTTTTATCATGTTTGTATGCGTTCCTGCTAGGGTATTCATCACATTCACACCAAATGTAGTCATCATGATCTTAGAATAGTCCTGACCCTAAATGACGAAAGGATTTTTGATATCTCAAACGGTTTGGCAATGGCGAGGCGTATAATACACATGTTACGCCCAAAAACAGGAAGTGGGCTTAATTCCGTTCTACATCATCTGATCGGGCTGATATTTTACAAATATATTCACTTTTGGAGTGCAATCACATCCATATCCACATTCATCTGGGCGTGGCTACACAGCGCCCCCTATGGCTTTTTTCTAATATTGTGGACATATACTTTCACGTAAATGCACCACGTCTGGTTGGCATAAGGGTCTCCTCAAGACACACACATTTCTCATTTGCATCCCTTAACTTTTCCCAACAGGAAGTGAGCTATTTTGGATTTTGTGTGTTTTTAAGTGTTTTTTCACGTACCAAACTTTGAAATACTCTTCCTAGGGGGTTCATCACATTCACACAAAATGTGGTCAGCATGATATTATAGCCCTGACACACAACTATGAACTGATTTTTAATATCTTGGAATGGTATGGCTATGGTCAGCCTTAAAATTAACTTGTAATGCTGCCCAAACAGTTCATGTTTTAATACAATTATGTATTAAATCATTTCAAAAAGGTATTAAATTCTACATTGCCTGATTTTGAGGCTACAACTTTTCATATATGTTCATTGTTGGAGTGTCATCACATCCATTAAGCAATAATAGTTCACTATTTTCGCTGGAGACTCATTATATCCAGTCTTAAAACTTCAAGGCAAGTCGCAAATGACTCTCCCATTTCTAATACGCGACTGCCATCTACTGGCAAAACTTGGTATTGTTTCTCAAGTGATTTCTCAAATACAAGTTTTGTTTCTTTTTGCGAGCCAGTAACCATAACGATGTATGAGTAACAGCGGCAGCCTACGTGACAAAATGTACTGACAACACCCAGCCCACAGCAACGTTTTTTCTCATCCACCTTAATTATATGGATTGAATAACTAAAATAAAAGACAGGCTTTTACTGGCAGGAAAGTATCATATATTTCAAAGATTAACACATATAATGCATATCTTGCAATGACGTTCAATGTTATTTGGTTTATAAAAAACCGTGTTGTAGCATTTTAAGGACTCAATACAAAACAGCTGTTCGGAAAGTTAGCTTGAAAACCAAGAAGCCTTATTAAGGATTTCGAGCCGTTTCTATTTCACTTCATTCGATTGAAGTGAATGCCGTAACCCAATTAAATGTAATTCGCGTCGGAATACACATAATAGCCTACACTGTCAACGTGAAATAAAAATATATAGAGGTTTAAATCGATCCTATATTGGGACATTTGTTATGATGGCTGGTGCAACGGGCATTTTCGGTACCGTTGACCATAATCGAATGCTAGCATTTATATGATTACACTGACCAAGTCCTGTTAAAAAGCACATCACCTTTGTGGAAACAGTGAAGTTGTCTACACAATCTATTCTACTCACAGACTAACTGCGTCGCTGTAACTTCCCCCCATTTCTGATACGGGGATTCCATTTATTGGCAGAAAGTGGAACTTTTATATTTTTCTTCCTTCAAGTGATTTTTCAACGATAGGTTTTTTTTTTTTTTTTAGCGAGCCAGTAGGCATAACGATGTATGATTTACAGCTGCAGCCTACGTGACAAAATGTATTGACAACACCCAGCCCGACGTTTCTTTGCATCTATTTTCATTTTTGAATAGAATATCTGAAATAAATATTAAAGACATTTAATGACTGTCTTTAACTGGCAGGAGAGTAGCATATATTTAAAAGAGTCAAAAGTCAAAAAGAAACGTTAACGTTTGAGATGGCTGTGGTCGAACTCTGTGTTAACATGAGACCGTTATGTTCAACAAAGGTATGGCATGCAGGTCGTTGCGAGATGACGCGCATTGGCTAACAGCAGCCAGCCTGTCCACTGTCTGTGTGAGTCAAAAAAACAGGTCAGCTACGTTTGTTTACATGAATAGAAAACTTTCAGTTAAATCGCCAGATATGTTAGTTTATTTTGCTTGTCATTAAACACGAATTAAGAGAACATACAATTTCGCTAGGAATTTTTGACTTAATATGAAAATACCGGATTGAGGGCAGAGACTTGGCATCTCCTTTAGATTTGGCTGAACAAATGCGTTTCAGGCAGCATAATTACCGGTGAAATGGAAAAGAATGATGCTGGCTAACTCGACGTTTAATGCAATATTATCCGACACTTCGGAGAGAAATTATTTAACCAGGATTAAAGGAAACATACAACTTTTGGCCAATAGATAACGTACGTGTATGAGAGGGCAGTATAGATTAATGGTTCAGACAGTGGATTAAGACATGCAAGGTCCGCGGTTCCATCCCCGGTGCGGCCACAATAAAGATGAATAGTTTCTTTACGCCAATGGTTCTATTTTGAGTGCATATTTATAACCGAATGACTTCTCAAGCGTAAATTGTGCCTCCCGCTGTAAAATCTATTGAAATTAATTAATCTCTGCTCTCCATACAGGACTGGAGCATATTATTACACTGTGCAAGCAAGAAGTAATTTTTGTTTCATTCTACATTGTCTGATGTGGCAGAAACTTCACACATGTTCATTTTTGGAGTGTAATCTCATCCATATACCAAGAAAGGCTCAATGGCATAGCGCCACCATCTGGCAACAGGAAGTGGCTTTAATTTTACTTGACATCTTCCAATTTGGCTGAAAATGTACAAATATGTTAATTATTGGAGTGTAATCAAATCCATGAACCATACACGGCTCAATATTATAGCGCCACCATCTGGCAACAGGAAGTGGCTTAAATTTTACGTGACATCTTCCAATTTGGCTGAAAATGTACAAATATGTTAATTTTTGGAGTGAAATCAAATCCATAAACCATACACAGCTCAATATTATAGCGCCACCATCTGGCAATAGGAAGTGAGGCTTATATCATTGATGCATTCCAATAGCAGCAGCAACATCTTCATTGATCAAAGGGGAATTCCTGTGCACACTATACGTTGTCCAGGAAGGTGATTATTTCCAAAGTGTGTACATATTGTGAAACATGTCATTGGCACAACTATGCCACCAAGGCGGTTGCGCCCATGGTGCTTGGGCCCGTTCATTGCTGCTTGCAGCTATATTTATTATTATTATTATTATTATTAGGGCCCAAGCACCGTAGGGTGCGAAGGACCCTATTGTTATTGTAAAGATTATTATTATTATTATTATTATTATTATTCTTTTTTCTATATGCAAATGGGCCTTTTTGAGGTGCTTGCTATGCATAAAAAGTCTGGGAATTTTGCACACACATCAGAAATGAGGACCTTCAGGATCGATTAGATGCTCAGACCTGGGCGTGGCCGAGAGACTCCACAGCGCCCCCTATCGCATTGTCATCTATTGTGGGCAGGCACTTTGAGCTACCTTCACAAAATTTAGTACGCTTATAGCACTCCTCGGTCCAAACACATTTCTCATTCGCATCTAATCAAATATACAAACAGGAAGTCAGCCATTTTGGATTTTGTGCGTTTTACACGTACTGCACTTTTAAGTACTCCTCCTAGGGGGTTCATCACATTCACACCACCTGTGGTCAGAATGGTCTCAGGATATTCATGATGCTAAATTGCCAGGATATTTTTGATAGCTCAAACGGGACGGTCCTGGGGAGGCGTATAATTTTTATGTCACGCCACGCCAACAGGAAGTGGCCGTAATTTCATGGTCTACATCGTCTGATCTGGCTGATATTTTAGAAATACGTTTATTGTTGGAGTATAATCACATCCATATCCCAAGAACGGGTCAATGTTATAGCGCCACCATCTGGCAACAGGAAGTGAGGTCTTTATCATATTTGTATGCCTTCCTGCTAGGGCTTTCATCACATTCACACGAAATGTGGTCAGCATGATCTTAGGATAGTCAGGACCATAAGCTGTGAAGGGATTTTTGATATCTCAAACGGTATGGAAATGGCGAGTCGTACAGTACACATATTGCGTGCAAAAAAATGACTTTTTTTTTGACATCGTCCGATCTGGCTGATATTTTACAAATATGTTCACTGTTGGAGTACAATATGGAATATATACATATCAATCGGGGCGTGGCTAGACAGCGCCCCCTATAATTATTATTCTCTTTTTTTTCAATGTATTTTGCATTTTTGAGGTGCTTGCCATGGATGAAAATGCACAGAATTTTGCACACACATGAGAAGTGTTGGCTGTCAGAATGTATCAGATGCTCAGACCTGGGCGTGGCCGAGGGACTCCACAGCGCCCCCTAATGCTTTTTCTTCTATTGTGGACAGGCACTTAGAGCAACCTTCACCTAATTTGGTATGCATGTGGGGCTCCTCTGGACAAACACATTTCTCTTTCGCATCCAATCAAATATGTGAACAGGAAGTCAGCCATTTTGAATTTTGTGCATTTTACACGTACTACACTTTTAAGTACTCCTCCGAGGGGGTTCATTGCATTCACACGAAATGTGGTGAAAGCGGTCTCAGGATAGTCACGAAACTAATTCCAAAGGATATTTTTGATATCTCAAACGGTATGGTCATGGCGAGGCGTACAATTTTCATGTCACGCCGCGCCAACAGGAAGTAGCCATAAATTCATGGTCTACATTGTCTGATCTGGCTGATATTTTACAAATATGTTCACTGTTAGAGTGTAATCACATCCATATACCAAGAAGAAGTCAATGTTATAGCGCCACCATCTGGCAACAGGAAGTGAGGTTTTTATCATGTTTGTATTTGTTCCTGCTAGGGTATTCATCACATTCACACCAAATGTAGTCAGCATGATCTTAGAATAGTCCTGACCCTAAATGACAAAAGGATTTTTGATATCTCAAACGGTTTGGCAATGGCGAGGCGTATAATACACAAGTTAGACCCAAAAACAGGAAGTGGGTTTAATTCCGTTCTACATCATCTGATCGGGCTGATATTTTGCAAATATATTCACTTTTGGAGTGCAATCACATCCATATCCACATTCATCTGGGCGTGGCTACACAGCGCCCCCTATGGCTTTTTTCTAATATTGTGGACACATACTTTCACGTAAATGCACCACGTCTGGTAGGCATAAGGGTCTCCTCAAGACACACACATTTCTCATTTGCATCCCTTAACTTTTCCCAACAGGAAGTGAGCTATTTTGGATTTTGTGTGTTTTAAAGTGTTTTTTTTCATGTACCAAACTTTGAAATACTCTTCCTAGGGGGTTCATCACATTCACACAAAATGTGGTCAGCATGATATTATAGCCCTGACACACAACTATGAACTGATTTTTAATATCTTGGAATGGTATGGCTATGGTCAGCCTTAAAATTAACTTGTAATGCTGCCCAAATAGGAAAATTATATATTAAATAATTTCAAAAAGGTATTAAATTCTACATTGCCGGATTTTGAGGCAACAACTTTTCACATATGTTCATTGTTGGAGTGTCATCACATCCATTAAGCAATAATAGTTCACTATTTTCGCTGGAGACTCATTATATCCAGTCTTAAAACTTCAACGCAAGTCGCAAATGACTCTCCCATTTCTAATACGCGACTGCCATCTACTGGCAAAAGTTAGTATTGTATATATCTTGCAATGACGTTCAGTGTTATTTGGTTTAAAAAAACCGTGTTGTCGCATTTTAAGGACTCAATACAAAACAGCTGATCGGAAAGTTAGCTTGAAAACCAAGAAGCCTTATTAAGGAATTCGAGCCGTTTCTATTTGACTTCATTCGATTGAAGTGAATGCCGTAACCCAATTAAATGTAATTCGCGTCGGAATACACACAATCGCCTACACTGTGAACGTGAAATAAAAATATATAGAGGTTTAAATCGATCCTATATTGGGACATTTGTTATGATGGCTGGTGCAACGGGCATTTTCGGTACCGTTGACCATAATCGAATGCTAGCATTTATATCATTACACTGACCAAGTCCTGTTAAAAAGCACATTTTTGGTTCCTTTGTGGAAACAGTGAAGTTGTCTACACAATCTATTCTACTCACAGACTAACTGCGTCGCTGTAACTTCCCCCCATTTCTGATACGGGGATTCCATTTATTGGCAGAAAGTGGAACTTTTATATTTTTCTTCCTTCAACTGATTTTTCAACGATAGGTTTTTGTTTTTTTTCTAGCAGCAGTAGGCATAACGATGTATGATTTACAGCTGCAGCCTACGTGACAAAATGTATTGACAACACCCAGCCCGACGTTTCTTTGCATCTATTTTCATTATATGAATAGAATATCTGAAATAAATATTAAAGACATTTAATGACTGTCTTTAACTGGCAGGAGAGTAGCATATATTTAAAAGAGTCAAAAGTCAAAAAGAAACGTTAACGTTTGAGATGGCTCTGGTCGAACTCCGTTATGTTCAACAAAGGTATGGCATGCAGGTCGTTGCGAGATGACGCGCATTGGCTAACAGCAGCCAGCCTGTCCACTGTCTGTGTGAGTCAAAAAACAGGTCAGCTACGTTTGTTTACATGAATAGAAAACTTTCAGTTAAATCGCCAGATATGTTAGTTTATTATGCTTGTCATTAAACACGAATTAAGAGAACATACAATTTCGCTAGGAATTTTTGACTTAATATGAAAATACCGGATTGAGGGCAGAGACTTGGCATCTCCTTTAGATTTGGCTGAACAAATGCGTTTCAGGCAGCATAATTACCGGTGAAATGGAAAAGAATGATGCTGGCTAACTAGACGTTTAATGCAATATTATCCGACACTTCGGAGAGAAATTATTTAACCAAGATAAAAGGAAACATACAACTTTTGGCCAATAGATGGCGCCCGTGTATAAGAGGGCAGTATAGCTTAATGGTTCAGACAGTGGATTAAGACATGCAAGGTCCGCGGTTCCATCCCCGGTGTGGCCACAATAAAGTTGAATAGTTTCTTTACGCCAATGGTTTTATTTTGAGTGCATATTTATAACCGAATGACTTCTCAAGCGTAAATTGTGCCTCCCGCTGTAAAATCTATTGAAATTAATTAATCTCTGCTCTCCATACAGGACTGGAGCATATTATTACACTGTGCAAGCAAGAAGTAATTTTTGTTTCATTCTACATTGTCTGATGTGGCAGAAACTTCACACATGTTCATTTTTGGAGTGAAATCTCATCCATATACCAAGAAAGGCTCAATGGCATAGCGCCACCATCTGGCAACAGGAAGTGGCTTTAATTTTACTTGACATCTTCCAATTTGGCTGAAAATGTACAAATATGTTAATTATTGGAGTGTAATCAAATCCATGAACCATACACGGCTCAATATTATACCGCCACCATCTGGCAACAGGAAGTGGCTTAAATTTTACTTGACATCTTCCAATTTGGCTGAAAATGTACAAATATGTTAATTATTAGAGTGAAATCAAATCCATAAACCATACATGGCTCAATATTATAGTGCCACCATCTGGCAATAGGAAGTGAGGCTTATATCATTGATGCATTCCAATAGCAGCAGAAACATCTTCATTGATCAAAGGGGAATTCCTGTGCACACTATACGTTGTCCAGGAAGGTGATTATTTCCAAAGTGTGTACATATTGTGAAACATGTCATTGGCACAACTATGCCACCAAGGCGGTTGCGCCCATGGTGCTTGGGCCCGTTCATTGCTGCTTGCAGCTATATTTAGGGCCCAAGCACCGTAGGGTGCGAAGGACCCTATTGTTATTGGAAGGATTATTATTATTATTATTATTATTCTTTTTTTTTCAATGTTTTGTGCATTTTTGAGGTGCTTGCCATGGATGAAAACTCACGGAATTTTGCACACACATCAGAAGTGGTGGCTGTCAGGATAGCTCAGATGCTCAGACTTGGGCGTCGCTGAGGAACTCCACAGCGCCCCCTATCGCATTGTCATCTATTGTGGGCAGGCACTTTGAGCTACCTTCACAAAATTTAGTACGCATATAGCCCTCCTTGGCCTAAACACATTTCTAATTCGCATCTAATCAAATATACAAACAGGAAGTCAGCCATTTTGGATTTTGTGCGTTTTACACGTACTGCACTTTTAAGTACTCCTCCTAGGGGGTTCATCACATTCACACCACCTGTGGTCAGAATGGTCTCAGGATATTCATGATGCTAAATTGCCAGGATATTTTTGATAGCTCAAACGGGACGGTCCTAGGGAGGCGTAGAATTTTTATGTCACGCGGCGCCAACAGGAAGTGGCCGTAATTTCATGGTCTACATTGTCTGATCTGGCTGATATTTTAGAAATACATTTATTGTTGGAGTATAATCACATCTATATCCCAAGAACGGGTCAATGTTATAGCGCCACCATCTGGCAACAGGAAGTGAGGTCTTTATCATATTTGTATGCCTTCCTGCTAGGGCATTCATCACATTCACACGAAATGTGGTCAGCATGATCTTAGGATAGTCATGACCATAAGCTGTGAAGGGATTTTTGATATCTCAAACGGTATGGAAATGGCGAGTCGTACAGTACACATATTGCGTGCAAAAAAATGATTTTTTTTTCGACATCGTCCGATCTGGCTGATATTTTATAAATATGTTCAATGTTGGAGTACAATATTAAATATATACAAATCAATCGGGGCGTGGCTAGACAGCGCCCCCTATAATTATTATTCTCTTTTTTTTCAATGTATTTTGCATTTTTGAGGTGCTTGCCATGGATGGAAACTCATGGAATTTTGCACACAGATGAGAAGTGTTGGCTGTCAAGACGTATCAGATGCTCAGTCCTGGGCGTGGCCGAGGGACTCCACAGCGCCCCCTAATGCTTTGTCTTCTATTGTGGACAGGCACTTTGAGCTACCTTCACCTAATTTGGTGTGCATGTGGGCCTCCTCTGGACAAACACATTTCTCATTCGCATCGAATCAAATATGTGAACAGGAAGTCAGCCATTTTGAATTTTGTGCATTTTACACGTACTACACTTTTAAGTACTCCTCCTAGGGGGTTCATTGCATTCAAACGAAATGTGGTCAAAGTGGTCTCAGGATAGTCATGATACTAATTCCAAAGGATATTTTTGATATCTCAAACGGTATGGTCATGGCGAGGCGTACAATTTTCATGTCACGCCGCGCCAACAGGAAGTAGCCATAAATTCATGGTCTACATTGTCTGATCTGGCTGATATTTTACAAATATGTTCACTGTTAGAGTGTAATCACATCCAAATACCAAGAAGAAATCAATGTTATAGCGCCACCATCTGGCAACGGAAGTGAGGTTTTTATCATGTTTGTATGCGTTCCTGCTAGGGTATTCATCACATTCACACCAAATGTAGTCATCATGATCTTAGAATAGTCCTGACCCTAAATGACGAAAGGATTTTTGATATCTCAAACGGTTTGGCAATGGCGAGGCGTATAATACACACGTTACGCCCAAAAACAGGAAGTGGGCTTAATTCCATTCTACATCATCTGATCAGGCTGATATTTTACAAATATATTCACTTTTGGAGTGCAATCACATCCATATCCACATTCATCTGGGCGTGGCTACACAGCGCCCCCTATGGCTTTTTTCTAATATTGTGGACATATACTTTCACGTAAATGCACCAGGTCTGGTAGCCATAAGGGTCTCCTCAAGACACACACATTTCTCATTTGCATCTCTTAACTTTTCCCAACAGGAAGTGAGCTATTTTGGATTTTGTGTGTTTTTAAGTGTTTTTTCACGTACCAAACTTTGAAATACTCTTCCTAGGGGGTTCATCACATTCACACAAAATGTGGTCAGCATGATATTATAGCCCTGACACACAACTATGAACTGATTTTTAATATCTTGGAATGGTATGGCTCTGGTCAGCCTTAAAATTAACTTGTAATGCTGCCCAAACAGTTCATGTTTTAATACAATTATGTATTAAATAATTTCAAAAAGGTATTAAATTCTACATTGCCTGATTTTGAGGCTACAACTTTTCACATATGTTCATTGTTGGAGTGTCATCACATCCATTAAGCAATAATAGTTCACTATTTTCGCTGGAGACTCATTATATCCAGTCTTAAAACTTCAACGCAAGTCGCAAATGACTCTCCCATTTCTAATACGCGACTGCCATCTACTGGCAAAAGTTGGTATTGCATATATCTTGCAATGACGTTCAATGTTATTTGGTTTAAAAAAAACCGTGTTGTAGCATTTTAAGGACTCAATACAAAACAGCTGTTCGGAAAGTTAGCTTGAAAACCAAGAAGCGTTATTAAGGAATTCGAGCCGTTTCTATTTGACTTCATTCGATTGAAGTGAATGCCGTAACCCAATTAAATGTAATTCGCGTCGGAATACACATAATAGCCTACACTGTCAACGTGAAATAAAAATATATAGAGTTTTAAATCGATCCTATATTGGGACATTTGTTATGATGGCTGGTGCAACGGGCATTTTCGGTACCGTTGACCATAATCGAATGCTAGCATTTATATCATTACACTGACCAAGTCCTGTTAAAAAGCACATCACCTTTGTGGAAACAGTGAAGTTGTCTACACAATCTATTCTAGTCACAGACTAACTGCGTCGCTGTAACTTCCCCCCATTTCTGATACGGGGATTCCATTTATTGGCAGAAAGTGGAACTTTTATATTTTTCTTCCTTCAAGTGATTTTTCAACGATAGGTTTTTTTTTTTTTTCTAGCGAGCCAGTAGGCATAACGATGTATGATTTACAGCTGCAGCCTACGTGACAAAATGTATTGACAACACCCAGCCCGACGTTTCTTTGAATCTATTTTGATTTTTGAATAGAATATCTGAAATAAATATTAAAGACATTTAATGACTGTCTTTAACTGGCAGGAGAGTAGCATATATTTAAAAGAGTCAAAAGTCAAAGAGAAACGTTAACGTTTGAGATGGCTCTGGTCGAACTCTGTGTTAACATGAGACCGTTATGTTCAACAAAGGTATGGCATGCAGGTCGTTGCGAGATGACGCGCACGGGCTAACAGCAGCCAGCCAGTCCACTGTCTGTGTGAGTAAAAAAAACAGGTCAGCTACGTTTGTTTACATGAATAGAAAACTTTCAGTTAAATCGCCATATATGTTAGTTTATTTTGCTTGTCATTAAACACGAATTAAGAGAACATACAATTTCGCTAGGAATTTTTGACTTAATATGAAAATACCGGATTGAGGGCAGAGACTTGGCATCTCCTTTAGATTTGGCTGAACAAATGCGTTTCAGGCAGCATAATTACCGGTGAAATGGAAAAGAATGATGCTGGCTAACTCGACGTTTAATGCAATACTATCCGACACTTCGGAGAGAAATTATTTAACCAGGATAAAAGGAAACATACAACTTTTGGCCAATAGATGGCGTACGTGTATAAGAGGGCAGTATAGCTTAATGGTTCAGACAGTGGATTAAGACATGCAAGGTCCGCGGTTCCATCCCCGGTGCGGCCACAATAAAGTTGAATAGTTTCTTTACGCCAATGGTTTTATTTTGAGTGCATATTTATAACCGAATGACTTCTCAAGCGTAAATTGTGCCTCCCGCTGTAAAATCTATTGAAATTTATTCATCTCTGCTCTCCATACAGGACTGGAGCATATTATTACAATGTGCAAGCAAGAAGTAATTTTTGTTTCATTCTACATTGTCTGATGTGGCAGAAACGTCACACATGTTCATTTTTGGAGTGTAATCTCATCCATATACCAAGAAAGGCTCAATGGCATAGCGCCACCATCTGGCAACAGGAAGTGGCTTTAATTTTACTTGACATCTTCCAATTTGGCTGAAAATGTACAAATATGTTCATTTTTGGAGTGAAATCAAATCCATAAACCATACACAGCTCAATATTATAGCGCCACCATCTGGCAATATGAAGTGAGGCTTATATCATTGATGCATTCCAATAGCAGCAGCAACATCTTCATTGATCAAAGGGGAATTCCTGTGCACACTATTCGTTGTCCAGGAAGGTGATTATTTCCAAAGTGTGTACATATTGTGAAACATGTCATTGGCACAACTATGCCACCAAGGCGGTTGCGCCCATGGTGCTTGGGCCCGTTCATTGCTGCTTGCAGCTATATTTATTATTATTATTCTTTTTCATCAGGCAAATGGGCTTTTTTGAGGGCCTTGCCATGCGTAAAAAGTCTTGACATTTTGCAAACACATCAGAAGTGGTTGCTGTCAGGAGCTCTCAGATGCTCAGACCTGGGCGTGGCCGAGGGACTCCACAGCGCCCCCTATCGCATTGTCTTCTATTGTGGGCAGGCACTTTGAGCTACCTGCACCTAATTTGGTGGCCAAATAGCGCTCCTCGGTCCAAACACATTTCTCATTCGGATCTAATCAAATATCCAAACAGGAAGTCAGCCATTTTGGATTTTCTGAGTTTTACACGTACTACACTTTTAAGTACTCCTCCTAGGGGGTTCATCGCATTCACACCAACTGTGGTCAGAATGGTCTCAGGATAGTCATGATGCTAAATTGCCAGGATATTTTTGATAGCTCAAACGGGACAGTCACGGGGAGGATTACAATTTTTATGTCACGCCACGCCAACAGGAAGTGGCCATAATTTCATGGTCTACATTGTCTGATCTGGCTGATATTTTAGAAATTTGTTTATTGTTGGAGTGTAATCACATCCATATCCCAAGAACAGGTCAGTGTTATAGCGCCACCATCTGGCAATAGGAAGTGAGGTCTTTAACATATTTGTATGCCTTCCTGCTAGGGCATTCAGCACATTCACACCAAATGCGGTCAGCATGATCGTAAGATAGTCCTTACGCTGAGTTGTGAAGGGATTTTTGATATCTCAAACGGTATGGAAATGGTGAGTCGTACAGTACACATATTGCGTGCAAAAAAATGACTTTTTTTTCGACATCGTCCGATCTGGCTGATATTTTACAAATATGTTCATTGTAGCAGTACAATATCAGATATATACATATCAATCGGGGCGTGGCTAGACAGCGCCCCCTATAATTATTATTCTCTTTTTTTTCAATGTATTTTGCATTTTTGAGGTGCTTGCCATGGATGGAAACTCACAGAATTTTGCACACACATGAGAAGTGTTGGCTTTCAGGATCTATCAGATGCTCAGACCTGGGCGTGGCCAAGGGACTCCACAGCGCCCCCTAATGCTTTGTCTTCTATTGTGGACAGGCACTTTGAGCTACCTTCACCTAATTTGGTATGCATGTGGGACTCCTCTGGACAAACACATTTCTCATTCGCATCGAATCAAATATGTAAACAGGAAGTCAGCCATTTTGAATTTTGTGCATTTTACACGTACTACACTTTTAAGTACTCCTCCTAGGGGGTTCATTGCATTCACACGAAATGTGGTCAAATTGGTCTCAGGATAGTCATGATACTAATTCCAAAGGATATTTTTGATATCTCAAACGGTATGGTCATGGCGAGGCGTACAATTTTTATGTCACGCCGCGCCAACAGGAAGTTGCCATAAATTCATGGTCTACATTGTCTGATCTGGCTGATATTTTACAAATATGTTCACTGTTAGAGTGTAATCACATCCAAATACCAAGAAGAAATCAATGTTATAGCGCCACCATCTGGCAACGGACGTGAGGTTTTTATCATGTTTGTATGCGTTCCTGCTAAGGTATTCATCACATTCACACCAAATGTAGAGATCATGATCGTAGAATAGTCCTGACCCTAAATGACGAAAGGATTTTTGATATCTCAAACGGTTTGGCAATGGCGAGGCGTATAATACACACGTTACGCCCAAAAACAGGAAGTGGGCTTAATTCCGTTCTACATCATCTGATCGGGCTGATATTTTACAAATATATTCACTTTTGGAGTGCAATCACATCCATATCCACATTCATCTGGGCGTGGCTACACAGCGCCCCCTATGGCTTTTTTCTAATATTGTGGACATATACTTTCACGTAAATGCACCACGTCTGGTAGGCATAAGGGTCTCCTCAAGACACACACATTTCTCATTTGCATCCCTTAACTTTTCCCAACAGGAAGTGAGCTATTTTGGATTTTGTGTGTTTTTAAGTGTTTTTTCACGTACCAAACTTTGAAATACTCTTCCTAGGGGGTTCATCACATTCACACAAAATGTGGTCAGCATGATATTATAGCCCTGACACACAACTATGAACTGATTTTTAATATCTTGGAATGGTATGGCTATGGTCAGCCTTAAAATTAACTTGTAATGCTGCCCAAACAGTTCATGTTTTAATACAATTATGTATTAAATAATTTCAAAAAGGTATTAAATTCTACATTGCCTGATTTTGAGGCTACAACTTTTCATATATGTTCATTGTTGGAGTGTCATCACATCCATTAAGCAATAATAGTTCACTATTTTCGCTGGAGACTCATTATATCCAGTCTTAAAACTTCAAGGCAAGTCGCAAATGACTCTCCCATTTCTAATACGCTACTGCCATCTACTGGCAAAACTTGGTATTGTTTCTCAAGTGATTTCTCAAATACAAGTTTTGTTTCTTTTTGCGAGCCAGTAACCATAACGATGTATGAGTAACAGCGGCAGCCTACGTGACAAAATGTACTGACAACACCCAGCCCACAGCAACGTTTTTTCTCATCCACCTTAATTTTATGGATTGAATAACTAAAATAAAAGACAGGCTTTTACTGGCAGGAAAGTATCATATATTTCAAAGATTAACACATATAATGCATATCTTGCAATGACGTTCAATGTTATTTGGTTTATAAAAAACCGTGTTGTAGCATTTTAAGGACTCAATACAAAACAGCTGTTCGGAAAGTTAGCTTGAAAACCAAGAAGCCTTATTAAGGATTTCGAGCCGTTTCTATTTGACTTCATTCGATTGAAGTGAATGCCGTAACCCAATTAAATGTAATTCGCGTCGGAATACACATAATAGCCTACACTGTCAACGTGAAATAAAAATATATAGAGGTTTAAATCGATCCTATATTGGGACATTTGTTATGATGGCTGGTGCAACGGGCATTTTCGGTACCGTTGACCATAATCGAATGCTAGCATTTACATCATTACACTGACCAAGTCCTGTTAAAAAGCACATTTTTGGTTCCTTTGTGGAAACAGTGAAGTTGTCTACACAATCTATTCTACTCACAGACTAACTGCGTCGCTGTAACTTCCCCCCATTTCTGATACGGGGATTCCATTTATTGGCAGAAAGTGGAACTTTTATATTTTTCTTCCTTCAACTGATTTTTCAACGATAGGTTTTTTTTTTTTTTCTAGCGAGCCAGTAGGCATAACGATGTATGATTTACAGCTGCAGCCTACGTCACAAAATGTATTGACAACACCCAGCCCGACGTTTCTTTGCATCTATTT
Organism: Conger conger; assembly: GCF_963514075.1. NCBI lineage: Eukaryota > Metazoa > Chordata > Actinopteri > Anguilliformes > Congridae > Conger > Conger conger. The sequence continues at coordinate 33,586,291 of NC_083761.1, forward strand.
TCATTATATGAATAGAATATCTGAAATAAATATTAAAGACATTTAATGACTGTCTTTAACTGGCAGGAGAGTACCATATATTTAAAAGAGTCAAAAGTCAAAAAGAAACGTTAACGTTTGAGATGGCTCTGGTCGAACTCTGTGTTAACATGAGACCGTTATGTTCAACAAAGGTATGGCATGCAGGTCGTTGCGAGATGACGCGCATTGGCTAACAGCAGCCAGCCTGTCCACTGTCTGTGTGAGTCAAAAAACAGGTCAGCTACGTTTATTTACATGAATAGAAAACTTTCAGTTAAATCGCCAGATAATTTTAGTTTATTTTGCTTGTCATTAAACACGAATTAAGAGAACATACAATTTCGCTAGGAATTTTTGACTTAATATGAAAGTACCGGATTGAGGGCAGAGACTTGGCACCTCCTTTAGATTTGGCTGAACAAATGCGTTTCAGGCAGCATAATTACCGGTGAAATGGAAAAGAATGATGCTGGCTAACTCGACGTTTAATGCAATATTATCCGATACTTCGGAGAGAAATTATTTAACCAGGATAAAAGGAAACATACAACTTTTGGCCAATAGATGGCGTACGTGTATAAGGGGGCAGTATAGCTTAATCTATGGAAATTAATTCATCTGTGCTCTCCATACAGGACTGGAGCATATTATTACAATGTGCAAGCAAGAAGTAATTTTTGTTTCATTCTACATTGTCTGATGTGGCAGAAACTTCACACATGTTCATTTTTGGAGTGTAATCTCATCCATATACCAAGAAAGGCTCAATGGCATAGCGCCACCATCTGGCAAAAGGAAGTGGCTTTAATTTTATTGACATCTTCCAATTTGGCTGAAAATGTACAAATATGTTAATAATTGGAGTGTAATCAAATCCATAAACCATACACAGCTCAATATTATAGCGCCACCATCTGGCAACAGGAAGTGAGGCTTATATCATTAATGCATTCCAATAGCAGCAGCAACATCTTCATTGATCAAAGGGGAATTCCTGTGCACACTATTCGTTGTCCAGGAAGGTGATTATTTCCAAAGTGTGAACATATTGTGAAACATGTCATTGGCACAACTGTGCCACCAAGGCGGTTGCGCCCATGGTGCTTGGGCCCGTTCATTGCTGCTTGCAGCTATATTTAGGGCCCAAGCACCGTAGGGTGCGAAGGACCCTATTGTTATTGGAAGGATTATTATTATTATTATTATTATTATTATTATTATTATTTTTATTATTCTTTTTTTTTCAATGTTTTGTGCATTTTTGAGGTGCTTGCCATGGATGAAAACTCACAGAATTTTGCACACACATCAGAAGTGGTGGCTGTCAGGTTGTCTCAGATGCTCAGACCTGGGCGTGGCTGAGGGACTCCACAGCGCCCCCTATCGCATTGTCATCTATTGTGGGCAGGCACTTTGAGCTACCTTCACAAAATTTAGTACGCATATAGCACTCCTCGGTCCAAACACATTTCTCATTCGCATCTAATCAAATATACAAACAGGAAGTCAGCCATTTTGGATTTTGTGCGTTTTACACGTACTGCACTTTTAAGTACTCCTCCTAGGGGGTTCATCACATTCACACCACCTGTGGTCAGAATGGTCTCAGGATAATCATGATGCTAAATTGCCAGGATATTTTTGATAGCTCAAATGGGACGGTCCTGGGGAGGCGTAGAATTTTTATGTCACGCCACGCCAACAGGAAGTGGCCGTAATTTCATGGTCTACATCGTCTGATCTGGCTGATATTTTAGAAATACGTTTATTGTTGGAGTATAATCACATCCATATCCCAAGAACGGGTCAATGTTATAGCGCCACCATCTGGCAAAAGGAAGTGTGGTCTTTATCATATTTGTATGCCTTCCTGCTAGGGCATTCATCACATTCACACGAAATGTGGTCCGCATGATCTTAGGAAAGTCATGACCATAAGCTGTGAAGGGATTTTTGATATCTCAAACGGTATGGAAATGGCGAGTCGTACAGTACACATATTGCGTGCAAAAAAATGACTTTTTTTTTGACATCGTCCGATCTGGCTGATATTTTACAAATATGTTCACTGTTGGAGTACAATATGAAATATATACATATCAATCGGGGCGTGGCTAGACAGCGCCCCCTATAATTATTATTATCTTTTTTTTTAATGTATTTTGCATTTTTGAGGTGCTTGCCATGGATGAAAACTCACAGAACTTTGCACACACATGAGAAGTGTTGGCTGTCAGGATGTATCAGATGCTCAGACCTGGGCGTGGCCGAGGGACTCCACAGCGCCCCCTAATGCTTTGTCTTCTATTGTGGACAGGCACTTTGAGCTACCTTCACCTAATTTGGTATGTTTGTGGGACTCCTCTGGACAAACACATTTCTCATTCGCATCGAATGAAATATGTGAACAGGAAGTCAGCCATTTTGAATTTTGTGCATTTTACACGTACTACACTTTTAAGTACTCCTCCTAGGGGGTTCATTGCATTCACACGAAATATGGTCAAAGTGGTCTCAGGATAGTCATGATACTAATTCCAAAGGATATTTTTGATATCTCAAACGGTATGGTCATGGCGAGGCGTAAAATTTTCATGTCACGCCGCGCCAACAGGAAGTAGCCATAAATTCATGGTCTACATTGTCTGATCTGGCTGATATTTTACAAATATGTTCACTGTTAGAGTGTAATCACATCCAAATACCAAGAAGAAATCAATGTTATAGCGCCACCATCTGGCAACGGAAGTGAGGTTTTTATCATGTTTGTATGCGTTACTGCTAGGGTATTCATCACATTCACACCAAATGTAGTCATCATGATCTTAGAATAGTCCTGACCCTAAATGACGAAAGGATTTTTGATATCTCAAACGGTTTGGCAATGGCGAGGCGTATAATACACACGTTACGCCCAAAAACAGGAAGTGGGCTTAATTCCGTTCTACATCATCTGATCGGGCTGATATTTTACAAATATATTCACTTTTGGAGTGCAATCACATCCATATCCACATTCATCTGGGCGTGGCTACACAGCGCCCCCTATGGCTTTTTTCTAATATTGTGGACATATACTTTCACGTAAATGCACCACGTCTGGTAGGCATAAGGGTCTCCTCAAGACACACACATTTCTCATTTGCATCCCTTAACTTTTCCCAACAGGAAGTGAGCTATTTTGGATTTTGTGTGTTTTTAAGTGTTTTTTCACGTACCAAACTTTGAAATACTCTTCCTAGGGGGTTCATCACATTCACACAAAATGTGGTCAGCATGATATTATAGCCCTGACACACAACTATGAACTGATTTTTAATATCTTGGAATGGTATGGCTATGGTCAGCCTTAAAATTAACTTGTAATGCTGCCCAAATAGGAAAATTATATATTAAATAATTTCAAAAAGGTATTAAATTCTACATTGCCTGATTTTGAGGCTACATCTTTTCACATATGTTCATTGTTGGAGTGTCATCACATCCATTAAGCAATAATAGTTTACTATTTTCGCTGGAGACTCATTATCTCCAGTCTTAAAACTTCAACTCAAGTCGCAACTGACTCTCCCATTTCTAATACGCGACTGCCATCTAGTGGCAAAGGTTAGTATTCTTTCTAATTTTCGGTATTGTTTCTCTTTTTCTTGGATAAAGTGATTTCTCAACGACAAGTTTTGTTTCTTTTTGCGAGCCAGTAACCATAACGATGTATGAGTAACAGCGGCAGCCTACATGACAAAATGTACTGAAAACACCCAGCCCACAGCAAGGTTTTTTCTCATCTATCTTAATTAACTCGATTGAATAACTAAAATAAAAAACAGGCTTTTACTGGCAGGAAAGTATCATATATTTAAAAGATTAACACATAAAATGCATATATTGCTTTGACGTTCAATGTTATTTGGATTTAAAAAAAACCGTATTGTAGCATTTTAAGGACTCAATACAAAACAGCTGTTCGGAAAGTTGGCTTGAAAACCAAGAAGCCTTATTAAGGAATTCGAGCCGTTTCTATTTGACTTCATTCGATTGAAGTGAATGCCGTAACCCAATTAAATGTAATTCGCGTCGGAATACACATAATAGCCTACACTGTCAACGTGAAATAAAAATATATAGAGGTTTAAATCGATCCTGTATTGGGACATTTGTTATGATGGCTGGTGCAACGGGCATTTTCGGTACCGTTGACCATAATCGAATGCTAGCATTTATATCATAACACTGACCAAGTCCTGTTAAAAAGCACATTTTTGGTTCCTTTGTGGAAACAGTGAAGTTGTCTACACAATCTGTTCTACTCACAGATTAACTGCGTCGCTGTAACTTCCCCCCATTTCTGATACGGCGATTCAATTTATTGGCAGAAAGTGGTACTTTCATTTTTTTCTTCCTTCAAGTGATTTTTCAACGATAGGTTTTTGTTTTTTTCTAGCGAGCCAGTAGGCATAACGATGTATGATTTACAGCTGCAGCCTACGTGACGAAATGTATTGACAACACCCAGCCCGACGTTTCTTTGCATCTATTTTCATTACATGAATTGAATAACTAAAATAAATATTAAAGACATTTAAAGACTTAAAGACAGGCTTTAACTGGCAGGAGAGTATCATATTTTTAAAAGATTAACACATGAAGTCAAAAAGAAACTTTTGCGTCTGAGGTGGCTCTGCTCGAACGCTGTGTTAACATGAGACCGTTTTGTTCAACAAAGGTATCACATGCAGGTCGTTGCGAGATGACACGCACGGGCTAACAGCAGCCAGCCAGTCCACTGTCTGTGTGAGTCAAAAAACAGGTCAGCTACGTTGGTTTACATGAATAGAAAACTTTCAGTTAAATCGCCAGCTATGTTAGTTTATTAGGCTTGTCATTAAACACGAATTAAGAGAACATACAATTTCGCTAGGAATGGTAAATTAATATGAAAATACTGTATTGAGGGCAGAGAGTTGGCATCTCTTTTAGATTTGGCTGAACAAATGCGTTTCAGGCAGCATAATTACCAGTGAAATGGAAAAGAATGATGCTGGTTAACTAGACATTTCGTGCAATATTATCGGACACTTCGTAGAGAAATTATTAAACCAAGATAAAAGGAGACATTTGGCCAATAGATGGCACCCGTGTATAAACGGGCAGTATAGCGTAATGGTTAGGGCGGTGGATTAAGGCACGCAAATTCAGCCGTTCGATCCCCGCTGCAGCCACAATGAATTTGAATAGTTTCTTGAAGCCAATTGTTTTCATTTTGAGTGCATATTTATGGCCGAATGACTTCTCAAGCGTAAATTGTGCCTCCCCGTGTAAAAACTATGGAAATTAATTAATCTCTGCTCTCCATACAGGACTGTAGCATGTTATCACAATGTGCAAGCAAGACGTTATTTTTATTTCATTCTACATTGTCTGATGTGGCAGAAACTTCACACATGTTCATTTTTGGAGTGTAATCTCATCCATTTTCCAATAAAGGCTCAATGGCAAAGCGCCACCCACTGGCAACAGGAAGTGAGCCTTATATTGCATTCTTAAGCATTATTTTTCAATGGGTTCATGACATTCACGGTAAATGTGGTCAGCATGATGCTAGGATGGTCCTGACAAAACAGATTTTTGATTTACTGGGATGATATAGCTATGGTCAGGCACATAAAAAACACATCATGCCAGACAAACAGGAAGTGGTCATACTTAAATTGTCCAATGTCTGATGTGACTGCAACTTTACACAGATGCTCAGTGTTGGAGTGTAATCAAATCCATATTCCAAAAACGACTCAATGTTAAAGCAGCATCATCTGGAAACAGGAATTGACCTTAATTTCGCTCAACGTCTTCCGATGTGGCTGAAAATGTACAAATATGTTTATTTCTGGAGTGTAATCAAATTCAAAAACCATACATGGCTCAATAATATAGCGCCACCATCTGGCAATAGGAAGTGAGGCTTATATCATTGATGCGTTCCAATAGCAGCGCCAACATCTTCATTGATAAAAAGGGAATTCCTGTGCACACTATACGTTGTCCAGGAAGGTGATTATTTCCAAAGTGTGTACATGTTGTGAAACATGTCATTGGCAGAACTATGCCACCAAGGCGGTTGCCCCCATGGTGCTTGGGCCCGTTCATTGCTGCTTGCAGCTATATTTATTATTATTATTATTATTATTATTAGGGCCCAAGCACCGTAGGGTGCGAAGGACCCTATTGTTATTGGAAGGATTATTATTATTATTATTAGGGCCCAAGCACCGTAGGGTGCGAAGGACCCTATTGTTATTGGAAGGATTATTATTAGGGCCCAAGCACCGTAGGGTGCGAAGGACCCTATTGTTATTGTAAAGATTATTATTATTATTATTAGGGCCCAAGCACCGTAGGGTGCGAAGGACCCTATTGTTATTGTAAAGATTATTATTAGGGCCCAAGCACCATAGGGTGCGAAGGACCCTATTGTTATTGGAAGGATTATTATTATTATTATTATTATTATTAGGGCCCAAGCACCGTAGGGTGCGAAGGACCCTATTGTTATTGGAAGGATTATTATTATTATTATTATTCTTTTTCTTCAGGCAAATGGGCTTTTTTGAGGGCCTTGCCATGCGTAAAAAGTCTTGACATTTTGCACACACATCAGAAGTGGTTGCTGTCAGGAGCTCTCAGATGCTCAGACCTGGGCGTGGCCGAGGGACTCCACAGCGCCCCCTATCGCATTGTCTTCTATTGTGGGCAGGCACTTTGAGCTACCTGCACCTAATTTGGTGGCCATATAGCGCTCCTCGGTCCAAACACATTTCTCATTCGGATCTAATCAAATATCCAAACAGGAAGTCAGCCATTTTGGATTTTCTGAGTTTTACACGTACTACACTTTTAAGTACTCCTCCTAGGGGGTTCATCGCATTCACACCAACGGTGGTCAGAATGGTCTCAGGATAGTCATGATGCTAAATTGCCAGGATATTTTTGATAGTTCAAACGGGACGGTCATGGGGAGGAGTACAATTTTTATGTCACGCCGCGCCAACAGGAAGTGGCCATAATTTCATGGTCTACATTGTCTGATCTGGCTGATATTTTAGAAATTTGTTGATTGTTGGACTCTAATCACATCCATAACCCAAGAACAGGTCAAAGTTATAGCGCCACCATCTGGCAACAGGAAGTGAGGTCTTTAACATATTTGTATGCATTCCTGCTAGGGCATTCAGCACATTCACACCAAATGCGGTCAGCATGATCTTAAGATAGTCCTTACGCTAAGTTGTGAAGGGATTTTTGATATCTCAAACGGTATGGAAATGGCGAGTCGTACAGTACACATATTGCGTGCAAAAAAATGACTTTTTTTTCGACATCGTCCGATCTGGCTGATATTTTACAAATATGTTCACTGTAGCAGTACAATATCAGATATATACATATCAATCGGGGCGTGGCTAGACAGCGCCCCCTATAATTATTATTCTCTTTTTTTTCAATGTATTTTGCATTTTTGAGGTTCTTGCCATGGATGGAAACTCACAGAATTTTGCACACACATGAGAAGTGTTGGCTGTCAGGATGTATCAGATGCTCAGACCTGGGCGTGGCCAAGGGACTCCACAGCGCCCCCTAATGCTTTGTCTTCTATTGTGGACAGGCACTTTGAGCTACCTTCACCTAATTTGGTATGCATGTGGGGCTCCTCTGGACAAACACATTTCTCATTCGCATCGAATCAAATATGTAAACAGGAAGTCAGCCATTTTGAATTTTGTGCATTTTACACGTACTACACTTTTAAGTACTCCTCCTAGGGGGTTCATTGCATTCACACGAAATGTGGTCAAAGTGGTCTCAGGATAGTCATGATACTAATTCCAAAGGATATTTTTGATATCTCAAACGGTATGGTCATGGCGAGGCGTACAATTTTCATGTCACGCCGCGCCAACAGGAAGTTGCCATAAATTCATGGTCTACATTGTCTGATCTGGCTGATATTTTACAAATATGTTCACTGTTAGAGTGTAATCACATCCAAATACCAAGAAGAAATCAATGTTATGGCGCCACCATCTGGCAACGGAAGTGAGGTTTTTATCATGTTTGTATGCGTTCCTGCTAAGGTATTCGTCACATTCACACCAAATGTAGTCATCATGATCTTAGAATAGTCCTGACCCTAAATGACGAAAGGATTTTTGATATCTCAAACGGTTTGGCAATGGCGAGGCGTATAATACACACGTTACGCCCAAAAACAGGAAGTGGGCTTAATTCCGTTCTACATCATCTGATCGGGCTGATATTTTACAAATATATTCACTTTTGGAGTGCAATCACATCCATATCCACATTCATCTGGGCGTGGCTACACAGCGCCCCCTATGGCTTTTTTCTAATATTGTGGACATATACTTTCACGTAAATGCACCACGTCTGGTAGGCATAAGGGTCTCCTCAAGACACACACATTTCTCATTTGCATCCCTTAACTTTTCCCAACAGGAAGTGAGCTATTTTGGATTTTGTGTGTTTTTAAGTGTTTTTTCACATACCAAACTTTGAAATACTCTTCCTAGGGGGTTCATCACATTCACACAAAATGTGGTCAGCAAGATATTGTAGCCCTGACACACAACTATGAACTGATTTTTAATATCTTGGAATGGTATGGCTATGGTCAGCCTTAAAATTAACTTGTAATGCTGCCCAAATAGGAAAATTATATATTAAATAATTTCAAAAAGGTATTAAATTCTACATTGCCTGATTTTGAGGCTACATCTTTTCACATATGTTCATTGTTGGAGTGTCATCACATCCATTAAGCAATAATAGTTTACTATTTTCGCTGGAGACTCATTATCTCCAGTCTTAAAACTTCAACTCAAGTCGCAACTGACTCTCCCATTTCTAATACGCGACTGCCATCTAGTGGCAAAGGTTAGTATTCTTTCTAATTTTCGGTATGGTTTCTCTTTTTCTTGGATAAAGTGATTTCTCAACGACAAGTTTTGTTTCTTTTTGCGAGCCAGTAACCATAACGATGTATGAGTAACAGCGGCAGCCTACATGACAAAATGTACTGAAAACACCCAGCCCACAGCAACGTTTTTTCTCATCTATCTTAATTAACTCGATTGAATAACTAAAATAAAAAACAGGCTTTTACTGGCAGGAAAGTATCATATATTTAAAAGATTAACACATATAATGCATATATTGCTTTGACGTTCAATGTTATTTGGATTTTTAAAAAACCGTATTGTAGCATTTTAAGGACTCAATACAAAACAGCTGTTCGGAAAGTTGGCTTGAAAACCAAAAAGCCTTATTAAGGAATTCGAGCCGTTTCTATTTGACTTCATTCGATTGAAGTGAATGCCGTAACCCAATTAAATGTAATTCGCGTCGGAATACACATAATAGCCTACACTGTCAACGTGAAATAAAAATATATAGAGGTTTAAATCGATCCTGTATTGGGACATTTGTTATGATGGCTGGTGCAACGGGCATTTTCGGTACCGTTGACCATAATCGAATGCTAGCATTTATATCATTACACTGACCAAGTCCTGTTAAAAAGCACATTTTTGGTTCCTTTGTGGAAACAGTGAAGTTGTCTACACAATATGTTCTACTCACAGACTAACTGCGTCGCTGTAACTTCCCCCCATTTCTGATACGGCGATTCAATTTATTGGCAGAAAGTGGTACTTTCAATTTTTTCTTCCTTCAAGTGATTTTTCAACGATAGGTTTTTGTTTTTTTCTAGCCAGCCAGTAGGCATAACGATGTATGATTTACAGCTGCAGCCTACGTGACAAAATGTATTGACAACACCCAGCCCGACGTTTCTTTGCATCTATTTTCATTACATGAATTGAATAACTAAAATAAATATTAAAGACATTTAAAGACTTAAAGACAGGCTTTAACTGGCAGGAGAGTATCATATTTTTAAAAGATTAACACATGAAGTCAAAAAGAAACTTTAGCGTCTGATGTGGCTCTGCTCGAACGCTGTGTTAACATGAGACCGTTTTGTTCAACAAAGGTATCACATGCAGGTCGTTGCGAGATGACACGCACGGGCTAACAGCAGCCAGCCAGTCCACTGTCTGTGTGAGTCAAAAAACAGGTCAGCTACGTTGGTTTACATGAATAGAAAACTTTCAGTTAAATCGCCAGCTATGTTAGTTTATTAGGCTTGTCATTAAACACGAATTAAGAGAACATACAATTTCGCTAGGAATGGTAAATTAATATGAAAATACTGTATTGAGGGCAGAGAGTTGGCATCTCTTTTAGATTTGGCTGAACAAATGCGTTTCAGGCAGCATAATTACCAGTGAAATGGAAAAGAATGATGCTGGTTAACTAGACGTTTCGTGCAATATTATCCGACACTTCGTAGAGAAATTATTAAACCAAGATAAAAGGAGACATTTGGCCAATAGATGGCACCCGTGTATAAACGGGCAGTATAGCGTAATGGTTCGGGCGGTGGATTAAGGCACGCAAATTCAGCCGTTCGATCCCCGCTGCAGCCACAATGAATTTGAATAGTTTCTTGAAGCCAATTGTTTTCATTTTGAGTGCATATTTATGGCCTAATGACTTTTCAAGCATAAATTGTGCCTCCCCGTGTAAAAACTATGGAAATTAATTAATCTCTGCTCTCCATACAGGACTGTAGCATGTTATCACAATGTGCAAGCAAGACGTTATTTTTATTTCATTCTACATTGTCTGATGTGGCTGAAACTTCACACGTTCATTTTTGGAGTGTAATCTCATCCATTTTCCAATAAAGGCTAAATGGCAAAGCGCCACCCGCTGGCAACAGGAAGTGAGCCTTATATTGCATTCTTAAGCATTATTTTTCAATGGGTTCATGACATTCACGGTAAATGTGGTCAGCATGATGCTAGGATGGTCCTGACAAAACAGATTTTTGATTTACTGGGATGATATAGCTATGGGCAGGCACATAAAAAACACATCATGCCAGACAAACAGGAAGTGGTCATACTTAAATTCTCCAATGTCTGATGTGACTGCAACTTTACACAGATGCTCAGTGTTGGAGTGTAATCAAATCCATATTCCAAAAACGACTCAATGTTATAGCAGCATCATCTGGAAACAGGAATTGACCTTAATTTCGCTGAACATCTTCCGATGTGGCTGAAAATGTACAAATATGTTTATTTCTGGAGTGTAATCAAATTCAAAAAACATACACGGATCAATAATATAGCGCCACCATCTGGCAACAGGAAGTGAGGCTTATATCATTGATGCATTCCAATAGCAGCGCCAACATCTTCATTGATCAAATGGAAATTCCTGTGCACACTATACGTTGTCCAGGAAGGTGATTATTTCCAAAGTGTGTACATGTTGTGAAACATGTCATTGGCAGAACTATGCCACCAAGGCGGTTGCCCCCATGGGGCTTGGGCCCGTTCATTGCTGCTTGCAGCTATATTTATTATTATTATTCTTTTTTTTTCAATGTTTTGTGCATTTTTGAGGTGCTTGCCATGAATGAAAACTCACGGAATTTTTCACACACATCAGAAGTGGTGGCTGTCAGGATCTCTCACATGCTCAGACCTGGGCGTCGCTGAGGGACTCCACAGCGCCCCCTATCGCATTGTCTTTTATTGTGGGCAGGCACTTTGAGCTACCTGCACCATATTTAGTATGGATATAGCACTCCTCAGGGCAAACACATTTCAAATTCGCATCTAATCAAATATCCAAACAGGAAGTCAGCCATTTTGGATTTTGTGCGTTTTACACGTTCTACACTTTTAAGTACTCCTCCTAGGGGGTTCATCGCATTCACACCAACTGTGGTCAGAATGGTCTCAGGATAGTCATGATGCTAAATTGCCAGGATATTTTTGATAGCTCAAACGGGACAGTCACGGGGAGGATTACAATTTTTATGTCACGCCACGCCAACAGGAAGTGGCCGTAATTTCATGGTCGACATCGTCTGATCTGGCTGATATTTTAGAAATACGTTTAGTGTTGGAGTATAAACACATCCATGTCCCAAGAACGGGTCAATGTTATAGCGCCACCATCTGGCAACAGGAAGTGTGGTCTTCATCATATTTGTATGCCTTCCTGCTAGGGCATTCATCACATTCACACCAAATGTGGTCAGCATGATCTTAAGATAGTCCTTACACTAAATTGCGAAGGGATTTTTGATATCTCAAACGGTATGGAAATGGCGAGTCGTAGAGTAGACATAGTGCGTGCAAAAAAATGACTTTTTTTTCGATATCGTCCGATCTGGCTGATATTTTAGAAATATGTTCACTCTTGGAATACAATATCAAATATATACATATCAATCGGGGCGTGGCTAGACAGCGCCCCCTATAATTATTATAATCTTTTTTTTCTATGTTTTGTGCATTTTTGAGGTGCTTGCCATGGATGAAAACTCATGGAATTTTGCACACACATGATAAGTGGTGTCTCTCAGGAACTATCAGATGGTCAGACCTGGGCGTGGCCAAGGGACTCCACAGCGCCCCCTATTGCTTTGTCTTCTATTGTGGACAGGCACTTTGAGCTACCTTCACCTAATTTGGTGCGCTTGTGGGGCTCCTCTGGACAAACACATTTGTCATTCGCATCGAATCAAATATGTGAACAGGAAGTCAGCCATTTTGAATTTTGTGCATTTTACACGTACTACACTTTTAAGTACTCCTCCTAGGGCGTTCATTGCATTCACACGAAATGTGGTCAAAGTGGTCTCAGGATAGTCATGATACTAATTCCAAAGGATATTTTTGATATCTCAAACGGTATGGTCATGGCGAGGCGTACAATTTTCATGTCACGCCGCGCCAACAGGAAGTAGCCATAAATTCATGGTCTCCATTGTCTGATCTGGCTGATATTTTACAAATATGTTCAATGTGAGAGTGTAATCACATCCAAATACCAAGAAGAAATCAATGTTATAGCGCCACCATCTGGCAACGGAAGTGACGTTTTTATCATGTTTGTATGCGTTCCTGCTCGGGTATTCATCACATTCACACCAAATGTAGTCATCATGATCTTAGAATAGTCCTGACCCTAAATGACGAAAGGATTTTTGATATCTCAAACGGTTTGGCAATGGCGAGGCGTATAATACACACGTTACGCCCAAAAACAGGAAGTGGGCTTAATTCCGTTCTACATCATCTGATCGGGCTGATATTTTACAAATATATTCACTTTTGGAGTGCAATCACATCCATATCCACATTCACCTGGGCGTGGCTACACAGCGCCCCCTATGGCTTTTTTCTAATATTGTGGACATATACTTTCAAGTAAATGCACCACGTCTGGTAGCCATAAGGGTCTCCTCAAGACACACACATTTCTCATTTGCATCCCTTAACTTTTACCAACAGGAAGTGAGCTATTTTGGATTTTGTGTGTTTTTAAGTGTTTTTTCACGTACCAAACTTTGAAATACTCTTCCTAGGGGGTTCATCACATTCACACAAAATGTGGACAGCATGATATTATAGGCCTGACACACAACTATGAACTGATTTTTAATATCTTGGAATGGTATGGCTCTGGTCAGCCTTAAAATTAACTTGTAATGCTGCCCAAACAGTTTATGTTTTAATACAATTATGTCTTAAATAATTTCAAAAAGGTATTAAATTCTACATTGCCTGATTTTGAGGCTAACACTTTTCACATATGTTCATTGTTGGAGTGTCATCACATCCATTAAGCAATAATAGTTCACTATTTTCGCTGGAGACTCATTATATCCAGTCTTAAAACTTCAACGCAAGTCGCAAATGACTCTCCCATTTCTAATACGCGACTGCCATCTACTGGCAAAAGTTGGTATTGTTTCTCAAGTAATTCGTCAATGACAAGTTTTGTTTCTTTTTGCGAGCCAGTAACCATAACGATGTATGAGTAACAGCGGCAGCCTACGTAACAAAATGTACTGACAACACCCATCCCACAGCAACGTTTTTTCTCATCTACCTTAATTATATGGATTGAATAACTAAAATAAAAGACAGGCTTTTACTGGCAGGAAAGTAGCATATATTTCAAAGATTAACACATATAATGCATATCTTGCAATGACGTTCAATGTTATTTGGTTTAAAAAAAACCGTGTTGTAGCATTTTAAGGACTCAATACAAAACAGCTGTTCGGAAAGTTGGCTTGAAAACCAAGAAGCGTTATTAAGGAATTCGAGCCGTTTCTATTTGACTTCATTCGATTGAAGTGAATGCCGTAACCCAATTAAATGTAATTCGCGTCGGAATACACATAATAGCCTACACTGTGAACGTGAAATAAAAATATATAGAGGTTTAAATCGATCCTGTATTGGGACATTTGTTATGATGGCTGGTGCAACAGGCATTTTCGGGACCGTTGACCATAATCGAATGCTAGCATTTATATCATTACACTGACCAAGTCCTGTTAAAAAGCACATTTTTGGTTAATTTGTGGAAACGGTGAAGTTGTCTACACAATCTATTCTACTCACAGACTAACTGCGTCGCTGTAACTTCCCCCCATTTCTGATACGAGGATTCCATTTATTGGTAGAAAGTGGTTATTTTTTTATTTTTATTCCTTCAAGTGATTTTTCAACGATAGGTTTTTGTTTTTTTCTAGCGAGCCAGTAGGCATAACGATGTATGATTTACAGCTGCAGCCTACGTGACAAAATGTATTGACAACACCCAGCCCGACGTTTCTTTGCATCTATTTTCATTATATGAATTGCATATCTGAAATAAATATTAAAGACATTTAATGACTGTCTTTAACTGGCAGGAGAGTATCATATATTTAAAAGATTAAGACATGAAGCCAAAAAGAAACGTGAGCGTTTGAGGTGGCTCTGGTCGAACTCTGTGTTAACATGAGACCGTTATGTTCAACAATGGTATCTCATGCAGGTCGTTGCGAGATGAGAGGCATGGGCTAACAGCAGCCAGCCTGTCCACTGTCTGTGTGAGTCAAAAAACAGGTCAGCTACGTTGGTTTACAGGAATTGAAAACTTTCAGTTAAATCGCCAGCTATGTTAGTTTATTTTGCTTGTCATTAAACACGAATTAAGAGAACATACAATTTCGCTAGGAATTTTTGACTTAATATGAAAATACCGGATTGAGGGCAGAGACTTGGCATCTCCTTTAGATTTGGCAGAACAAATGCGTGTCAGGCAGCATAATTACCGGTGAAATGGAAAAGAATGATGCTGGCTAACTCGACGTTTAATGCAATATTATCAGACACTTCATAGAGAAATTATTTAACCAAGATAAAAGGAAACATACAACTTTTGGCCAATAGACGGCGTACGTGTATAAGAGGGCAGTTTAGCTTAATGGTTCATGCAGTGGAGTAAGGCATGCACGGTCCGCGGTTCCATCCCCGGTGCGGCCACAATAAAGTTGAATAGTTTCTTTAAGCCAATGGTTTTATTTTGAGTGCATATTTATAACCAAATGACTTCTCAAGCATAAATTGTGCCTCCCGCTGTAAAATCTATGGAAATTAATTCATCTCTGCTCTCCATACAGGACTGGAGCATGTTATCACAATGTGCAAGCAAGAAGTTATTTTTGTTTCATTCTACATTGTCTGATGTGGCTGAAACTTAACATGTTCATTTTTGGAGTGTAATCTCATCCATATACCAATAAAGGCTCAATGGCATAGCGCCACCATCTGGCAAAAGGAAGTGGCCTTAATTTCACTGGACATCTTCCGATGTGGCTGAAAATATAGAAATATTTTTATTATTGGAGTGTAATTTAATCCATATACCAAAAATGGCTCAATGTTATAGCGCCACCATCTGGCAACAGGAAGTGACTTTAAATTTACTCGACATCTTCCAATTTGGCTGAAAATGTACAAATATGTTAATTATTGGAGTGTAATCAAATCCATGAACCATACACGGCTCAATATTATAGCGCCACCAACTGGCAATTGGAAGTGAGGCTTATATCATTGATGCATTCCAATAGCAGCAGCAACATCTTCATTGATCAAAGTGGAATTCCTGTGCACACTATACGTTGTCCAGGAAGCTGATTATTTCCAAAGTGTGTACATATTGTGAAACATGTCATTGGCACAACTATGCCACCAAGGCGGTTGCGCCCATGGTGCTTGGGCCCGTTCATTGCTGCTTGCAGCTATATTTATTATTATTATTCTTTTTTTTTCAATGTTTTGTGCATTTTTGAGATGCTTGCCATGGATGAAAACTCACAGAATTTTGCACACACATCAGAAGTGGGGGCTGTCAGGTTTTCTCAGATGCTCAGACCTGGGAGTGGCTGAGGGACTCCACAGCGCCCCCTATCGCATTGTCATCTATTGTGGACAGGCACTTTGAGCTACCTTCACAAAATTTAGTACCCATATAGCACTCCTCGGTCCAAACACATTTCTCATTCGCATCTAATCAAATATACAAACAGGAAGTCAGCCATTTTGGATTTTGTGCGTTTTACACGTACTGCACTTTTAAGTACTCCTCCTAGGGGGTTCATCACATTCACAGCACCTGTGGTCAGAATGGTCTCAGGATATTCATGATGCTAAATTGGCAGGATATTTTTGATAGCTCAAACGGGACGGTCCTGGGGAGGCGTAGAATTTTTATGTCACGCCACGCCAACAGGAAGTGGCCGTA
Source organism: Conger conger (assembly GCF_963514075.1). Classification (NCBI taxonomy): domain Eukaryota; kingdom Metazoa; phylum Chordata; class Actinopteri; order Anguilliformes; family Congridae; genus Conger; species Conger conger. The sequence goes on from NC_083761.1 coordinate 33,603,058, forward strand.
ATTTCATGGTTTTCATCGTCTGATCTGGCTGATATTTTAGAAATACGTTTATTGTTGGAGTATAATCACATCCATATCCCAAGAACGGGTCAATGTTATAGCGCCACCATCTGGCAACAGGAAGTGAGGTCTTTATCATATTTGTATGCCTTCCTGCTAGGGCATTCATCACATTCACACGAAATGTGGTCCGCATGATCTTAGGATAGTCATGACCATAAGCTGTGAAGGGATTTTTGATATCTCAAACGGTATGGAAATGGCGAGTCGTACAGTACACATATTGCGTGCAAAAAAATGACTTTTTTTTTGACATCGTCCGATCTGGCTGATATTTTACAAATATGTTCACTGTTGGAGTACAATATGAAATATATACATATCAATCGGGGCGTGGCTAGACAGCGCCCCCTATAATTATTATTCTCTTTTTTTTCAATGTATTTTGCATTTTTGAGGTGCTTGCCATGGATGAAAACTCACAGAACTTTGCACACACATGAGAAGTGTTGGCTGTCAGGATGTATCAGATGCTCAGACCTGGGCGTGGCCGAGGGACTCCACAGCGCCCCCTAATGCTTTGTCTTCTATTGTGGACAGGCACTTTGAGCTACCTTCACCTAATTTGGTAGGCATGTGGGCCTCCTCTGGACAAACACATTTTTCATTCGCATCGAATGAAATATGTGAACAGGAAGTCAGCCATTTTGAATTTTGTGCATTTTACACGTACTACACTTTTAAGTACTCCTCCTAGGGGGTTCATTGCATTCACACGAAATATGGTCAAAGTGGTCTCAGGATAGTCATGATACTAATTCCAAAGGATATTTTTGATATCTCAAACGGTATGGTCATGGCGAGGCGTAAAATTTTCATGTCACGCCGCGCCAACAGGAAGTAGCCATAAATTCATGGTCTCCATTGTCTGATCTGGCTGATATTTTACAAATATGTTCACTGTTAGAGTGTAATCACATCCAAATACCAAGAAGAAATCAATGTTATAGCGCCACCATCTGGCAACGGAAGTGAGGTTTTTATCATGTTTGTATGCGTTACTGCTAGGGTATTCATCACATTCACACCAAATGTAGTCATCATGATCTTAGAATAGTCCTGACCCTAAATGACGAAAGGATTTTTGATATCTCAAACGGTTTGGCAATGGCGAGGCGTATAATACACACGTTACGCCCAAAAACAGGAAGTGGGCTTAATTCCGTTCTACATCATCTGATCGGGCTGATATTTTACAAATATATTCACTTTTGGAGTGCAATCACATCCATATTTACATTCATCTGGGCGTGGCTACACAGCGCCCCCTATGGCTTTTTTCTAATATTGTGGACATATACTTTCACGTAAATGCACCACGTCTGGTAGGCATAAGGGTCTCCTCAAGACACACACATTTCTCATTTGCATCCCTTAACTTTTCCCAACAGGAAGTGAGCTATTTTGGATTTTGTGTGTTTTTAAGTGTTTTTTCACGTACCAAACTTTGAAATACTCTTCCTAGGGGGTTCATCACATTCACACAAAATGTGGTCAGCATGATATTATAGCCCTGACACACAACTATGAACTGATTTTTAATATCTTGGAATGGTATGCCTATGGTCAGCCTTAAAATTAACTTGTAATGCTGCCCAAACAGTTCATGTTTTAATACAATTATGTATTAAATAATTTCAAAAAGGTATTAAATTCTACATTGCCTGATTTTGAGGCTACAACTTTTCACATATGTTCATTGTTGGAGTGTCATCACATCCATTAAGCAATAATAGTTCACTATTTTCGCTGGAGACTCATTATATCCAGTCTTAAAACTTCAACGCAAGTCGCAAATGACTCTCCCATTTCTAATACGCGACTGCCATCTACTGGCAAAAGTTGGTATTGTTTCTCAAGTTATTACCCAATGACAAGTTTTGTTTCTTTTTGCGAGCCAGTAACCATAACGATGTATGAGTAACAGCGGCAGCCTACGTTACAAAATGTACTGACAACACCCAGCCCACAGCAACGTTTTTTCTCATCCACCTTAATTATATGGTTTGAATAACTAAAATAAAAGACAGGCTTTTACTGGCAGGGAAGTATCATATATTTCAAAGATTAACACATATAATGCATATCTTGCAATGACGTTCAATGTTATTTGGTTTTAAAAAAACCGTGTTGTAGCATTTTAAGGACTCAATACAAAACAGCTGTTCGGAAAGTTAGCTTGAAAACCAAGAAGCCTTATTAAGGATTTCGAGCCGTTTCTATTTGACTTCATTCGATTGAAGTGAATGCCGTAACCCAATTAAATGTAATTCGCGTCGGAATACACATAATAGCCTACACTGTCAACGTGAAATAAAAATATATAGAGGTTTAAATCGATCCTATATTGGGACATTTGTTATGATGGCTGGTGCAACGGGCATTTTCGGTACCGTTGACCATAATCGAATGCTAGCATTTATATCATTACACTGACCTGTTAAAAAGCACATTTTTGGTTCCTTTGTGGAAACAGTGAAGTTGTCTACACAATCTATTCTACTCACAGACTAACTGCGTCGCTGTAACTTCCCCCCATTTCTGATACGGGGATTCCATTTATTGGCAGAAAGTGGAACTTTTATATTTTTCTTCCTTCAACTGATTTTTCAACGATAGGTTTTTGTTTTTTTTCTAGCGAGCCAGTAGGCATAACGATGTATGATTTACAGCTGCAGCCTACGTGACAAAATGTATTGACAACACCCAGCCCGACGTTTCTTTGCATCTATTTTCATTATATGAATTGAATAACTAAAATAAATATTATAGACATTTAAAGACTTAAAGACAGGCTTTAACTGGCAGGAGAGTATTATATTTTTAAAAGATTAACACATGAAGTCAAAAAGAAACTTTAGCGTCTGAGGTGGTTCTGCTCGAACGCTGTGTTAACATGAGACCGTTTTGTTCAACAAAGGTATCGCATGCAGGTCGTTGCGAGATGACACGCACTGGCTAACAGCAGCCAGCCAGTCCACTGTCTGTGTGAGTCAAAAAACAGGTCAGCTAAGTTGGTTTACATGAATAGAAAACTTTCAGTTAAATCGCCAGCTATGTTAGTGTATTAGGCTTGTCATTAAACACGAATTAAGAGAACATACAATTTCGCTAGGAAAGGTAAATTAATATGAAAATACTGTATTGAGGGCAGAGAGTTGGCATCTCTTTTAGATTTGGCTGAACAAATGCGTTTCAGGCAGCATAATTACCGGTGAAATGGAAAAGAATGATGCTGGCTAACTAGACGTTTCATGCAATATTATCCAACACTTCGTAGAGAAATTATTTAACGAAGATAAAAGGAAACATTTGGCCAATAGATGGCATTCGTGTATAAGCGGGCAGTATAGCGTAATGGTTAGGGCGGTGGATTAAGGCACGCAAATTCAGCCGTTCGATCCCCGCTGCAGCCACAATGAATTGGAATAGTTTCTTGAAGCCAATTGTTTTCATTTTGAGTGCATATTTATAGCCTAATGACATTTCAAGCATAAATTGTGCCTCCCCGTGTAAAAACTATGGAAATTAATTAATCTCTGCTCTCCATACAGGACTGTAGCATGTTATCACAATGTGCAAGCAAGAAGTTATTTTTATTTCATTCTACATTGTCTGATGTGGCTGAAACTTCACACGTTCATTTTTGGAGTGTAATCTCATCCATTTTCCAATAAAGGCTAAATGGCAAAGCGCCACCCGCTGGCAACAGGAAGTGAGCCTTATATTGCATTCTTAAGCATTATTTTTCAATGGGTTCATGACATTCACGGTAAATGTGGTCAGCTTGATGCTAGGATGGTCCTGACAAAACAGATTTTTGATTTACTGGGATGATATAGCAATGGTCAGGCACATAAAAAACCCATCATGCCAGACAAACAGGAAGTGGTCATACTTAAATTCTCCAATGTCTGATGGGACTGCAACTTTACAAAGATGCTCAGTGTTGGAGTCTAATCAAATCCATATTCCAAAAACGACTCAATGTTATAGCAGCATCATCTGGAAACAGAAATTGACCTTAATTTCGCTGAACATCTTCCGATGTGGCTGAAAATGTACAAATATGTTTATTTCAGGAATGTAATCAAATTCAAAAACCATACACGGCTCAATAATATAGCGCCACCATCTGGCAATAGGAAGTGAGGCTTATATCATTGATGCATTCCAATAGCAGCGCCAACATCTTCATTGATCAAAGGGGAATTCCTGTGCAAACTATACGTTGTCCAGGAAGGTGATTATTTCCAAAGTGTGTACATATTGTGAAACATGTCATTGGCACAACTAGGCCACCAAGGCGGTTGCGCCCATGGTGCTTGGGCCCGTTCATTGCTGCTTGCAGCTATATTTAGGGCCCAAGCACCGTAGGGTGCGAAGGACCCTATTGTTATTGGAAGGATTATTATTATTAGGGCCCAAGCACCGTAGGGTGCGAAGGACCCTATTGTTATTGGAAGGATTATTATTATTATTATTATTATTATTATTATTAGGGCCCAAGCACCGTAGGGTGCGAAGGACCCTATTGTTATTGGAAGGATTATTATTATTATTATTATTATTATTATTATTATTATTATTAGGGCCCAAGCACCGTAGGGTGCGAAGGACCCTATTGTTATTGTAAAGATTATTATTAGGGCCCAAGCACCGTAGGGTGCGAAGGACCCTATTGTTATTGTAAAGATTATTATTATTATTATTATTATTATTATTATTATTAGGGCCCAAGCACCGTAGGGTGCGAAGGACCCTATTGTTATTGGAAGGATTATTATTATTATTATTATTCTTTTTTTTTCAATGTTTTGTGCATTTTTGAGGTGCTTGCCATGAATGAAAACTCACGGAATTTTTCACACACATCAGAAGTGGTGGCTGTCAGGATCTCTCACATGCTCAGACCTGGGCGTCGCTGAGGGATTCCACAGCGCCCCCTATCGCATTGTTTTCTATTGTGGGCAGGCACTTTGAGCTACCTGCACCATATTTAGTATACATATAGCACTCCTCAGGGCAAACACATTTCAAATTCGCATCTAATCAAATATCCAAACAGGAAGTCAGCCATTTTGGATTTTGTGCGTTTTACACGTTCTACACTTTTAAGTACTCCTCCTAGGGGTTTCATCGCATTCACACCAACTGTGGTCAGAATGGTCTCAGGATAGTCATGATGCTAAATTGCCAGGATATTTTTGATAGCTCAAACGGGACAGTCACGGGGAGGATTACAATTTTTATGTCACGCCACGCCAACAGGAAGTGGCCGTAATTTCATGGTCGACATCGTCTGATCTGGCTGATATTTTAGAAATACGTTTACTGTTGGAGTATAAACACATCCATGTCCCAAGAACGGGTCAATGTTATAGCGCCACCATCTGGCAACAGGAAGTGTGGTCTTCATCATATTTGTATGCCTTCCTGCTAGGGCATTCATCACATTCACACCAAATGTGGTCAGCATGATCTTAAGATAGGCCTTACACTAAATTGCGAAGGGATTTTTGATATCTCAAACGGTATGGAAATGGCGAGTCGTAGAGTAGACATAGTGCGTGCAAAAAAATGACTTTTTTTTCGATATCGTCCGATCTGGCTGATATTTTAGAAATATGTTCAATGTTGGAATACAATATCAAATATATACATATCAATCGGGGCGTGGCTAGACAGCGCCCCCTATAATTATTATAATCTTTTTTTTCTATGTTTTGTGCATTTTTGAGGTGCTTGCCATGGATGAAAACTCATGGAATTTTGCACACACATGAGAAGTGGTGTCTCTCAGGAACTGTCAGATGCTCAGACCTGGGCGTGGCCAAGGGACTCCACAGCGCCCCCTATTGCTTTGTCTTCTATTGTGGACAGGCACTTTGAGCTACCTTCACTTAATTTGGTGCGCTTGTGGGGCTCCTCTGGACAAACACATTTCTCATTCGCATCGAATCAAATATGTGAACAGGAAGTCAGCCATTTTAAATTTTGTGCATTTTACACGTACTACACTTTTAAGTACTCCTCCTAGGGCGTTCATTGCATTCACACGAAATGTAGTCAAAGTGGTCTCAGGATAGTCATGATACTAATTCCAAAGGATATTTTTGATATCTCAAACGGTATGGTCATGGCGAGGCGTACAATTTTCATGTCACGCCGCGCCAACAGGAAGTAGCCATAAATTCATGGTCTGCATTGTCTGATCTGGCTGATATTTTACAAATATGTTCAATGTGAGAGTGTAATCACATCCAAATACCAAGAAGAAATCAATGTTATAGCGCCACCATCTGGCAACGGAAGTGACGTTTTTATCATGTTTGTATGCGTTCCTGCTCGGGTATTCATCACATTCACACCAAATGTAGTCATCATGATCTTAGAATAGTCCTGACCCTAAATGACGAAAGGATTTTTGATATCTCAAACGGTTTGGCAATGGCGAGGCGTATAATACACACGTTACGCCCAAAAACAGGAAGTGGGCTTAATTCCGTTCTACATCATCTGATCGGGCTGATATTTTACAAATATATTCACTTTTGGAGTGCAATCACATCCATATCCACATTCATCTGGGCGTGGCTACACAGCGCCCCCTATGGCTTTTTTCTAATATTGTGGACATATACTTTCACGTAAATGCACCACGTCTGGTAGGCATAAGGGTCTCCTCAAGACACACACATTTCTCATTTGCATCCCTTAACTTTTCCCAACAGGAAGTGAGCTATTTTGGATTTTGTGTGTTTTTAAGTGTTTTTTCACGTACCAAACTTTGAAATACTCTTCCTAGGGGGTTCATCACATTCACACAAAATGTGGTCAGCATGATATTATAGCCCTGACACACAACTATGAACTGATTTTTAATATCTTGGAATGGTATAGCTATGGTCAGCCTTAAAATTAACTTGTAATGCTGCCCAAACAGTTCATGTTTTAATACAATTATGTATTAAATAATTTCAAAAAGGTATTAAATTCTACATTGCCTGATTTTGAGGCTACAACTTTTCACATATGTTCATTGTTGGAGTGTCATCACATCCATTAAGCAATAATAGTTCACTATTTTCGCTGGAGACTCATTATATCCAGTCTTAAAACTTCAACGCAAGTCGCAAATGACTCTCCCATTTCTAATACGCGACTGCCATCTACTGGCAAAAGTTGGTATTGCATATATCTTGCAATGACGTTCAATGTTATTTGGTTTAAAAAAAACCGTGTTGTAGCATTTTAAGGACTCAATACAAAACAGCTGTTCGGAAAGTTAGCTTGAAAACCAAGAAGCCTTATTAAGGAATTCGAGCCGTTTCTATTTGACTTCATTCGGTTGAAGTGAATGCCGTAACCCAATTAAATGTAATTCGCGTCGGAATACACATAATAGCCTACACTGTCAACGTGAAATAAAAATATATAGAGGTTTAAATCGATCCTATATTGGGACATTTGTTATGATGGCTGGTGCAACGGGCATTTTCGGTACCGTTGACCATAATCGAATGCTAGCATTTATATCATTACACTGACCAAGTCCTGTTAAAAAGCACATCACCTTTGTGGAAACAGTGAAGTTGTCTACACAATCTGTTCTACTCACAGACTAACTGCGTCGCTGTAACTTCCCCCCATTTCTGATACGGCGATTCAATTTATTGGCAGAAAGTGGTACTTTCATTTTTTTCTTCCTTCAAGTGATTTTTCAACGATAGGTTTTTGTTTTTTTCTAGCGAGCCAGTAGGCATAACGATGTATGATTTACAGCTGCAGCCTACGTGACAAAATGTATTGACAACACCCAGCCCGACGTTTCTTTGCATCTATTTTCATTACATGAATTGAATAACTAAAATAAATATTAAAGACATTTAAAGACTTAAAGACAGGCTTTAACTGGCAGGAGAGTATCATATTTTTAAAAGATTAACACATGAAGTCAAAAAGAAACTTTAGCGTCTGAGGTGGCTCTGCTCGAACGCTGTGTTAACATGAGACCGTTTTGTTCAACAAAGGTATCACATGCAGGTCGTTGCGAGATGACACGCACGGGCTAACAGCAGCCAGCCAGTCCACTGTCAGTGTGAGTCAAAAAACAGGTCAGCTACGTTGGTTTACATGAATAGAAAACTTTCAGTTAAATCGCCAGCTATGTTAGTTTATTAGGCTTGTCATTAAACACGAATTAAGAGAACATACAATTTCGCTAGGAATGGTAAATTAATATGAAAATACTGTATTGAGGGCAGAGAGTTGGCATCTTTTAGATTTGGCTGAACAAATGCGTTTCAGGCAGCATAATTACCAGTGAAATGGAAAAGAATGATGCTGGTTAACTAGACGTTTCGTGCAATATTATCCGACACTTCGTAGAGAAATTATTAAACCAAGATAAAAGGAAACATTTGGCCAATAGATGGCACCCGTGTATAAGCGGGCAGTATAGCGTAATGGTTAGGGCGGTGGATTAAGGCACGCAAATTCAGCCGTTCGATCCCCGCTGCAGCCACAATGAATTTGAATAGTTTCTTGAAGCCAATTATTTTCATTTTGGGTGCATGTTTATGGCCTAATGACTTTTCAAGCATAAATTGTGCCTCCCCGTGTAAAAACTATGGAAATTAATTAATCTCTGCTCTCCATACAGGACTGTAGCATGTTATCACAATGTGCAAGCAAGACGTTATTTTTATTTCATTCTACATTGTCTGTTGTGGCTGAAACTTCACACGTTCATTTTTGGAGTGTAATCTCATCCATTTTCCAATAAAGGCTAAATGGCAAAGCGCCACCCGCTGGCAACAGGAAGTGAGCCTTATATTGCATTCTTAAGCATTATTTTTCAATGGGTTCATGACATTCACGGTAAATGTGGTCAGCATGATGTTAGGATGGTCCTGACAAAACAGATTTTTGATTTACTGGGATGATATAGCTATGGTCAGGCACATAAAAAACACATCATGCCAGACAAACAGGAAGTGGTCATACTTAAATTCTCCAATGTCTGATGTGACTGCAACTTTACACAGATGCTCAGTGTTGGAGTGCAATCAAATCCATATTCCAAAAACGACTCAATGTTATAGCAGCATCACCTGGAAACAGGAATTGACCTTAATTTCGCTGAACATCTTCCGATGTGGCTGAAAATGTAGAAATATGTTTATTTCTGGAGTGTAATCAAATTAAAAAAACATACACGGATCAATAATATAGCGCCACCATCTGGCAACAGGAAGTGAGGCTTATATCATTGATGCATTCCAATAGCAGCGCCAACATCTTCATTGATCAAATGGAAATTCCTGTGCACACTATACGTTGTCCAGGAAGGTGATTATTTCCAAAGTGTGTACATGTTGTGAAACATGTCATTGGCAGAACTATGCCACCAAGGCGGTTGCCCCCATGGGGCTTGGGCCCGTTCATTGCTGCTTGCAGCTATATTTATTATTATTATTCTTTTTTCTATATGCAAATGGGCCTTTTTGAGGTGCTTGCCATGCATAAAAAGTCTGCGAATTTTGCACACACATCAGAAATGAGGACCTTCAGGATCTATTAGATGCTCAGACCTGGGCGTCGCTGAGGGACTCCACAGCGCCCCCTATTGCATTGTCATCTATTGTGGGCAGGCACTTTGAGCTACCTTCACCAAATTTTGTTTGCATATAGCACTCCTCGGACCAAACACATTTCAAATTCGCATCTAATCAAATATACAAACAGGAAGTCAGCTATTTTGGATTTTGTGCGTTTTACACGTACTGCACTTTTAAGTACTCCTCCTAGGGGATTCATCACATTCACACCACCTGTGGTCAGAATGGTCTCAGGATATTCATGATGCTAAATTGCCAGGATATTTTTGATAGCTCAAACGGGACGGTCTTAGGGAGGCGTAGAATTTTTATGTCACGCCGCGCCAACAGGAAGTGGCCGTAATTTCATGGTCTGCACTGTCTGATCTGGCTGATATTTTAGAAATACGTTTATTGTTGGAGTATAATCACATCCATATCCCAAGAACGGGTCAATGTTATAGCGCCACCATCTGGCAACAGGAAGTGAGGTCTTTATCATATTTCTATGCCTTCCTGCTAGGGCATTCATCACATTCACACGAAATGTAGTCAGCATGATCTTAGGATACTCATGACCATATGCTGTGAAGGGATTTTTGATATCTCAAACGGTATGGAAATGGCGAGTCGTACAGTATACATATTGCGTGCAAAAAAATGACTTTTTTTTCGACATCGTCCGATCTGGCTGATATTTTCCAAATATGTTCACTGTTGGAGTACAATATGAAATATATACATATCAATCGGGGCGTGGCTAGACAGCGCCCCCTATAATTATTATTCTCTTTTTTTTCAATGTATTTTGCATTTTTGAGGTGCTTGCCATGGATGGAAACTCATGGAATTTTGCACACACATGAGAAGTGTTGGCTGTCAGGAAGTGTCAGATGCTCAGACCTGGGCGTGGCCGAGGGACTCCACAGCGCCCCCTAATGCTTTGTCTTCTATTGTGGACAGGCACTTTGAGCTACCTTCACCTAATTTGGTACGCATGTGGGACTCCTCTGGACAACCACATTTCTCATTCGCATCGAATCAAATATGTGAACAGGAAGTCAGCCATTTTGAATTTTGTGCATTTTACACGTACTACACTTTTAAGTACTCCTCCTAGGGGCTTCATTGCATTCACACGAAATGGGGTCAAACTGGTCTTACGATAGTCATAATACTAATTCCAAAGGATATTTTTGATATCTCAAACGGTATGGTCATGGCGAGGCGTACAATTTTCATGTCACGCCGCGCCAACAGGAAGTAGCCATAAATTCATGGTCTACATTGTCTGATCTTGCTGATATTTTACAAATATGTTCACTGTTAGAGTGTAATCACATCCAAATACCAAGAAGAAATCAATGTTATAGCGCCACCATCTGGCAACGGAAGTGAGGTTTTTATCATGTTTGTATGCGTTCCTGCTAGGGTATTAATCACATTCACACCAAATGTAGTAATCATGATCTTAGAATAGTCCTGACCCTAAATGACGAGAGGATTTTTGATATCTCAAACGGTTTGGCAATGGCGAGGCGTATAATACACACGTTACGCCCAAAAACAGGAAGTGGGCTTAATTCCGTTCTACATCATCTGATCGGGCTGATATTTTACAAATATATTCACTTTTGGAGTGCAATCACATCCATATCCACATTCATCTGGGCGTGGCTACACAGCGCCCCCTATGGCTTTTTTCTAATATTGTGGACATATACTTTCACGTAAATGCACCACGTCTGGTAGGCATAAGGGTCTCCTCAAGACACACACATTTCTCATTTGCATCCCTTAACTTTTCCCAACAGGAAGTGAGCTATTTTGGATTTTGTGTGTTTTTAAGTGTTTTTTCACGTACCAAACTTTGAAATACTCTTCCTAGGGGGTTCATCACATTCACACAAAATGTGGTCAGCATGATATTATAGCCCTGACACACAACTATGAACTGATTTTTAATATCTTGGAATGGTATGGCTCTGGTCAGCCTTAAAATTTACTTGTAATGCTGCTCAAACAGTTCATGTTTTAATACAATTATGTATTAAATAATTTCAAAAAGGTATTCAATTCTACATTGCCTGATTTTGAGGCTACAACTTTTCACATATGTTCATTGTTGGAGTGTCATCACATCCATTAAGCAATAATAGTTCACTATTTTCGCTGGAGACTCATTATATCCAGTATTAAAACTTCAACGCAAGTCGCAAATGACTCTCCCATTTCTAATACGCGACTGCCATCTACTGGCAAAAGTTGGTATTGCATATATCTTGCAATGACGTTCAATGTTATTTGGTTTTAAAAAAACCGTGTTGTAGCATTTTAAGGACTCAATACAAAACGGCTGTTCGGAAAGTTAGCTTGAAAACCAAGAAGCCTTATTAAGGAATTCGAGCCGTTTCTATTTGACTTCATTCGGTTGAAGTGAATGCCGTAACCCAATTAAATGTAATTCGCGTCGGAATACACATAATAGCCTACACTGTCAACGTGAAATAAAAATATATAGAGCTTTAAATCGATCCTATATTGGGACATTTGTTATGATGGCTGGTGCAACGGGCATTTTCGGTACCGTTGACCATAATCGAATGCTAGCATTTATATCATTACACTGACCAAGTCCTGTTAAAAAGCACATCACCTTTGTGGAAACAGTGAAGTTGTCTACACAATCTATTCTACTCACAGACTAACTGTGTCGCTGTAACTTCCCCCCATTTCTGATACGGGGATTCCATTCATTGGCAGAAAGTGGAACTTTTATATTTTTCTTCCTTCAAGTGATTTTTCAACGATAGGTTTTTTTTTTTTTTCTAGCGAGCCAGTAGGCATAACGATGTATGATTTACAGCTGCAGCCTACGTGACAAAATGTATTGACAACACCCAGCCCGACGTTTCTTTGCATCTATTTTCATTTTTGAATAGAATATCTGAAATAAATATTAAAGACATTTAATGACTGTCTTTAACTGGCAGGAGAGTAGCATATATTTAAAAGAGTCAAAAGTCAAAGAGAAACGTTAACGTTTGAGATGGCTCTGGTCGAACTCTGTGTTAACATGAGACCGTTATGTTCAACAAAGGTATGGCATGCAGGTCGTTGCGAGATGACGCGCACGGGCTAACAGCAGCCAGCCAGTCCACTGTCTGTGTGAGTAAAAAAAACAGGTCAGCTACGTTTGTTTACATGAATAGAAAACTTTCAGTTAAATCGCCATATATGTTAGTTTATTTTGCTTGTCATTAAACACGAATTAAGAGAACATACAATTTCGCTAGGAATTTTTGACTTAATATGAAAATACCGGATTGAGGGCAGAGACTTGGCATCTCCTTTAGATTTGGCTGAACAAATGCGTTTCAGGCAGCATAATTACCGGTGAAATGGAAAAGAATGATGCTGGCTAACTCGACGTTTAATGCAATACTATCCGACACTTCGGAGAGAAATTATTTAACCAGGATAAAAGGAAACATACAACTTTTGGCCAATAGATGGCGTACGTGTATAAGAGGGCAGTATAGCTTAATGGTTCAGACAGTGGATTAAGACATGCAAGGTCCGCGGTTCCATCCCCGGTGCGGCCACAATAAAGTTGAATAGTTTCTTTACGCCAATGGTTTTATTTTGAGTGCATATTTATAACCGAATGACTTCTCAAGCGTAAATTGTGCCTCCCGCTGTAAAATCTATTGAAATTTATTCATCTCTGCTCTCCATACAGGACTGGAGCATATTATTACAATGTGCAAGCAAGAAGTAATTTTTGTTTCATTCTACATTGTCTGATGTGGCAGAAACTTCACACATGTTCATTTTTGGAGTGTAATCTCATCCATATACCAAGAAAGGCTCAATGGCATAGCGCCACCATCTGGCAACAGGAAGTGGCTTTAATTTTACTTGACATCTTCCAATTTGGCTGAAAATGTACAAATATGTTAATTATTGGAGTGTAATCAAATCCATAAACCATACACGGCTCAATACTATAGCGCCACCATCTGGCAACAGGAAGTGGCTTTAATTTTACTCGACATCTTCCAATTTGGCTGAAAATGTACAAATATGTTCATTTTTGGAGTGAAATCAAATCCATAAACCATACACAGCTCAATATTATAGCGCCACCATCTGGCAATAGGAAGTGAGGCTTATATCATTGATGCATTCCAATAGCAGCAGCAACATCTTCATTGATCAAAGGGGAATTCCTGTGCACACTATTCGTTGTCCAGGAAGGTGATTATTTCCAAAGTGTGTACATATTGTGAAACATGTCATTGGCACAACTGTGCCACCAAGGCGGTTGCGCCCATGGTGCTTGGGCCCGTTCATTGCTGCTTGCAGCTATATTTATTATTATTATTATTATTATTATTCTTTTTTCTATATGCAAATGGGCCTTTTTGAGGTGCTTGCCATGCATAAAAAGTCTGGGAATTTTGCACACACATCAGAAATGAGGACCTTCAGGATTGATTAGATGCTCAAAGCTGGGCGTGGCCGAGAGACTCCACAGCGCCCCCTATCGCATTGTCATCTATTGTGGGCAGGCACTTTGAGCTACCTTCACAAAATTTAGTACGCATATAGCACTCCTCGGAACAAAAGCATTTATAATTTGCATCTAATCAAATATATAAACAGGAAGTCAGCAATTTTGGATTTTGTGCGTTTTACATGTACTGCACTTTTAAGTACTCCTCCTAGGGGGTTCATCACATTCACACCACCTGTGGTCAGAATGGTCTCAGGCTATTCATGATGCTAAATTGCCAGGATATTTTTGATAGCTCAAACGGGACGGTCCTGGGGAGGCGTAGAATTTTTATGTCACGCCGCGCCAACAGGAAATGGCCGTAATTTCATGGTCTACATTGTCTGATCTGGCTGATATTTTAGAAATACGTTTATTGTTGGAGTATAATCACATCCATATCCCAAGAACGGGTCAATGTTATAGCGCCACCATCTGGCAACAGGAAGTGAGGTCTTTATGATATTTGTATGCCTTCCTGCTAGGGCATTCATCACATTCACACGAAATGTGGTCCGCATGATCTTAGGATAGTCATGACCATAAGCTGTGAAGGGATTTTTGATATCTCAAACGGTATGGAAATGGCGAGTCGTACAGTACACATATTGCGTGCAAAAAAATGACTTTTTTTTTGACATCGTCCGATCTGGCTGATATTTTACAAATATGTTCACTGTTGGAGTACAATATGAAATATATACATATCAATCGGGGCGTGGCTAGACAGCGCCCCCTATAATTATTATTCTCTTTTTTTTCAATGTATTTTGCATTTTTGAGGTGCTTGCCATGGATGAAAACTCACGGAATTTTGCACACACATGAGAAGTGTTGGCTGTCAGGATGTATCAGATGCTCAGACCTGGGCGTGGCCGAGGGACTCCACAGCGCCCCCTAATGCTTTGTCTTCTATTGTGGACAGGCACTTTGAGCTACCTTCACCTAATTTGGTATGCATGTGGGCCTCCTCTGGACAAACACATTTCTCATTCGCATCGACTCAAATATGTGAACAGGAAGTCAGCCATTTTGAATTTTGTGCATTTTACACGTACTACACTTTTAAGTACTCCTCCTAGGGGGTTCATTGCATTCACAGGAAATGTGGTCAAAGTGGTCTCAGAATAGTCATGATACTAATTCCAAAGGATATTTTTGATATCTCAAACGGTATGGTCATGGCGAGGCGTAAAATTTTCATGTCACGCCGCGCCAACAGGAAGTAGCCATAAATTCATGGTCTACATTGTCTGATCTGGCTGATATTTTACAAATATGTTCACTGTTAGAGTGTAATCACATCCATATACCAAGAAGAAATCAATGTTATAGCGCCACCATCTGGCAACGGAAGTGAGGTTTTTATCATGTTTGTATGCGTTCCTGCTCGGGTATTCATCACATTCACACCAAATGTAGTCATCATGATCTTAGAATAGTCCTGACCCTAAATGACGAAAGGATTTTTGATATCTCAAACGGTTTGGCAATGGCGAGGCGTATAATACACATGTTACGCCCAAAAACAGGAAGTGGGCTTAATTCCGTTCTACATCATCTGATCGGGCTGATATTTTACAAATATATTCACTTTTGGAGTGCAATCACATCCATATCCACATTCATCTGGGCGTGGCTACACAGCGCCCCCTATGGCTTTTTTCTAATATTGTGGACATATACTTTCACGTAAATGCACCACGTCTGGTTGGCATAAGGGTCTCTTCAAGACACACACATTTCTCATTTGCATCCCTTAACTTTTCCCAACAGGAAGTGAGCTATTTTGGATTTTGTGTGTTTTTAAGTGTTTTTTCACGTACCAAACTTTGAAATACTCTTCCTAGGGGGTTCATCACATTCACACAAAATGTGGTCAGCATGATATTATAGCCCTGACACACAACTATGAACTGATTTTTAATATCTTGGAATGGTATGGCTATGGTCAGCCTTAAAATTAACTTGTAATGCTGCCCAAACAGTTCATGTTTTAATACAATTATGTATTAAATCATTTCAAAAAGGTATTCAATTCTACATTGCCTGATTTTGAGGCTACAACTTTTCATATATGTTCATTGTTGGAGTGTCATCACATCCATTAAGCAATAATAGTTCACTATTTTCGCTGGAGACTCATTATATCCAGTCTTAAAACTTCAAGGCAAGTCGCAAATGACTCTCCCATTTCTAATACGCGACTGCCATCTACTGGCAAAACTTGGTATTGTTTCTCAAGTGATTTCTCAAATACAAGTTTTGTTTCTTTTTGCGAGCCAGTAACCATAACGATGTATGAGTAACAGCGGCAGCCTACGTGACAAAATGTACTGACAACACCCAGCCCACAGCAACGTTTTTTCTCATCCACCTTAATTATATGGATTGAATAACTAAAATAAAAGACAGGCTTTTACTGGCAGGAAAGTATCATATATTTCAAAGATTAACACATATAATGCATATCTTGCAATGACGTTCAATGTTATTTGGTTTATAAAAAACCGTGTTGTAGCATTTTAAGGACTCAATACAAAACAGCTGTTCGGAAAGTTAGCTTGAAAACCAAGAAGCCTT
Source organism: Conger conger (assembly GCF_963514075.1). Taxonomy (NCBI): domain Eukaryota; kingdom Metazoa; phylum Chordata; class Actinopteri; order Anguilliformes; family Congridae; genus Conger; species Conger conger. Next base: position 33,619,861 of record NC_083761.1, read on the forward strand.
ATTAAGGAATTCGAGCCGTTTCTATTTCACTTCATTCGATTGAAGTGAATGCCGTAACCCAATTAAATGTAATTCGCGTCGGAATACACATAATAGCCTACACTGTCAACGTGAAATAAAAATATATAGAGGTTTAAATTGATCCTATATTGGGACATTTGTTATGATGGCTGGTGCAACGGGCATTTTCGGTACCGTTGACCATAATCGAATGCTAGCATTTATATCATTACACTGACCAAGTCCTGTTAAAAAGCACATTTTTGGTTCCTTTGTGGAAACAGTGAAGTTGTCTACACAATCTATTCTACTCACAGACTAACTGCGTCGCTGTAACTTCCCCCCATTTCTGATACGGGGATTCCATTTATTGGCAGAAAGTGGAACTTTTATATTTTTCTTCCTTCAACTGATTTTTCCACGATAGGTTTTTGTTTTTTTTCTAGCGAGCCAGTAGGCATAACGATGTATGATTTACAGCTGCAGCCTACGTGACAAAATGTATTGACAACACCCAGCCCGACGTTTCTTTGCATCTATTTTCATTATATGAATAGAATATCTGAAATAAATATTAAAGACATTTAATGACTGTCTTTAACTGGCAGGTGAGTATCATATATTTAAAAGAGTAAGACATGAAGTCAAAAAGAAACGTGAGCGTTTGAGGTGGCTCTGGTCGAACTCTGTGTTAACATGAGACCGTTATGTTCAACAAAGGTATCTCATGCAGGTCGTTGCGAGATGAGAGGCATGGGCTAACAGCAGCCAGCCTGTCCACTGTCTGTGTGAGTCAAAAAACAGGTCAGCTACGTTGGTTTACAGGAATAGAAAACTTTCAGTTAAATCGCCAGCTATGTTAGTTTATTTTGCTTGTCATTAAACACGAATTAAGAGAACATACAATTTCGCTAGGAATTTTTGACTTAATATGAAAATACCGGATTGAGGGCAGAGACTTGGCATCTCCTTTAGATTTGGCTGAACAAATGCGTTTCAGGCAGCATAATTACCGGTGAAATGGAAAAGAATGATGCAGGCTAACGCGACGTTTAATGCAATATTATCAGACACTTCATAGAGAAATTATTTAACCAAGATAAAAGGAAACATACAACTTTTGGCCAATAGACGGCGTACGTGTATAAGAGGGCAGTATAGCTTAATGGTTCACGCAGTGGAGTAAGACATGCACGGTCCGCGGTTCCATCCCCGGTGCGGCCACAATAAAGTTGAATAGGCTGAAACTTAACACATGTTCATTTTTGGAGTGTAATCTCATCCATATACCAATAAAGGCTCAATGGCATAGCGCCACCATCTGGCAACAGGAAGTGGCCTTAATTTCACTCGACATCTTCCGATGTGGCTGAAAATGTAGAAATATTTTTATTATTGGAGTGTAATTAAATCCATATACCAAAAATTGCTCAATGTTATAGCACCACCATCTGGCAACAGGAAGTGGCTTTAATTTTACTCGACATCTTCCAATTTGGCTGAAAATGTACAAATATGTTCATTTTTGGAGTGAAATCAAATCCATGAACCATACACAGCTCAATTTTATAGCGCCACCATCTGGCAATAGGAAGTGAGGCTTATATCATTGATGCATTCCAATAGCAGCAGCAACATCTTCATTGATCAAAGGGGAAATCCTGTGCACACTATACGTTGTCCAGGAAGGTGATTATTTCCAAAGTGTGTACATATTGTGAAAGATGTCATTGGCACAACTATGCCACGAAGGCGGTTGCGCCCATGGTGCTTGGGCCCGTTCATTGCTGCTTGCAGCTATATTTATTATTATTATTCTTTTTCTTCAGGCAAATGGGCTTTTTTGAGGGCCTTGCCATGCGTAAAAAGTCTTGACATTTTGCCCACACATCAGAAGGGGTTGCTGTCAGGAGCTCTCAGATGCTCAGACCTGGGCGTGGCCGAGGGACTCCACAGCGCCCCCTATCGCATTGTCTTCTATTGTGGGCAGGCACTTTGAGCTACCTGCACCTAATTTGGTGGCCCTATAGCGCTCCTCGGTCCAAACACATTTCTCATTCGGATCTAATCAAATATCCAAACAGGAAGTCAGCCATTTAGGATTTTCTGAGTTTTACACGTACTACACTTTTAAGTACTCCTCCTAGGGGGTTCATCGCATTCACACCACCTGTGGTCAGAATGGTCTCAGGATAGTCATGATGCTAAATTGCCAGGATATTTTTGATAGCTCAAACGGGACGGTCATGGGGAGGAGTACAATTTTTATGTCACGCCGCGCCAACAGGAAGTGGCCATAATTTCATGGTCTACATCGTCTGATCTGGCTGATATTTTAGAAATTTGTTTATTTTTGGAGTGTAATCACATCCGTATCCCAAGAACAGGTCAATGTTATAGCGCCACCATCTGGCAACAGGAAGTGAGGTCTTTAACATATTTGTATGCATTCCTGCTAGGGCATTCAGCACATTCACACCAAATGCGGTCAGCATGATCTTAAGATAGTCCTTACGCTAAGTTGTGAAGGGATTTTTGATTTCTCAAACGGTATGGAAATGGCGAGTCGTACAGTACACATATTGCGTGCAAAAAAATGACTTTTTTTTCGACATCGTCCGATCTGGCTGATATTTTACAAATATGTTCACTGTAGCAGTACAATATCAGATATATACATATCAATCAGGGCGTGGCTAGACAGCGCCCCCTATAATTATTATTCTCTTTTTTTTCAATGTATTTTGCATTTTTCAGGTGCTTACCATGAATGGAAACTCACAGAATTTTGCACACACATGAGAAGTGTTGGCTGTCAGGATGTATCAGATGCTCAGACCTGGGCGTGGCCAAGGGACTCCACAGCGCCCCCTAATGCTTTGTCTTTTATTGTGGAATGGCACTTTGAGCTACCTTCACCTAATTTGGTACGCATGTGGGGCTCCTCTGAACAAACACATTTCTCATTCGCATCGAATCAAATATGTAAACAGGAAGTCAGCCATTTTGAATTTTGTGCATTTTACACGTACTACACTTTTAAGTACTCCTCCTAGGGGGTTCATTGCATTCACACGAAATGTGGTCAAAGTGGTCTCAGGATAGTCATGATACTAATTCCACAGGATATTTTTGATATCTCAAACGGTATGGTCATGGCGAGGCGTACAATTTTCATGTCACGCCGCGCCAACAGGAAGTTGCCATAAATTCATGGTCTACATTGTCTGATCTGGCTGATATTTTACAAATATGTTCACTTTTAGAGTGTAATCACATCCAAATACCAAGAAGAAATCAATGTTATAGCGCCACCATCTGGCAACGGACGTGAAATTTTTATCATGTTTGTATGCGTTCCTGCTAAGGTATTCATCACATTCACACCAAATGTAGTCGTCATGATCTTAGAATAGTTCCGACCCTAAATGACGAAAGGATTTTTGATATCTCAAACGGTTTGGCAATGGCGAGGCGTATAATACACACGTTACGCCCAAAAACAGGAAGTGGGCTTAATTCCGTTCTACATCATCTGATCGGGCTGATATTTTACAAATATATTCACTTTTGGAGTGCAATCACATCCATATCCACATTCATCTGGGCGTGGCTACACAGCGCCCCCTATGGCTTTTTTCTAATATTGTGGACATATACTTTCACGTAAATGCACCACGTGTGGTAGGCATAAGGGTCTCCTCAAGACACACACATTTCTCATTTGCATCCCTTAACTTTTCCCAACAGGAAGTGAGCTATTTTGGATTTTGTGTGTTTTTAAGTGTTTTTTCACGTACCAAACTTTGAAATACTCTTCCTAGGGGGTTCATCACATTCACACAAAATGTGGTCAGCATGATATTATAGCCCTGACACACAACTATGAACTGATTTTTAATATCTTGGAATGGTATGGCTATGGTCAGCCTTAAAAAATTAACTTGAAATGCTGCCCAAACAGTTCATGTTTTAATACAATTATGTATTAAATAATTTCATAAAGGTATTAAATTCTACATTGCCTGATTTTGAGGCTACAACTTTTCACATATGTTCATTGTTGGAGTGTCATCACATCCATTAAGCAATAATAGTTCACTATTTTCGCTGGAGACTCATTATATCCAGTCTTAAAACTTCAACGCAAGTCGCAAATGACTCTCCCATTTCTAATACGCGACTGCCATCTACTGGCAAAACTTGGTATTGTTTCTCAAGTGATTTCTCAAATACAAGTTTTGTTTCTTTTTGCGAGCCAGTAACCATAACGATGTATGAGTAACAGCGGCAGCCTACGTGACTAAATGTACTGACAACACCCAGCCCACAGCAAAGTTTTTTCTCATCCACCTTAATTATATGGATTGAATAACTAAAATAAAAGACAGGCTTTTACTGGCAGGAAAGTATCATATATTTCAAAGATTAACACATATAATGCATATCTTGCAATGACGTTCAATGTTATTTGGTTCATAAAAAACCGTGTTGTAGCATTTTAAGGACTCAATACAAAACAGATGTTCGGAAAGTTAGCTTGAAAACCAAGAAGCCTTATTAAGGATTTCGAGCCGTTTCTATTTGACTTCATTCGATTGAAGTGAATGCCGTAACCCAATTAAATGTAATTCGCGTCGGAATACACATAATAGCCTACACTGTCAACGTGAAATAAAAATATATAGAGGTTTAAATCGATCCTATATTGGGACATTTGTTATGATGGCTGGTGCAACGGGCATTTTCGGTACCGTTGACCATAATCGAATGCTAGCATTTATATCATTACACTGACCAAGTCCTGTTAAAAAGCACATCACCTTTGTGGAAACAGTGAAGTTGTCTACACAATCTATTCTACTCACAGACTAACTGCGTCGCTGTAACTTCCCCCCATTTCTGATACGGGGATTCCATTTATTGGCAGAAAGTGGAACTTTTATATTTTTCTTCCTTCAACTGATTTTTCAACGATAGGTTTTTTTTTTTTTCTAGCGAGCCAGTAGGCATAACGATGTATGATTTACAGCTGCAGCCTACGTCACAAAATGTATTGACAACACCCAGCCCGACGTTTCTTTGCATCTATTTTCATTATATGAATAGAATATCTGAAATAAATATTAAAGACATTTAATGACTGTCTTTAACTGGCAGGAGAGTGCCATATATTTAAAAGAGTCAAAAGTCAAAAAGAAACGTTAACGTTTGAGATGGCTGTGGTCGAACTCTGTGTTAACATGAGACCGTTATGTTCAACAAAGGTATGGCATGCAGGTCGTTGCGAGATGACGCGCATTGGCTAACAGCAGCCAGCCTGTCCACTGTCTGTGTGAGTCAAAAAACAGGTCAGCTACGTTTATTTACATGAATAGAAAACTTTCAGTTAAATCGCCAGATAATTTTAGTTTATTTTGCTTGTCATTAAACACGAATTAAGAGAACATACAATTTCGCTAGGAATTTTTGACTTAATATGAAAGTACCGGATTGAGGGCAGAGACTTGGCACCTCCTTTAGATTTGGCTGAACAAATGCGTTTCAGGCAGCATAATTACCGGTGAAATGGAAAAGAATGATGCTGGCTAACTCGACGTTTAATGCAATATTATCCGATACTTCGGAGAGAAATTATTTAACCAGGATAAAAGGAAACATACAACTTTTGGCCAATAGATGGCGTACGTGTATAAGAGGGCAGTATAGCTTAATGGTTCAGACAGTGGATTAAGACATGCAAGGTCCGCGGTTCCATTCCCGGTGCGGCTACAATAAAGTTGAATAGTTTCTTTACGCCAATGGTTTTATTTTGAGTGCATATTTATAACCGAATGACTTCTCAAGCGTAAATTTTGCCTCCCGCTGTAAAATCTATGGAAATTAATTCATCTGTGCTCTCCATACAGGACTGGAGCATATTATTACAATGTGCAAGCAAGAAGTAATTTTTGTTTCATTCTACATTGTCTGATGTGGCAGAAACTTCACACATGTTCATTTTTGGAGTGTAATCTCATCCATATACCCAGAAAGGCTCAATGGCATAGCGCCACCATCTGGCAAAAGGAAGTGGCTTTAATTTTATTGACATCTTCCAATTTGGCTGAAAATGTACAAATATGTTAATAATTGGAGTGTAATCAAATCCATAATCCATACACAGCTCAATATTATAGCGCCACCATCTGGCAACAGGAAGTGAGGCTTATATCATTAATGCATTCCAATAGCAGCAGCAACATCTTCATTGATCAAAGGGGAATTCCTGTGCCCACTATTCGTTGTCCAGGAAGGTGATTATTTCCAAAGTGTGAACATATTGTGAAACATGTCATTGGCACAACTGTGCCACCAAGGCGGTTGCGCCCATGGTGCTTGGGCCCGTTCATTGCTGCTTGCAGCTATATTTATTATTATTATTATTATTATTATTATTATTATTATTAGGGCCCAAGCACCGTAGGGTGCGAAGGACCCTATTGTTATTGTAAAGATTATTATTATTATTATTATTAGGGCCCAAGCACCGTAGGGTGCGAAGGACCCTATTGTTATTGGAAGGATTATTATTATTATTATTATTATTATTATTATTATTATTATTCTTTCTCTTCCGTCAAATGGGCATTTTTGAGGGCCTTGCCATGGGTAAAAAGTCTTGAAATTTTGCAGACACATCAGAAGTGGTGGCCGTCAGGATGTATCAGATGCTCAGACCTGGGTGTGGCCGAGGGACTCCACAGCGCCCCCTATTGCGCTGACCCCCCCCCCCCCATTGCATTGTTGTCTATTGTGGGCAGGCACTTTGAACTACATGAAACTAATTTGGTAACCATGTGTGGCTCCTCAATTCAAACACATTTCTCATTCGCATTGATGCAAATATGTGAACAGGAAGTGAGCTATTTTGGATTTTGTGTGTTTCACACGTACTACACTTTTACGTACTCCTCCTAGGGGGTTCATCGCATTCACACCAACTGTGGTCAGAATGGTCTCAGAATATTCATGATGCTAAATTGCCAGGATATTTTTGATAGCTCAAACGGGATGGTCATGGCGAGGCGTGCAATTTTTATGTCACGCCGCGCCAACAGGAAGTGGTCATAATTTCATGGTCTACATCGTCTGATCTGGCTGATATTTTAGAAATATGTTTAGTGTTGGAGTATAATCACATCCATATCCCAAGAACGGGTCAATGTTATAGCGCCACCATCTGGCAACAGGAAGTGAGGTCTTTATCATATTTCTATGCCTTCCTGCTAGGGCATTCATCACATTCACACGAAATGTAGTCAGCATGATCTTAAGATACTCATGACCATAAACTGTGAAGGGATTTTTGATATCTCAAAAGGTATGGAAATGGCGAGTCGTACAGTACACATATTTCGTGCAAAAAAATGACTTTTTTTTCGACATCGTCCGATCTGGCTGATATTTTACAAATATGTTCACTGTTGGAGTACAATATGAAATATATACATATCAATCGGGGCGTGGCTAGACAGCGCCCCCTATAATTATTATTCTCTTTTTTTTCAATGTATTTAGCATTTTTGAGGTGCTTGCCATGGATGGAAACTCACGGAATTTTGCACACACATGAGAAGTGTTGGCTGTCAGGATGTATCAGATGCTCAGACCTGGGCGTGGCCGAGGGACTCCACAGCGCCCCCTAATGCTTTGTCTTCTATTGTGGACAGGCACTTTGAGCTACCTTCACCTAATTTGGTATGCATTTGGGGCTCCTCTGGACAAACACATTTCTCTTTCGCATCGAATCAAATATGTGAACAGGAAGTCAGCCATTTTGAATTTTGTGCATTTTACATGTACTACACTTTTAAGTACTCCTCCTAGGGGGTTCATTGCATTCACACGAAATGTGGTCAAAGTGGTCTCAGGATAGTCATGATACTAATTCCAAAGGATATTTTTGATATCTCAAACGGTATGGTCATGGCGAGGCGTACAATTTTCATGTCACGCCGCGCCAACAGGAAGTAGCCATAAATTCATGGTCTACATTGTCTGATCTGGCTGATATTTTACAAATATGTTCACTGTTAGAGTGTAATCACATCCAAATACCAAGAAGAAATCAATGTTATAGCGCCACCATCTGGCAACGGAAGTGAGGTTTTTATCATGTTTGTATGCGTTCCTGCTAGGGTATTCATCACATTCACACCAAATGTAGTCATCATGATCTTAGAATAGTCCTGACCCTAAATGACGAAAGGATTTTTGATATCTCAAACGGTTTGGCAATGGCGAGGCGTATAATACACACGTTACGCCCAAAAACAGGAAGTGGGCTTAATTCCGTTCTACATCATCTGATCGGGCTGATATTTTACAAATATATTCACTTTTGGAGTGCAATCACATCCATATCCACATTCATCTGGGCATGGCTACACAGCGCCCCCTATGGCTTTTTTCTAATATTGTGGACATATACTTTCACGTAAATGCACCACGTCTGGTAGACATAAGGGTCTCCTCAAGACACACACATTTCTCATTTGCATCCCTTAACTTTTCCCAACAGGAAGTGAGCTATTTTGGATTTTGTGTGTTTTTAAGTGTTTTTTCACGTACCAAAGTTTGAAATACTCTTCCTAGGGGGTTCATCACATTCACACAAAATGTGGTCAGCCTGATATTATAGCCCTGACACACAACTATGAACTGATTTTTAATATCTTGGAATGGTATGGCTATGGTCAGCCTTAAAATTAACTTGTAATGCTGCCCAAACAGTTCATGTTTTAATACAATTATGTATTAAATAATTTCAAAAAGGTATTAAACTCTACATTGCCTGATTTTGAGGCTACAACTTTTCACATATGTTCATTGTTGGAGTGTCATCACATCCATTAAGCAATAATAGTTCACTATTTTCGCTGGAGACTCATTATATCCAGTCTTAAAACTTCAACGCAAGTCGCAAATGACTCTCCCATTTCTAATACGCGACTGCCATCTACTGGCAAAAGTTGGTATTGTATATATCTTGCAATGACGTTCAATGTTATTTGGTTTATAAAAAACCGTGTTGTAGCATTTTAAGGACTCAATACAAAACAGCTGTTCGGAAAGTTGGCTTGAAAACCAAGAAGCGTTATTAAAGAATTCGAGCCGTTTCTATTTGACTTCATTCGATTGAAGTGAATGCCGTAACCCAATTAAATGTAATTCGCGTCGGAATACACACAATCGCCTACACTGTGAACGTGAAATAAAAATATATAGAGGTTTAAATCGATCCTATATTGGGACATTTGTTATGATGGCTGGTGCAACGGGCATTTTCGGTACCGTTGACCATAATCGAATGCTAGCATTTATATCATTACACTGACCAAGTCCTGTTAAAAAGCACATTTTTGGTTCCTTTGTGGAAACAGTGAAGTTGTCTACATAATCTATTCTACTCACAGACTAACTGCGTCGCTGTAACTTCCCCCCATTTCTGATACGGGGATTCCATTTATTTGCTGAAAGTGGTACTTTTTTTTTTTCTTCCTTCAAGTGATTTTTCAACGATAGGTTTTTGTTTTTTTCTAGCAGCAGTAGGCATAACGATGTATGATTTACAGCTGCAGCCTACGTGACAAAATGTATTGACAACACCCAGCCCGACGTTTCTTTGCATCTATTTTCATTATATGAATAGAATATCTGAAATAAATATTAAAGACATTTAATGACTGTCTTTAACTGGCAGGAGAGTAGCATATATTTAAAAGAGTCAAAAGTCAAAAAGAAACGTTAACGTTTGAGATGGCTCTGGTCGAACTCTGTGTTAACATGAGACCGTTATGTTCAAAAAAGGTATGGCATGCAGGTCGTTGGCTAACAGCAGCCAGCCTGTCCACTGTCTGTGTGAGTCAAAAAACAGGTCAGCTACGTTTGTTTACATGAATAGAAAACTTTCAGTTAAATCGCCAGATATGTTAGTTTATTTTGCTTGTCATTAAACACGAATTAAGAGAACATACAATTTCGCTAGGAATTTTTGACTTAATATGAAAATACCGGATTGAGGGCAGAGACTTGGCATCTCCTTTAGATTTGGCTGAACAAATGCGTTTCAGGCAGCATAATTACCGGTGAAATGGAAAAGAATGATGCTGGCTAACTCGACGTTTAATGCAATATTATTCGACACTTAGGAGAGAAATTATTTAACCAAGATAAAAGGAAACATACAACTTTTGGCCAATAGATGGCGTACGTGTATAAGAGGGCAGTATAGCTTAATGGTTCAGACAGTGGATTAAGACATGCAAGGTCCTCGGTTCCATCCCCGGTGCGGCCACAATAAAGTTGAATAGTTTCTTTACGCCAATGGTTTTATTTTGAGTGCATATTTATAACCGAATGACTTCTCAAGCGTAAATTGTGCCTCCCGCTGTAAAATCTATTGAAATTAATTCATCTCTGCTCTCCATACAGGACTGGTGCATATTATTACAATGTGCAAGCAAGAAGTAATTTTTGTTTCATTCTACATTGTCTGATGTGGCAGAAACTTCACACATGTTCATTTTTGGAGTGTAATCTCATCCATTTTCCAATAAAGGCTCAATGGCAAAGCGCCACCCGCTGGCAACAGGAAGTGAGCCTTATATTGCATTCTTAAGCATTATTTTTCAATGGGTTCATGACATTCACGGTAAATGTGGTCAGCATGATGCTAGGATGGTCCTGACAAAACAGATTTTTGATTTACTGGGATGATATAGCTATGGTCAGGCACATAAAAAACACATCATGCCAGACAAACAGGAAGTGGTCATACTTAAATTCTCCAATGTCTGATGTGACTGCAACTTTACACAGATGCTCAGTGTTGGAGTGGAATCAAATCCATATTCCAAAAACGACTCAATGTTAAAGCAGCATCATCTGGAAACAGGAATTGACCTTAATTTCGCTCAACGTCTTCCGATGTGGCTGAAAATGTACAAATATGTTTATTTCTGGAGTGTAATCAAATTCAAAAACCATACATGGCTCAATAATATAGCGCCACCATCTGGCAATAGGAAGTGAGGCTTTTATCATTGATGCGTTCCAATAGCAGCGCCAACATCTTCATTGATAAAAAGGGAATTCCTGTGCACACTATACGTTGTCCAGGAAGGTGATTATTTCCAAAGTGTGTACATGTTGTGAAACATGTCATTGGCAGAACTATGCCACCAAGGCGGTTGCCCCCATGGGGCTTGGGCCCGTTCATTGCTGCTTGCAGCTATATTTATTATTATTATTCTTTTTTCTATATGCAAATGGGCCTTTTTGAGGTGCTTGCCATGCATAAAAAGTCTGGGAATTTTGCACACACATCAGAAAGGAGGACCTTCAGGATCGATTAGATGCTCAGACCTGGGCGTGGCCGAGGGACTCCACAGCGCCCCCAATCGCATTGTCATCTATTGTGGGCAGGCACTTTGAGCTACCTTCACCAAATTTAGTACGCATATAGCACTCCTCGGACCAAACACATTTCTAATTTGCATCTAATCAAATATACAAACAGGAAGTCAGCTATTTTGGATTTTGTGCGTTTTACACGTACTGCACTTTTAAGTACTCCTCCTAGGGGGTTCATCACATTCACACCACCTGTGGTCAGAATGGTCTCCGGATATTCATGATGCTAAATTGCCAGGATATTTTTGATAGATCAAACGGGACAGCCATGGGGAGGAGTACAATTTTTATGTCACGCCGCGCCAAAAGGAAGTGGCCGTAATTTCATGGTCTACATTGTCTGATCTGGCTGATATTTTAGAAATACGTTTATTGTTGGAGTATAATTACATCCATATCCCAAGAACGAGTCAATGTTATAGCGCCACCATTTGGCAACAGGAAGTGAGGTCTTTATCATATTTGTATGCCTTCCTGCTAGGGCATTCATCACATTCACACGAAATGTGGTCCGCATGATCTTAGGATAGTTATGACCATAAGCTGTGAAGGGATTTTTGATATCTCAAACGGTATGGAAATGGCGAGTCGTACAGTACACATATTGCGTGCAAAAAAATGACTTTTTTTTCGACATCGTCCGATCTGGCTGATATTTTATAAATATGTTCACTGTTCGAGTACAATATGAAATATATACATATCAATCGGGGCGTGGCTAGACAGCGCCCCCTATAATTATTATTCTCTTTTTTTTCAATGTATTTTGCATTTTTGAGGTGCTTGCCATGGATGAAAACTCACGGAATTTTGCACACACATGAGAAGTTTTGGCTCTCAGGATGTATCAGATGCTCAGACCTGGGCGTGGCCGAGGGACTCCACAGCGCCCCCTAATGCTTTGTCTTCTATTGTGGACAGGCACTTTGAGCTACCTTCACCTAATTTGGTATGCATGTGGGCCTCCTCTGGAAAAACACATTTGTCATTCGCATCGAATCAAATATGTGAACAGGAAGTCAGCCATTTTGAATTTTGTGCATTTTACATGTACTACACTTTTAAGTACTCCTCCTAGGGGGTTCATTACATTCACACGAAATGTGGTGAAAGCGGTCTCAGGATAGTCATGATACTAATTCCAAAGGATATTTTTGATATCTCAAACGGTATGGTCATGGCGAGGCGTACAATTTTCATGTCACGCCGCGCCAACAGGAAGTAGCCATAAATTCATGGTCTACATTGTCTGATCTGGCTGATATTTTACAAATATGTTCACTGTTAGAGTGTAATCACAACGCTTTACCAAGAAGAAGTCAATGTTATAGCGCCACCATCTGGCAACGGAAGTGAGGTTTTTATCATGTTTGTATGCGTTCCTGCTAGGGTATTCATCACATTCACACCAAATGTAGTCATCATTTTCTTAGAATAGTCCTGACCCTAAATGACGAAAGGATTTTTGATATCTCAAACGGTTTGGCAATGGCGAGGCGTATAATACACACGTTACGCCCAAAAACAGGAAGTGGGCTTAATTCCGTTCTACATCATCTGATCGGGCTGATATTTTACAAATATATTCACTTTTGGAGTGCAATCACATCCATATCCACATTCATCTGGGCGTGGCTACACAGCGCCCCCTATGGCTTTTTTCTAATATTGTGGACATATACTTTCTCGTAAATGCACCACGTCTGGTAGGCATAAGGGTCTCCTCAAGACACACACATTTTTCATTTGCATTCCTTAACTTTTCCCAACAGGAAGTGAGCTATTTTGGATTTTGTGTGTTTTTAAGTGTTTTTTCACGTACCAAACTTTGAAATATTCTTCCTAGGGGGTTCATCACATTCACACAAAATGTGGTCAGCATGATATTATAGCCCTGACACACAACTATGAACTGATTTTTAATATCTTGGAATGGTATGGCTATGGTCAGCCTTAAAATTAACTTGTAATGCTGCCCAAACAGTTCATGTTTTAATACAATTATGTATTAAATAATTTCAAAAAGGTATTAAATTCTACATTGCCTGATTTTGAGGCTACAACTTTTCACATATGTTCATTGTTGGAGTGTCATCACATCCATTAAGCAATAATAGTTCACTATTTTCGCTGGAGACTCATTATATCCGGTCTTAAAACTTCAACGCAAGTCGCAAATGACTCTCCCATTTCTAATACGCGACTGCCATCTACTGGCAAAAGTTGGTATTGCATATATCTTGCAATGACGTTCAATGTTATTTGGTTTAAAAAAAACCGTGTTGTAGCATTTTAAGGACTCAATACAAAACAGCTGTTCGGAAAGTTAGCTTGAAAACCAAGAAGCCTTATTAAGGAATTCGAGCCGTTTCTATTTGACTTCATTCGATTGAAGTGAATGCCGTAACCCAATTAAATGTAATTCGCGTCGGAATACACACAATCGCCTACACTGTCAACGTGAAATAAAAATATATAGATGTTTAAATCGATCCTATATTGGGACATTTGTTATGATGGCTGGTGCAACGGGCATTTTCGGTACCGTTGACCATAATCGAATGCTACCATTTATATCATTAGACTGACCAAGTCCTGTTAAAAAGCACATTTTTGGTTCCTTTGTGGAAACAGTGAAGTTGTCTACATAATCTATTCTACTCACAGACTAACTGCGTCGCTGTAACTTCCCCCCATTTCTGATACGGGGATAGGTTTTTGTTTTTTTCTAGCGAGCCAGTAGGCATAACGATGTATGATTTACAGCTGCAGCCTACGTGACAAAATGTATTGACAACACCCAGCCCGACGTTTCTTTGCATCTATTTTCATTATATGAATTGAATATCTAAAATAAATATTTAAAAAATTTAATGACTTCAAAATGTCTTTAAATGGCAGGAGAGTATCATATATTTAAAAGAGTAACACATGAAGTCAAAAAAAAAACGTTAGCATTCGAGGTGGTGCTCGAACACTGTGTTAAGATGAAACCGTTATGTTCAACAAAGGTATGGCTTGCAGGTCGTTGCGAGATGACAGATATTGGCTAACAGGAGCCAGCCTGTCCACTTGTCTGTGTGAGTCAAAAAACAGGTCCGCTACGTTGGTTTACATGAATAGAAAACTTTCAGTTAAATCGCCAGCTATGTTAGTTTATTTTGCTTGTCATTAAACACGAATTAAGAGAACATACAATTTCGCGAGGAATTTTTGACTTAATATGAAAATACCGGATTGAGGGCAGAGACTTGGCATCTCCTTTAGATTTGGCTGAACAAATGCGTTTCAGGCAGCATAATTACCGGTGAAATGGAAAAGAATGATGCTGGCTAACTCGACGTTTAATGCAATATTATCTGACACTTCGGAGAGAAATTATTTAACCAGGATAAAAGGAAACATACAACTTTTGGCCAATAGATGGCGTACGTGTATAAGAGGGCAGTATAGCTTAATGGTTCAGACAGTGGATTAAGACATGCAAGGTCCGCGGTTCCATCCCCGGTGCGGCCACAATAAAGTTGAATAGTTTCTTTACGCCAATGGTTTTATTTTGAGTGCATATTTATAACCGAATGACTTCTCAAGCGTAAATTGTGCCTCCCGCTGTAAAATCTATTGAAATGAATTCATCTCTGCTCTCCATACAGGACTGGAGCATATTATTACAATGTGCAAGCAAGAAGTAATTTTTGTTTCATTCTACATTGTCTGATGTGGCAGAAACTTCACACATGTTCATTTTTGGAGTGTAATCTCATCCATATACCAAGAAAGGCTCAATGGCATAGCGCCACCATCTGGCAACAGGAAGTGGCTTTAATTTTACTTGACATCTTCCAATTTGGCTGAAAATGTACAAATATGTTAATTATTGGAGTGTCATCAAATCCATAAACCACACACGGCTCAATATTATAGCGCCACCATCTGGCAACAGGAAGTGACCTTAATTTCACTCAACATCTTCCGATGTGGCTGAAAATTTTGAAATAGGTTTATTATTGGAGTGTAATCAAATTCAAAAACCATACACGGCTCAATATTATAGCGCCACCATCTGGCAACAGGAAGTGAGTCTTATATCATTGATGCATTCCAATAGCAACACCAACATCTTCATTGATCAAAGGGGAATTCCTGTGCACACGATACGTTGTCCAGGAAGGTGATTATTTCCAAAGTGTGTAAATATTGTGAAACATGTCATTGGCACAACTATGCCACCAAGTCGGTTGCGCCCATGGTGCTTGGGCCCGTTCATTGCTGCTTGCAGCTATATTTAGGGCCCAAGCACCGTAGGGTGCGAAGGACCCTATTGTTATTGGAAGGATTATTATTATTATTATTATTATTATTATTATTATTATTATTATTCTTTCTCTTCCGTCAAATGGGCATTTTTGAGGGCCTTGCCATGGCTAAAAAGTCTTGAAATTTTGCAGACACATCAGAAGTGGTGGCCGTCAGGATCTATCAGATGCTCAGACCTGGGTGTGGCCGAGGGACTCCACAGCGCCCCCTATTGCGCTGACCCCCCCCCCCCATTGCATTGTTGTCTATTGTGGGCAGGCACTTTGAACTACAAGAAACTATTTTGGTAAACATGTGTGGCTCCTCAATTCAAACACATTTCTCATTCGCATTGATGCAAATATGCGAACAGGAAGTGAGCTATTTTGGATTTTGTGTGTTGTACACGTACTACACTTTTAAGTACTCCTCCTAGGGGGTTCATCACATTCACACCACCTGTGGTCAGAATGGTCTCAGGATATTCATGATGCTAAATTGCCAGGATATTTTTGATAGCTCAAACGGGACGGTCCTGGGGAGGCGTATAATTTTTATGTCACGCCACGCCAACAGGAAGTGGCCGTAATTTCATGGTCTACATCGTCTGATCTGGCTGATATTTTAGAAATACGTTTATTGTTGGAGTATAATCACATCCATATCCCAAGAACGGGTCAATGTTATAGCGCCACCATCTGGCAACAGGAAGTGAGGTCTTAATCATATTTGTATGCCTTTCTGCTAGGGCATTCATCACATTCACACGAAATGTGGTCAGCATGATCTTAGGATAGTCATGACCATAAGCTGTGAAGGGATTTTTGATATCTCAAACGGTATGAAAATGGCGAGTCGTACAGTACACATATTGCGTGCAAAAAAATGACTTTTTTTTCGACATCGTCCGATCTGGCTGATATTTTATGAATATGTTCACTGTTGGAGTACAATATGAAATATATACATATCAATCGGGGCGTGGCTAGACAGCGCCCCCTATAACTATTATTCTCTTTTTTTTCAATGTATTTTGCATTTTTGAGGTGCTTGCCATGGATGAAAACTCACAGAATTTTGCACACACATGAGAAGTGTTGGCTGTCAGGATGTATCAGATGCTCAGACCTGGGCGTGGCCGAGGGACTCCACAGCGCCCCCTAATGCTTTTTCTTCTATTGTGGACAGGCACTTGGAGCAACCTTCACCTAATTTGGTATGCATGTGGGGCTCCTCTGGACAAACACATTTCTCTTTCGCATCCAATCAAATATGTGAACAGGAAGTCAGCCATTTAGAATTTTGTGCATTTTACACGTACTACACTTTTAAGTACTCCTCCTAGGGGGTTCATTGCATTCACACGAAATGTGGTCAAACCGGTCTCAGGATAGTCATGATACTAATTCCAAAGGATATTTTTGATATCTCAAACGGTATGGTCATGGCGAGGCGTACAATTTTCATGTCACGCCGCGCCAACAGGAAGTAGCCATAAATTCATGGTCTACATTGTCTGATCTGGCTGATATTTTACAAATATGTTCACTGTTAGAGTGTAATCACATCCATATACCAAGAAGAAGTCAATGTTATAGCGCCACCATCTGGCAACGGAAGTGAGGTTTTTATCATGTTTGTATTCGTTCCTGCTAGGGTATTCATCACATTCACACCAAATGTAGTCATCATGATCTTAGAATAGTCCTGACCCTAAATGACGAAAGGATTTTTGATATCTCAAACGGTTTGGCAATGGCGAGGCGTATAATACACCCGTTACACCCAAAAACAGGAAGTGGGCTTAATTCCGTTCTACATCATCTGATCGGGCTGATATTTTGCAAATATATATATATTCTTTTGGAGTGCAATCACATCCATATCCACATTCATCTGGGCGTGGCTACACAGCGCCCCCTATGGCTTTTTTCTAATATTGTGGACACATACTTTCACGTAAATGCACCACGTCTGGTAGGCATAAGGGTCTCCTCAAGACACACACATTTCTCATTTGCATCCCTTAACTTTTCTCAACAGGAAGTGAGCTATTTTGGATTTTGTGTGTTTTTAAGTGTTTTTTTTCACGTACCAAACTTTGAAATACTCTTCCTAGGGGGTTCATCACATTCACACAAAATGTGGTCAGCATGATATTATAGCCCTGACACACAACTATGAACTGATTTTTAATATCTTGGAATGGTATGGCTATGGTCAGCCTTAAAATTAACTTGTAATGCTGCCCAAATAGGAAAATTATATATTAAATAATTTCAAAAAGGTATTAAATTCTACATTGCCTGATTTTGAGGCTACATCTTTTCACATATGTTCATTGTTGGAGTGTCATCACATCCATTAAGCAATAATAGTTTACTATTTTCGCTGGAGACTCATTATCTCCAGTCTTAAAACTTCAACTCAAGTCGCAACTGACTCTCCCATTTCTAATACGCGACTGCCATCTAGTGGCAAAGGTTAGTATTCTTTCTAATTTTCGGTATGGTTTCTCTTTTTCTTGGATAAAGTGATTTCTCAACGACAAGTTTTGTTTCTTTTTGCGAGCCAGTAACCATAACGATGTATGAGTAACAGCGGCAGCCTACATGACAAAATGTATTGAAAACACCCAGCCCACAGCAACGTTTTTTCTCATCTATCTTAATTAACTCGATTGAATAACTAAAATAAAAAACAGGCTTTTACTGGCAGGAAAGTATCATATATTTAAAAGATTAACACATATAATGCATATATTGCTTTGACGTTCAATGTTATTTGGATTAAAAAAAAAACGTATTGTAGCATTTTAAGGACTCAATACAAAACAGCTGTTCGGAAAGTTGGCTTGAAAACCAAGAAGCCTTATTAAGGAATTCGAGCCGTTTCTATTTGACTTCATTCGATTGAAGTGAATGCCGTAAGCCAATTAAATGTAATTCGCGTCGGAATACACATAATAGCCTACACTGTCAACGTGAAATAAAAATATATAGAGGTTTAAATCGATCCTGTATTGGGACATTTGTTATGATGGCTGGTGCAACGGGCATTTTCGGTACCGTTGACCATAATCGAATGCTAGCATTTATATCATTACACTGACCAAGTCCTGTTAAAAAGCACATTTTTGGTTCCTTTGTGGAAACAGTGAAGTTGTCTACACAATCTGTTCTACTCACAGACTAACTGCGTCGCTGTAACTTCCCCCCATTTCTGATACGGCGATTCAATTTATTGGCAGAAAGTGGTACTTTCATTTTTTTCTTCCTTCAAGTGATTTTTCAACGATAGGTTTTTTTTTTTTTTCTAGCGAGCCAGTAGGCATAACGATGTATGATTTACAGCTGCAGCCTACGTGACAAAATGTATTGACAACACCCAGCCCGACGTTTCTTTGCATCTATTTTCATTACATGAATTGAATAACTAAAATAAATATTAAAGACATTTAAAGACTTAAAGACAGCCTTTAACTGGCAGGAGAGTATCATATTTTTAAAAGATTAACACATGAAGTCAAAAAGAAACTTTAGCGTCTGAGGTGGCTCTGCTCGAACGCTGTGTTAACATGAGACCGTTTTGTTCAACAAAGGTATCACATGCAGGTCGTTGCGAGATGACACGCACGGGCTAACAGCAGCCAGCCAGTCCACTGTCTGTGTGAGTCAAAAAACAGGTCAGCTACGTTGGTTTACATGAATAGAAAACTTTCAGTTAAATCGCCAGCTATGTTAGTTTATTAGGCTTGTCATTAAACACGAATTAAGAGAACATACAATTTCGCTAGGAATGGTAAATTAATATGAAAATACTGTATTGAGGGCAGAGAGTTGGCATCTCTTTTAGATTTGGCTGAACAAATGCGTTTCAGGCAGCATAATTACCAGTGAAATGGAAAAGAATGATGCAGGTTAACTAGACGTTTCGTGCAATATTATCCGACACTTCGTAGAGAAATTATTAAACCAAGATAAAAGGAGACATTTGGCCAATAGATGGCACCCGTGTATAAACGGGCAGTATAGCGTAATGGTTAGGGCGGTGGATTAAGGCACGCAAATTCAGCCGTTCGATCCCCGCTGCAGCCACAATGAATTGGAATAGTTTCTTGAAGCCAATTGTTTTCATTTTGAGTGCATATTTATGGCCTAATGACTTTTCAAGCATAAATTGTGCCTCCCCGTGTAAAAACTATGGAAATTAATGAATCTCTGCTCTCCATACAGGACTGTAGCATGTTATCACAATGTGCAAGCAAGACGTTATTTTTATTTCATTCTACATTGTCTGATGTGGCTGAAACTTCACACGTTCATTTTTGGAGTGTAATCTCATCCATTTTCCAATAAAGGCTAAATGGCAAAGCGCCACCCGCTGGCAACAAGAAGTGAGCCTTATATTGCATTCTTAAGCATTATTTTTCAATGGGTTCATGACATTCACGGTAAATGTGGTCAGCATGATGCTAGGATGGTCCTGACAAAACAGATTTTTGATTTACTGGGATGATATAGCTATGGTCAGGCACATAAAAAACACATCATGCCAGACAAACAGGAAGTGGTCATACTTAAATTCTCCAATGTCTGATGTGACTGCAACTTTAAACAGATGCTCAGTGTTGGAGTGTAATCAAATCCATATTCCAAAAACGACTCAATGTTATAGCAGCATCATCTGGAAACAGGAATTGACCTTAATTTCGCTGAACATCTTCCGATGTGGCTGAAAATGTACAAATATGTTTATTTCTGGAGTGTAATCAAATTAAAAAAACATACACGGATCAATAATATAGCGCCACCATCTGGCAACATGAAGTGAGGCTTATATCATTGATGCATTCCAATAGCAGCGCCAACATCTTCATTGATCAAAGGGAAATTCCAGTGCACACTATACGTTGTCCAGGAAGGTGATTATTTCCAAAGTGTGTACATGTTGTGAAACATGTCATTGGCAGAACTATGCCACCAAGGCGGTTGCCCCCATGGGGCTTGGGCCCGTTCATTGCTGCTTGCAGCTATATTTATTATTATTATTCTTTTTCATCAGGCAAATGGGCTTTTTTGAGGGCCTTGCCATGCGTAAAAAGTCTTGACATTTTGCACACACATCAGAAGTGGTTGCTGTCAGGAGCTCTCAGATGCTCAGACCTGGGCGTGGCCGAGGGATTCCACAGCGCCCCCTATCGCATTGTCTTCTATTGTGGGCAGGCACTTTGAGCTACCTGCACCTAATTTGGTGGCCAAATAGCGCTCCTCGGTCCAAACACATTTCTCATTCGGATCTAATCAAATATCTAAACAGAAAGTCAGCCATTTTGGATTTTCTGAGTTTTACACGTACTACACTTTTAAGTACTCCTCCTAGGGGGTTCATCGCATTCACACCAACTGTGGTCAGAATGGTCTCAGGATAGTCATGATGCTAAATTGCCAGGATATTTTTGATAGCTCAAACGGGACAGTCACGGGGAGGATTACAATTTTTATGTCACGCCACGCCAACAGGAAGTGGCCATAATTTCATGGTCTACATTGTCTGATCTGGCTGATATTTTAGAAATTTGTTTATTGTTGGAGTGTAATCACATCCATATCCCAAGAACAGGTCAGTGTTATAGCGCCACCATCTGGCAATAGGAAGTGAGGTCTTTAACATATTTGTATGCCTTCCTGCTAGGGCATTCAGCACATTCACACCAAATGCGCTCAGCATGATCGTAAGATAGTCCTTACGCTAAGTTGTGAAGGGATTTTTGATATCTCAAACGGTATGGAAATGGCGAGTCGTACAGTACACATATTGCGTGCAAAAAAATGACTTTTTTTTCGACATCGTCCGATCTGGCTGATATTTTACAAATATGTTCATTGTAGCAGTACAATATCAGATATATACATATCAATCAGGGCGTGGCTAGACAGCGCCCCCTATAATTATTATTCTCTTTTTTTTCAATGTATTTTGCATTTTTGAGGTGCTTGCCATTGATGGAAACTCACGGAATTTTGCACACACATGAGAAGTGTTGGCTGTCAGGATGTATCAGATGCTCAGACCTGGGCGTGGCCAAGGGACTCCACAGCGCCCCCTAATGCTTTGTCTTCTATTGTGGACAGGCACTTTGAGCTACCTTCACCTAATTTGGTATGCATGTGGGACTCCTCTGGACAAACACATTTCTCATTCGCATCGAATCAAATATGTAAACAGGAAGTCAGCCATTTTGAATTTTGTGCATTTTACACGTACTACACTTTTAAGTACTCCTCCTAGGGGGTTCATTGCATTCACACGAAATGTGGTCAAATTGGTCTCAGGATAGTCATGATACTAATTCCAAAGGATATTTTTGATATCTCAAACGGTATGGTCATGGCGAGGCGTACAATTTTCATGTCACGCCGCGCCAACAGGAAGTTGCCATAAATTCATGGTCTACATTGTCTGATCTGGCTGATATTTTACAAATATGTTCACTTTTAGAGTGTAATCACATCCAAATACCAAGAAGAAATCAATGTTATAGCGCCACCATCTGGCAACGGATGTGAGGTTTTTATCATGTTTGTATGCGTTCCTGCTCAGGTATTCATCACATTCACACCAAATGTAGTCATCATGATCTTAGAATAGTCCTGACCCTAAATGACGAAAGGATTTTTGATATCTCAAACGGTTTGGCAATGGCGAGGCGTATAATACACACGTTACGCCCAAAAACAGGAAGTGGGCTTAATTCCGTTCTACATCATCTGATCGGGCTGATATTTTACAAATATATTCACTTTTGGAGTGCAATCACATCCATATCCACATTCATCTGGGCGTGGCTACACAGCGCCCCCTATGGCTTTTTTCTAATATTGTGGACATATACTTTCACGTAAATGCACCACGTCTGGTAGGCATAAGGGTCTCCTCAAGACACACACATTTCTCATTTGCATCCCTTAACTTTTCCCAACAGGAAGTGAGCTATTTTGGATTTTGTGTGTTTTTAAGTGTTTTTTCACGTACCAAACTTTGAAATACTCTTCCTAGGAGGTTCATCACATTCACACAAAATGTGGTCAGCATGATATTATAGCCCTGACACACAACTATGAACTGATTTTTAATATCTTGGAATGGTATGGCTATGGTCAGCCTTAAAATTAACTTGTAATGCTGCCCAAATAGGAAAATTATATATTAAATAATTTCAAAAAGGTATTAAATTCTACATTGCCTGATTTTGAGGCTACATCTTTTCACATATGTTCATTGTCATCACATCCATTAAGCAATAATAGTTTACTATTTTCGCTGGAGACTCATTATCTCCAGTCTTAAAACTTCAACTCAAGTCGCAACTGACTCTCCCATTTCTAATACGCGACTGCCATCTAGTGGCAAAGGTTAGTATTCTTTCTAATTTTCGGTATTGTTTCTCTTTTTCTTGGATAAAGTGATTTCTCAACGTCTTTTTGCGAGCCAGTAACCATAACGATGTATAAGTAACAGCGGCAGCCTACATGACAAAATGTACTGAAAACACCCAGCCCACAGCAACGTTTTTTCTCATCTATCTTAATTAACTCGATTGAATAACTAAAATAAAAAACAGGCTTTTACTGGCAGGAAAGTATCATATATTTAAAAGATTAACACATATAATGCATATATTGCTTTGACGTTCAATGTTATTTGTATTTTTAAAAAACCGTATTGTTGCATTTTAAGGACTCAATACAAAACAGCTGTTCGGAAAGTTGGCTTGAAAACCAAGAAGCCTTATTAAGGAATTTGAGCCGTTTCTATTTGACTTCATTCGATTGAAGTGAATGCCGTAACCCAATTAAATGTAATTCGCGTCGGAATACACATAATAGCCTACACTGTCAACGTGAAATAAAAATATATAGAGGTTTAAATCGATCCTGTATTGGGACATTTGTTATGATGGCTGGTGCAACGGGCATTTTCGGTACCGTTGACCATAATCGAATGCTAGCATTTATATCATTACACTGACCAAGTCCTGTTAAAAAGCACATTTTTGGTTCCTTTGTGGAAACAGTGAAGTTGTCTACACAATCTGTTCTACTCACAGACTAACTGCGTCGCTGTAACTTCCCCCCATTTCTGATACGGCGATTCAATTTATTGGCAGAAAGTGGTACTTTCATTTTTTTCTTCCTTCAAGTGATTTTTCAACGATAGGTTTTTGTTTTTTTCTAGCGAGCCAGTAGGCATAACGATGTATGATTTACAGCTGCAGCCTACGTGACAAAATGTATTGACAACACCCAGCCCGACGTTTCTTTGCATCTATTTTCATTACATGAATTGAATAACTAAAATAAATATTAAAGACATTTAAAGACTTAAAGACAGGCTTTAACTGGCAGGAGAGTATCATATTTTTAAAAGATTAACACATGAAGTCAAAAAGAAACTTTAGCGTCTGAGGTGGCTCTGCTCGAACGCTGTGTTAACATGAGACCGTTTTGTTCAACAAAGATATCACATGCAGGTCGTTGCGAGATGACACGCACGGGCTAACAGCAGCCAGCCAGTCCACTGTCTGTGTGAGTCAAAAAACAGGTCAGCTACGTTGGTTTACATGAATAGAAAACTTTCAGTTAAATCGCCAGCTATGTTAGTTTATTAGGCTTGTCATTAAACACGAATTAAGAGAACATACAATTTCGCTAGGAATGGTAAATTAATATGAAAATACTGTATTGAGGGAAGAGAGTTGGCATCTCTTTTAGATTTGGCTGAACAAATGCGTTTCAGGCAGCATAATTACCAGTGAAATGGAAAAGAATGATGCTGGTTAAGGACTCAATACAAAACAGCTGTTCGGAAAGTTAGCTTGAAAACCAAGAAGCCTTATTAAGGAATTCGAGCCGTTTCTATTTGACTTCATTCGATTGAAGTGAATGCCGTAACCCAATTAAATGTAATTCGCGTCGGAATACACATAATAGCCTACACTGTCAACGTGAAATAAAAATATATAGAGGTTTAAATCGATCCTGTATTGGGACATTTGTTATGATGGCTGGTGCAACGGGCATTTTCGGTACCGTTGACCATAATCGAATGCTAGCATTTATATCATTACACTGACCAAGTCCTGTTAAAAAGCACATCACCTTTGTGGAAACAGTGAAGTTGTCTACACAATCTGTTCTACTCACAGACTAACTGCGTCGCTGTAACTTCCCCCCATTTCTGATACGGGGATTCCATTTATTGGCAGAAAGTGGAACTTTTATATTTTTCTTCCTTCAAGTGATTTTTCAACGATAGGTTTTTGTTTTTTTTCTAGCGAGCCAGTAGGCATAACGATGTATGATTTACAGCTGCAGCCTACGTGACAAAATGTATTGACAACACCCAGCCCGACGTTTCTTTGCATCTATTTTCATTTTTGAATAGAATATCTGAAATAAATATTAAAGACATTTAATGACTGTCTTTAACTGGCAGGAGAGTAGCATATATTTAAAAGAGTCAAAAGTCAAAAAGAAACGTTAACGTTTGAGATGGCTCTGGTCGAACTCTGTGTTAACATGAGACCGTTATGTTCAACAAAGGTATGGCATGCAGGTCGTTGCGAGATGACGCGCATTGGCTAACAGCAGCCAGCCTGTCCACTGTCTGTGTGAGTCAAAAAAACTGGTCAGCTACGTTTGTTTACATGAATAGAAAACTTTCAGTTAAATCGCCAGATATGTTAGTTTATTTTGCTTGTCATTAAACACGAATTAAGAGAACATACAATTTCGCTAGGAATTTTTGACTTAATATGAAAATACCGGATTGAGGGCAGAGACTTGGCATCTCCTTTAGATTTGACTGAACAAATGCGTTTCAGGCAGCATAATTACCGGTGAAATGGAAAAGAATGATGCTGGCTAACTAGACATTTAATGCAATATTATCCGACACTTAGGAGAGAAATTATTTAACCAAGATAAAAGGAAACATACAACTTTTGGCCAATAGATGGCGTACGTGTATAAGAGGGCAGTATAGCTTAATGGTTCAGACAGTGGATTAAGACATGCAAGGTCCGCAGTTCCATCCCCGGTGCGGCCACAATAAAGTAGAATAGTTTCTTTACGCCAATGGTTTTATTTTGAGTGCATATTTATAACCGAATGACTTCTCAAGCGTAAATTGTGCCTCCCGCTGTAAAATCTATTGAAATTAATTCATCTCTGCTCTCAATACAGGACTGGAGCATATTATTACAATGTGCAAGCAAGAAGTAATTTTTGTTTCATTCTACATTGTCTGATGTGGCAGAAACTTCACACATGTTCATTTTTGGAGTGTAATCTCATCCATATACCAAGAAAGGCTCAATGGCATAGCACCACCATCTGGGAACAGGAAGTGGCTTTAATTTTACTTGACATCTTCCAATTTGGCTGAAAATGTACAAATATGTTAATTATTGGAGTGTAATCAAATCCATAAACCATACACGGCTCAATATTATACCGCCACCATCTGGCAACAGGAAGTGGCTTAAATTTTACTTGACATCTTCCAATTTGGCTGAAAATGTACAAATATGTTCATTATTGGAGTGTAATCAAATCCATGAACCATACCTGACAAAACAGATTTTTGATTTACTGGGATGATATAGCAATGGTCAGGCACATAAAAAACCCATCATGCCAGACAAACAGGAAGTGGTCATACTTAAATTCTTCAATGTCTGATGTGACTGCAACTTTACAAAGATGCTCAGTGTTTGAGTCTAATCAAATCCATATTCCAAAAATGACTCAATGTTATAGCAGCATCATCTGGAAACAGGAATTAACCTTAATTTCGCTCAACATCTTCCGATGTGGCTGAAAACGTACAAATATGTTTATTTCAGGAATGTAATCAAATTCAAAAACCATACATGGCTCAATATTATAGCGCCACCATCTGGCAATAGGAAGTGAGGCTTATATCATTGATGCATTCCAATAGCAGCAGCAACATCTTCATTGATCAAAGGGGAATTCCTTTGCACACTATACGTTGTCCAGGAAGGTGATTATTTCCAAAGTGTGTACATATTGTGAAACATGTCATTGGCACAACTATGCCACCAAGGCGGTTGCGCCCATGGTGCTTGGGCCCGTTCATTGCTGCTTGCAGCTATATTTAGGGCCCAAGCACCGTAGGGTGCGAAGGACCCTATTGTTATTGGAAGGATTATTATTATTATTATTATTATTATTATTATTATTAGGGCCCAAGCACCGTAGGGTGCGAAGGACCCTATTGTTATTGTAAAGATTATTATTATTATTATTATTAGGGCCCAAGCACCGTAGGGTGCGAAGGACCCTATTGTTATTGGAAGGATTATTATTATTATTATTATTATTATTATTATTAGGGCCCAAGCACCGTAGGGTGCGAAGGACCCTATTGTTATTGGAAGGATTATTATTATTATTATTATTATTATTATTATTATTATTATTATTCTTTTTCTTCAGGCAAATGGGCTTTTTTGAGGGCCTTGCCATCCGTAAAAAGTCTTGACATTTTGCACACACATCAGAAGTGGTTGCTGTCAGGAGCTCTCAGATGCTCAGACCTGGGCGTGGCCGAGGGACTCCACAGCGCCCCCTATCGCATTGTCTTCTATTGTGGGCAGGCACTTTGAGCTACCTGCACCTAATTTGGTGGCCAAATAGCGCTCCTCGGTCCAAACACATTTCTCATTCGGATCTAATCAAATATCCAAACAGGAAGTCAGCCATTTTGGATTTTCTGAGTTTTACACGTACTACACTTTTAAGTACTCCTCCTAGGGGGTTCATCGCATTCACACCAACTGTGGTCAGAATGGTCTCAGGATAGTCATGATGCTAAATTGCCAGGATATTTTTGATAGCTCAAACGGGACGGTCATGGGGAGGAGTACAATTTTTATGTCACGCCGCGCCAACAGGAAGTGGCCATAATTTCATGGTCTACATTGTCTGATCTGGCTGATATTTTAGAAATTTGTTTATTGTTGGAGTGTAATCACATCCATATCCCAAGAACAGGTCAATGTTATAGCGCCACCATCTGGCAATAGGAAGTGTGGTCTTTAACATATTTGTATGCATTCCTGCTAGGGCATTCAGCACATTCACACCAAATGCGGTCAGCATGATCTTAAGATAGTCCTTACGCTAAGTTGTGAAGGGATTTTTGATATCTCAAACGGTATGGAAATGGCGAGTCGTACAGTACACATATTGCGTGCAAAAAAATGACTTTTTTTCCGACATCGTCCGATCTGGCTGATATTTTACAAATATGTTCACTGTAGCAGTACAATATCAGATATATACATATCAATCGGGGCGTGGCTAGACAGCGCCCCCTATAATTATTATTCTCTTTTTTTTCAATGTATTTTGCATTTTTGAGGTGCTTGCCATGGATGGAAACTCACAGAATTTTGCACACACATGAGAAGTGTTGGTTCTCAGAATGTATCAGATGCTCAGACCTGGGCGTGGCCAAGGGACTCCACAGCGCCCCCTAATGCTTTGTCTTCTATTGTGGACAGGCACTTTGAGCTACCTTCACCTAATTTTGTATGCATGTGGGGTTCCTCTGGACAAACACATTTCTCATTCGCATCGAATCAAATATGTGAACAGGAAGTCAGCCATTTTGAATTTTGTGTATTTTACACGTACTACACTTTTAAGTACTCCTCCTAGGGGGTTCATTGCATTCACACGAAATGTGGTCAAAGTGGTCTCAGGATAGTCATGATACTAATTCCAAAGGATATTTTTGAGATCTCAAACGGTATGGTCATGGCGAGGCGTACAATTTTCATGTCACGCCGCGCCAACAGGAAGTAGCCATAAATTCATGGTCTACATTGTCTGATCTGGCTGAAATTTTACAAATATGTTCACTGTTAGAGTGTAATCACATCCAAATACCAAGAAGAAATCAATGTTATAGCGCCACCATCTGGCAACGGAAGTGAGGTTTTTATCATGTTTGTATGTGTTCCTGCTAAGGTATTCATCACATTCACACCAAATGTAGTCATCATGATCTTAGAATAGTCCTGACCCTAAATGACGAAAGGATTTTTGATATCTCAAACGGTTTGGCAATGGCGAGGCGTATAATACACACGTTACGCCCAAAAACAGGAAGTGGGCTTAATTCCGTTCTACATCATCTGATCGGGCTGATATTTTACAAATATATTCACTTTTGGAGTGCAATCACATCCATATCCACATTCATCTGGGCGTGGCTACACAGCGCCCCCTATGGCTTTTTTCTAATATTGTGGACATATACTTTCACGTAAATGCACCACGTCTGGTAGGCATAAGGGTCTCCTCAAGACACACACATTTCTCATTTGCATCCCTTAACTTTTCCCAACAGGAAGTGAGCTATTTTGGATTTTGTGTGTTTTTAAGTGTTTTTTCACGTACCAAACTTTAAAATACTCTTCCTAGGGGGTTCATCACATTCACACAAAATGTAGTCAGCATGATATTATAGCCCTGACACACAACTATGAACTGATTTTTAATATCTTGGAATGGTATGGCTATGGTCAGCCTTAAAATTAACTTGTAATGCTGCCCAAATAGGAAAATTATATATTAAATAATTTCAAAAAGGTATTAAATTCTACATTGCCTGATTTTGAGGCTACATCTTTTCACATATGTTCATTGTTGGAGTGTCATCACATCCATTAAGCAATAATAGTTTACTATTTTCGCTGGAGACTCATTATCTCCAGTCTTAAAACTTCAACTCAAGTCGCAACTGACTCTCCCATTTCTAATACGCGACTGCCATCTAGTGGCAAAGGTTAGTATTCTTTCTAATTTTCGGTATTGTTTCTCTTTTTCTTGGATAAAGTGATTTCTCAACGACAAGTTTTGTTTCTTTTTGCGAGCCAGTAACCATAACGATGTATGAGTAACAGCGGCAGCCTACGTGACAAAATGTACTGAAAACACCCAGCCCACAGCAACGTTTTTTCTCATCTATCTTAATTAACTCGATTGAATAACTAAAATAAAAAACAGGCTTTTACTGGCAGGAAAGTATCATATATTTAAAAGATTAACACATATAATGCATATATTGCTTTGACGTTCAATGTTATTTGGATTTTGAAAAAACCGTATTGTAACATTTTCAGGACTCAATACAAAACAGCTGTTCGGAAAGTTGGCTTGAAAACCAAGAAGCCTTATTAAGGAATTCGAGCCGTTTCTATTTGACTTCATTCCATTGAAGTGAATGCCGTAACCCAATTAAATTTAATTCGCGTCGGAATACACATAATAGCCTACACTGTCAACGTGAAATAAAAATATATAGAGGTTTAAATCGATCCTGTATTGGGACATTTGTTATGATGGCTGGTGCAACGGGCATTTTCGGTACCGTTGACCATAATCGAATGCTAGCATTTATATCATTACACTGACCAAGTCCTGTTAAAAAGCACATTTTTGGTTCCTTTGTGGAAACGGTGAAGTTGTCTACACAATCTGTTCTACTCACAGACTAACTGCGTCGCTGTAACTTCCCCCCATTTCTGATACGGCGATTCAATTTATTGGCAGAAAGTGGTACTTTCATTTTTTTCTTCCTTCAAGTGATTTTTCAACGATAGGTTTTTGTTTTTTTCTAGCGAGCCAGTAGGCATAACGATGTATGATTTACAGCTGCAGCCTACGTGACAAAATGTATTGACAACACCCAGCCCGACGTTTCTTTGCATCTATTTTCATTACATGAATTGAATAACTAAAATAAATATTAAAGACATTTAAAGACTTAAAGACAGGCTTTAACTGGCAGGAGAGTATCATATTTTTAAAAGATTAACACAAGAAGTCAAAAAGAAACTTTAGCGTCTGAGGTGGCTCTGCTCGAACGCTGTGTTAACATGAGACCGTTTTGTTCAACAAAGGTATCACATGCAGGTCGTTGCGAGATGACACGCACGGGCTAACAGCAGCCAGCCAGTCCACTGTCTGTGTGAGTCAAAAAACAGGTCAGCTACGTTGGTTTACATGAATAGAAAACTTTCAGTTAAATCGCCAGCTATGTTAGTTTATTAGGCTTGTCATTAAACACGAATTAAGAGAACATACAATTTCGCTAGGAATGGTAAATTAATATGAAAATACTGTATTGAGGGCAGAGAGTTGGCATCTCTTTTAGATTTGGCTGAACAAATGCGTTTCAGGCAGCATAATTACCAGTGAAATGGAAAAGAATGATGCTGGTTAACGAGACGTTTCCTGCAATATTATCCGACACTTCGTAGAGAAATTATTAAACCAAGATAAAAGGAGACATTTGGCCAATAGATGGCACCCGTGTATAAGCGGGCAGTATAGCGTAATGGTTAGGGCGGTGGATTAAGGCACGCAAATTCAGCCGTTCGATCCCCGCTGCAGCCACAATGAATTTGAATAGTTTCTTGAAGCCAATTGTTTTCATTTTGAGTGCATGTTTATGGCCTAATGACTTTTCAAGCATAAATTGTGCCTCCCCGTGTAAAAACTATGGAAATTAATTAATCTCTGCTCTCCATACAGGACTGTAGCATGTTATCACAATGTGCAAGCAAGACGTTATTTTTATTTCATTCTACATTGTCTGATGTGGCTGAAACTTCACACGTTCATTTTTGGAGTGTAATCTCATCCATTTTCCAATAAAGGCTAAATGGCAAAGCGCCACCCGCTGGCAACAGGAAGTGAGCCTTATATTGCATTCTTAAGCATTATTTTTCAATGGGTTCATGACATTCACGGTAAATGTGGTCAGCATGATGCTAGGATGGTCCTGACAAAACAGATTTTTTTGATTTACTGGGATGATATAGCTATGGTCAGGCACATAAAAAACACATCATGCCAGACAAACAGGAAGTGGTCATACTTAAATTCTCCAATGTCTGATGTGACTGCAACTTTACACAGATGCTCAGTGTTGGAGTGTAATCAAATCCATATTCCAAAAACGACTCAATGTTATAGCAGCATCATCTGGAAACAGGAATTGACCTTAATTTCGCTGAACATCTTCCGATGTGGCTGAAAATGTACAAATATGTTTATTTCTGGAGTGTAATCAAATTCAAAAAACATACACGGATCAATAATATAGCGCCACCATCTGGCAACAGGAAGTGAGGCTTATATCATTGATGCATTCCAATAGCAGCGCCAACATCTTCATTGATCAAAGGGAAATTCCTGTGCACACTATACGTTGTCCAGGAAGGTGATTATTTCCAAAGTGTGTACATGTTGTGAAACATGTCATTGGCAGAACTATGCCACCAAGGCGGTTGCCCCCATGGGGCTTGGGCCCGTTCATTGCTGCTTGCAGCTATATTTATTATTATTATTCTTTTTCATCAGGCAAATGGGCTTTTTTGAGGGCCTTGCCATGCGTAAAAAGTCTTGACATTTTGCACACACATCAGAAGTGGTTGCTGTCAGGAGCTCTCAGATGCTCAGACCTGGGCGTGGCCGAGGGACTCCACAGCGCCCCCTATTGCATTGTCTTCTATTGTGGGCAGGCACTTTGAGCTACCTGCACCTAATTTGGTGGCCAAATAGCGCTCCTCGGTCCAAACACATTTCTCATTCGGATCTAATCAAATATCCAAACAGGAAGTCAGCCATTTTGGATTTTCTGAGTTTTACACGTACTACACTTTTAAGTACTCCTCCTAGGGGGTTCATCGCATTCACACCAACTGTGGTCAGAATGGTCTCAGGATAGTCATGATGCTAAATTGCCAGGATATTTTTGATAGCTCAAACGGGACAGTCACGGGGAGGATTACAATTTTTATGTCACGCCACGCCAACAGGAAGTGGCCATAATTTCATGGTCTACATTGTCTGATCTGGCTGATATTTTAGAAATTTGTTTATTGTTGGAGTGTAATCACATCCATATCCCAAGAACAGGTCAGTGTTATAGCGCCACCATCTGGCAATAGGAAGTGAGGTCTTTAACATATTTGTATGCCTTCCTGCTAGGGCATTCAGCACATTCACACCAAATGCGGTCAGCATGATCGTGAGATAGTCCTTACGCTGAGTTGTGAAGGGATTTTTGATATCTCAAACGGTATGGAAATGGCGAGTCGTACAGTACACATATTGCGTGCAAAAAAATGACTTTTTTTTCGACATCGTCCGATCTGGCTGATATTTTACAAATATGTTCATTGTAGCAGTACAATATCAGATATATACATATCAATCGGGGCGTGGCTAGACAGCGCCCCCTATAATTATTATTCTCTTTTTTTTCAATGTATTTTGCATTTTTGAGGTGCTTGCCATGGATGGAAACTCACAGAATTTTGCACACACATGAGAAGTGTTGGCTTTCAGGATGTACCAGATGCTCAGACCTGGGCGTGGCCAAGGGACTCCACAGCGCCCCCTAATGCTTTGTCTTCTATTGTGGACAGGCACTTTGAGCTACCTTCACCTAATTTAGTATGCATGTGGGACTCCTCTGGACAAACACATTTCTCATTCACATCGAATCAAATATGTAAACAGGAAGTCAGCCATTTTGAATTTTGTGCATTTTACACGTACTACACTTTTAAGTACTCCTCCTAGGGGGTTCATTGCATTCACACGAAATGTGGTCAAATTGGTCTCAGGATAGTCATGATACTAATTCCAAAGGATATTTTTGATATCTCAAACGGTATGGTCATGGCGAGGCGTACAATTTTCATGTCACGCCGCGCCAACAGGAAGTTGCCATAAATTCATGGTCTACATTGTCTGATCTGGCTGATATTTTACAAATATGTTCACTGTTAGAGTGTAATCACATCCAAATACCAAGAAGAAATCAATGTTATAGCGCCACCATCTGGCAACGGACGTGAGGTTTTTATCATGTTTGTATGCGTTCCTGCTAAGGTATTCATCACATTCACACCAAATGTAGAGATCATGATCGTAGAATAGTCCTGACCCTAAATGACGAAAGGATTTTTGATATCTCAAACGGTTTGGCAATGGCGAGGCGTATAATACACACGTTACGCCCAAAAACAGGAAGTGGGCTTAATTCCGTTCTACATCATCTGATCGGGCTGATATTTTACAAATATATTCACTTTTGGAGTGCAATCACATCCATATCCACATTCATCTGGGCGTGGCTACACAGCGCCCCCTATGGCTTTTTTCTAATATTGTGGACATATACTTTCACGTAAATGCACCACGTCTGGAAGGCATAAGGGTCTCCTCAAGACACACACATTTCTCATTTGCATCCCTTAACTTTTCCCAACAGGAAGTGAGCTATTTTGGATTTTGTGTGTTTTTAAGTGTTTTTTCACGTACCAAACTTTGAAATACTCTTCCTAGGGGGTTCATCACATTCACACAAAATGTGGTCAGCATGATATTATAGCCCTGACACACAACTATGAACTGATTTTTAATATCTTGGAATGGTATGGCTATGGTCAGCCTTAAAATTAACTTGTAATGCTGCCCAAACAGTTCATGTTTTAATACAATTATGTATTAAATAATTTCAAAAAGGTATTAAATTCTACATTGCCTGATTTTGAGGCTACAACTTTTCATATATGTTCATTGTTGGAGTGTCATCACATCCATTAAGCAATAATAGTTCACTATTTTCGCTGGAGACTCATTATATCCAGTCTTAAAACTTCAAGGCAAGTCGCAAATGACTCTCCCATTTCTAATACGCGACTGCCATCTACTGGCAAAACTTGGTATTGTTTCTCAAGTGATTTCTCAAATACAAGTTTTGTTTCTTTTTGCGAGCCAGTAACCATAACGATGTATGAGTAACAGCGGCAGCCTACGTGACAAAATGTACTGACAACACCCAGCCCACAGCAACGTTTTTTCTCATCCACCTTAATTTTATGGATTGAATAACTAAAATAAAAGACAGGCTTTTACTGGCAGGAAAGTATCATATATTTCAAAGATTAACACATATAATGCATATCTTGCAATGACGTTCAATGTTATTTGGTTCATAAAAAACCGTGTTGTAGCATTTTAAGGACTCAATACAAAACAGCTGTTCGGAAAGTTAGCTTGAAAACCAAGAAGCCTTATTAAGGATTTCGAGCCGTTTCTATTTGACTTCATTCGATTGAAGTGAATGCCGTAACCCAATTAAATGTAATTCGCGTCGGAATACACATAATAGCCTACACTGTCAACGTGAAATAAAAATATATAGAGGTTTAAATCGATCCTATATTGGGACATTTGTTATGATGGCTGGTGCAACGGGCATTTTCGGTACCGTTGACCATAATCGAATGCTAGCATTTATATCATTACACTGACCAAGTCCTGTTAAAAAGCACATTTTTGGTTCCTTTGTGGAAACAGTGAAGTTGTCTACACAATCTATTCTACTCACAGACTAACTGCGTCGCTGTAACTTCCCCCCATTTCTGATACGGGGATTCCATTTATTGGCAGAAAGTGGAACTTTTATATTTTTCTTCCTTCAACTGATTTTTCAACGATAGGTTTTTTTTTTTTTTCTAGCGAGCCAGTAGGCATAACGATGTATGATTTACAGCTGCAGCCTACGTCACAAAATGTATTGACAACACCCAGCCCGACGTTTCTTTGCATCTATTTTCATTATATGAATAGAATATCTGAAATAAATATTAAAGACATTTAATGACTGTCTTTAACTGGCAGGAGAGTACCATATATTTAAAAGAGTCAAAAGTCAAAAAGAAACGTTAACGTTTGAGATGGCTCTGGTCGAACTCTGTGTTAACATGAGACCGTTATGTTCAACAAAGGTATGGCATGCAGGTCGTTGCGAGATGACGCGCATTGGCTAACAGCAGCCAGCCTGTCCACTGTCTGTGTGAGTCAAAAAACAGGTCAGCTACGTTTATTTACATGAATAGAAAACTTTCAGTTAAATCGCCAGATAATTTTAGTTTATTTTGCTTGTCATTAAACACGAATTAAGAGAACATACAATTTCGCTAGGAATTTTTGACTTAATATGAAAGTACCGGATTGAGGGCAGAGACTTGGCACCTCCTTTAGATTTGGCTGAACAAATGCGTTTCAGGCAGCATAATTACCGGTGAAATGGAAAAGAATGATGCTGGCTAACTCGACGTTTAATGCAATATTATCCGATACTTCGGAGAGAAATTATTTAACCAGGATAAAAGGAAACATACAACTTTTGGCCAATAGATGGCGTACGTGTATAAGAGGGCAGTATAGCTTAATGGTTCAGACAGTGGATTAAGACATGCAAGGTCCGCGGTTCCATCCCCGGTGCGGCTAAAATAAAGTTGAATAGTTTCTTTACGCCAATGGTTTTATTTTGAGTGCATATTTATAACCGAATGACTTCTAAAGCGTAAATTTTGCCTCCCGCTGTAAAATCTATGGAAATTAATTCATCTGTGCTCTCCATACAGGACTGGAGCATATTATTACAATGTGCAAGCAAGAAGTAATTTTTGTTTCATTCTACATTGTCTGATGTGGCAGAAACTTCACACATGTTCATTTTTGGAGTGTAATCTCATCCATATACCAAGAAAGGCTCAATGGCATAGCGCCACCATCTGGCAAAAGGAAGTGGCTTTAATTTTACTTGACATCTTCCAATTTGGCTGAAAATGTACAAATATGTTAATAATTGGAGTGTAATCAAATCCATAAACCATACACAGCTCAATATTATAGCGCCACCATCTGGCAACAGGAAGTGAGGCTTATATCATTAATGCATTCCAATAGCAGCAGAAACATATTCATTGATCAAAGGGGAATTCCTGTGCACACTATTCGTTGTCCAGGAAGGTGATTATTTCCAAAGTGTGAACATATTGTGAAACATGTCATTGGCACAACTGTGCCACCAAGGCGGTTGCGCCCATGGTGCTTGGGCCCGTTCATTGCTGCTTGCACCTATATTTAGGGCCCAAGCACCGTAGGGTGCGAAGGACCCTATTGTTATTGTAAAGATTATTATTAGGGCCCAAGCACCGTAGGGTGCGAAGGACCCTATTGTTATTGGAAGGATTATTATTATTATTATTATTATTATTATTATTATTATTATTATTAGGGCCCAAGCACCGTAGGGTGCGAAGGACCCTATTGTTATTGGAAGGATTATTATTATTATTATTATTATTATTATTAGGGCCCAAGCACCGTAGGGTGCGAAGGACCCTATTGTTATTGTAAAGATTATTATTATTATTATTAGGGCCCAAGCACCGTAGGGTGCGAAGGACCCTATTGTTATTGGAAGGATTATTATTATTATTATTATTATTATTATTATTATTATTCTTTTTCTTCAGGCAAATGGGCTTTTTTGAGGGCCTTGCCATGGGTAAAAAGTCTTGACATTTTGCACACACATCAGAAGTGGTTGCTGTCAGGAGCTCTCAGATGCTCAGACCTGGGCGTGGCCGAGGGACTCCACAGCGCCCCCTATCGCATTGTCTTCTATTGTGGGCAGGCACTTTGAGGTACCTGCACCTAATTTGGTGGCCAAATAGCGCTCCTCGGTCCAAACACATTTCTCATTCGGATCTAATCAAATATCCAAACAGGAAGTCAGCCATTTTGGATTTTCTGAGTTTTACACGTACTACACTTTTAAGTACTCCTCCTAGGGGGTTCATCGCATTCACACCAACTGTGGTCAGAATGGTCTCAGAATAGTCATGATGCTAAATTGCCAGGATATTTTTGATAGCTCAAATGGGACAGTCACGGGGAGGATTACAATTTTTATGTCACGCCACGCCAACAGGAAGTGGCCATAATTTCATGGTCTACATTGTCTGATCTGGCTGATATTTTAGAAATTTGTTTATTGTTGGAGTGTAATCACATCCATATCCCAAGAACAGGTCAATGTTATAGCGCCACCATCTGGCAATAGGAAGTGAGGTCTTTAACATATTTGTATGCATTCCTGCTAGGGCATTCAGCACATTCACACCAAATGCGGTCAGCATGATCTTAACATAGTCCTTACGCTCAGTTGTGAAGGGATTTTTGATATCTCAAACGGTATGGAAATGGCGAGTCGTACAGTACACATATTGCGTGCAAAAAAATGACTTTTTTTTCGACATCGTCCGATCTGGCTGATATTTTACAAATATGTTCACTGTAGCAGTACAATATCAGATATATACATATCAATCGGGGCGTGGCTAGACAGCGCCCCCTATAATTATTATTCTCTTTTTTTTCAATGTATTTTGCATTTTTGAGGTGCTTGCCATGGATGGAAACTCACAGAATTTTGCACACACATGAGAAGTGTTGGCTGTCAGGAAGTATCAGATGCTCAGACCTGGGCGTTGCCAAGGGACTCCACAGCGCCCCCTAATGCTTTGTCTTCTATTGTGGACAGGCACTTTGAGCTACCTTCACCTAATTTGGTATGCATTTGGGGCTCCTCTGGACAAACACATTTCTCATTCGCATCGAATCAAATATGTAAACAGGAAGTCAGCCATTTTGAATTTTGTGCATTTTACACGTACTACACTTTTAAGTACTCCTCCTAGGGGGTTCATTGCATTCACACAAAATGTGGTCAAATTGGTCTCAGGACAGTCATGAAACTAATTCCAAAGGATATTTTTGATATCTCAAACGGTATGGTCATGGCGAGGCGTACAATTTTCATGTCACGCCGCGCCAACAGGAAGTAGCCATAAATTCATGGTCTACATTGTCTGATCTGGCTGATATTTTACAAATATGTTCACTGTTAGAGTGTAATCACATCCAAATACCAAGAAGAAATCAATGTTATAGCGCCACCATCTGGCAACGGACGTGATGTTTTTATCATGTTTGTATGCGTTCCTGCTAAGGTATTCATCACATTCACACCAAATGTAGTCATCATGATCTTAGAATAGTCCTGACCCTAAATGACGAAAGGATTTTTGATATCTCAAACGGTTTGGCAATGGCGAGGCGTATAATACACACGTTACGCCCAAAAACAGGAAGTGGGCTTAATTCCGTTCTACATCATCTGATCGGGCTGATATTTTACAAATATATTCACTTTTGGAGTGCAATCACATCCATATCCACATTCATCTGGGCGTGGCTACACAGCGCCCCCTATGGCTTTTTTCTAATATTGTGGACATATACTTTCACGTAAATGCACCACGTCTGGTAGGCATAAGGGTCTCCTCAAGACACACACATTTCTCATTTGCATCCCTTAACTTTTCCCAACAGGAAGTGAGCTATTTTGGATTTTGTGTGTTTTTAAGTGTTTTTTTACGTACCAAACTTTGAAATACTCTTCCTAGGGGGTTCATCACATTCACACAAAATGTGGTCAGCATGATATTATAGCCCTGACACACAACTATGAA
Source organism: Conger conger (assembly GCF_963514075.1). NCBI lineage: Eukaryota > Metazoa > Chordata > Actinopteri > Anguilliformes > Congridae > Conger > Conger conger. The sequence continues at coordinate 33,659,123 of NC_083761.1, forward strand.
CTGATTTTTAATATCTTGGAATGGTATGGCTATGGTCAGCCTTAAAATTAACTTGTAATGCTGCCCAAATAGGAAAATTATATATTAAATAATTTCAAAAAGGTATTAAATTCTACATTGCCTGATTTTGAGGCTACATCTTTTCACATATGTTCATTGTTGGAGTGTCATCACATCCATTAAGCAATAATAGTTTACTATTTTCGCTGGAGACTCATTATCTCCAGTCTTAAAACTTCAACTCAAGTCGCAACTGACTCTCCCATTTCTAATACGCGACTGCCATCTAGTGGCAAAGGTTAGTATTCTTTCTAATTTTCGGTATTGTTTCTCTTTTTCTTGGATAAAGTGATTTCTCAACGACAAGTTTTGTTTCTTTTTGCGAGCCAGTAACCATAACGATGTATAAGTAACAGCGGCAGCCTACATGACAAAATGTACTGAAAACACCCAGCCCACAGCAACGTTTTTTCTCATCTATCTTAATTAACTCGATTGAATAACTAAAATAAAAAACAGGCTTTTACTGGCAGGAAAGTATCATATATTTAAAAGATTAACACATATAATGCATATATTGCTTTGACGTTCAATGTTATTTGTATTTTTAAAAAACCGTATTGTTGCATTTTAAGGACTCAATACAAAACAGCTGTTCGGAAAGTTGGCTTGAAAACCAAGAAGCCTTATTAAGGAATTCGAGCCGTTTCTATTTGACTTCATTCGATTGAAGTGAATGCCGTAACCCAATTAAATGTAATTCGCGTCGGAATACACATAATAGCCTACACTGTCAACGTGAAATAAAAATATATAGAGGTTTAAATCGATCCTGTATTGGGACATTTGTTATGATGGCTGGTGCAACGGGCATTTTCGGTACCGTTGACCATAATCGAATGCTACCATTTATATCATTACACTGACCAAGTCCTGTTAAAAAGCACATTTTTGGTTCCTTTGTGGAAACAGTGAAGTTGTCTACACAATCTGTTCTACTCACAGACTAACTGCGTCGCTGTAACTTCCCCCCATTTCTGATACGGCGATTCAATTTATTGGCAGAAAGTGGTACTTTCATTTTTTTCTTCCTTCAAGTGATTTTTCAACGATAGGTTTTTGTTTTTTTCTAGCGAGCCAGTAGGCATAACGATGTATGATTTACAGCTGCAGCCTACGTGACAAAATGTATTGACAACACCCAGCCCGACGTTTCTTTGCATCTATTTTCATTACATGAATTGAATAACTAAAATAAATATTAAAGACATTTAAAGACTTAAAGACAGGCTTTAACTGGCAGGAGAGTATCATATTTTTAAAAGATTAACACATGAAGTCAAAAAGAAACTTTAGCGTCTGAGGTGGCTCTGCTCGAACGCTGTGTTAACATGAGACCGTTTTGTTCAACAAAGGTATCACATGCAGGTCGTTGCGAGATGACACGCACGGGCTAACAGCAGCCAGCCAGTCCACTGTCTGTGTGAGTCAAAAAACAGGTCAGCTACGTTGGTTTACATGAATAGAAAACTTTCAGTTAAATCGCCAGCTATGTTAATTTATTAGGCTTGTCATTAAACACGAATTAAGAGAACATACAATTTCGCTAGGAATGGTAAATTAATATGAAAATACTGTATTGAGGGAAGAGAGTTGGCATCTCTTTTAGATTTGGCTGAACAAATGCGTTTCAGGCAGCATAATTACCAGTGAAATGGAAAAGAATGATGCTGGTTAAGGACTCAATACAAAACAGCTGTTCGGAAAGTTAGCTTGAAAACCAAGAAGCCTTATTAAGGAATTCGAGCCGTTTCTATTTGACTTCATTCGATTGAAGTGAATGCCGTAACCCAATTAAATGTAATTCGCGTCGGAATACACATAATAGCCTACACTGTCAACGTGAAATAAAAATATATAGAGGTTTAAATCGATCCTGTATTGGGACATTTGTTATGATGGCTGGTGCAACGGGCATTTTCGGTACCGTTGACCATAATCGAATGCTAGCATTTATATCATTACACTGACCAAGTCCTGTTAAAAAGCACATCACCTTTGTGGAAACAGTGAAGTTGTCTACACAATCTATTCTACTCACAGACTAACTGCGTCGCTGTAACTTCCCCCCATTTCTGATACGGGGATTCCATTTATTGGCAGAAAGTGGAACTTTTATATTTTTCTTCCTTCAAGTGATTTTTCAACGATAGGTTTTTGTTTTTTTTCTAGCGAGCCAGTAGGCATAACGATGTATGATTTACAGCTGCAGCCTACGTGACAAAATGTATTGACAACACCCAGCCCGACGTTTCTTTGCATCTATTTTCATTTTTGAGTAGAATATCTGAAATAAATATTAAAGACATTTAATGACTGTCTTTAACTGGCAGGAGAGTAGCATATATTTAAAAGAGTCAAAAGTCAAAAAGAAACGTTAACGTTTGAGATGGCTCTGGTCGAACTCTGTGTTAACATGAGACCGTTATGTTCAACAAAGGTATGGCATGCAGGTCGTTGCGAGATGACGCGCATTGGCTAACAGCAGCCAGCCTGTCCACTGTCTGTGTGAGTCAAAAAAACTGGTCAGCTACGTTTGTTTACATGAATAGAAAACTTTCAGTTAAATCGCCAGATATGTTAGTTTATTTTCTTGTCATTAAACACGAATTAAGAGAACATACAATTTCGCTAGGAATTTTTGACTTAATATGAAAATACCGGATTGAGGGCAGAGACTTGGCATCTCCTTTAGATTTGACTGAACAAATGCGTTTCAGGCAGCATAATTACCGGTGAAATGGAAAAGAATGATGCTGGCTAACTAGACATTTAATGCAATATTATCCGACACTTAGGAGAGAAATTATTTAACCAAGATAAAAGGAAACATACAACTTTTGGCCAATAGATGGCGTACGTGTATAAGAGGGCAGTATAGCTTAATGGTTCAGACAGTGGATTAAGACATGCAAGGTCCGCAGTTCCATCCCCGGTGCGGCCACAATAAAGTAGAATAGTTTCTTTTCGCCAATGGTTTTATTTTGAGTGCATATTTATAACCGAATGACTTCTCAAGCGTAAATTGTGCCTCCCGCTGTAAAATCTATTGAAATTAATTCATCTCTGCTCTCAATACAGGACTGGAGCATATTATTACAATGTGCAAGCAAGAAGTAATTTTTGTTTCATTCTACATTGTCTGATGTGGCAGAAACTTCACACATGTTCATTTTTGGAGTGTAATCTCATCCATATACCAAGAAAGGCTCAATGGCATAGCACCACCATCTGGGAACAGGAAGTGGCTTTAATTTTACTTGACATCTTCCAATTTGGCTGAAAATGTACAAATATGTTAATTATTGGAGTGTAATCAAATCCATAAACCATACACGGCTCAATATTATACCGCCACCATCTGGCAACAGGAAGTGGCTTAAATTTTACTTGACATCTTCCAATTTGGCTGAAAATGTACAAATATGTTCATTATTGGAGTGTAATCAAATCCATGAACCATACCTGACAAAACAGATTTTTGATTTACTGGGATGATATAGCAATGGTCAGGCACATAAAAAACCCATCATGCCAGACAAACAGGAAGTGGTCATACTTAAATTCTTCAATGTCTGATGTGACTGCAACTTTACAAAGATGCTCAGTGTTTGAGTCTAATCAAATCCATATTCCAAAAATGACTCAATGTTATAGCAGCATCATCTGGAAACAGGAATTAACCTTAATTTCGCTCAACATCTTCCGATGTGGCTGAAAACGTACAAATATGTTTATTTCAGGAATGTAATCAAATTCAAAAACCATACATGGCTCAATATTATAGCGCCACCATCTGGCAATAGGAAGTGAGGCTTATATCATTGATGCATTCCAATAGCAGCAGCAACATCTTCATTGATCAAAGGGGAATTCCTGTGCACACTATACGTTGTCCAGGAAGGTGATTATTTCCAAAGTGTGTACATATTGTGAAACATGTCATTGGCACAACTATGCCACCAAGGCGGTTGCGCCCATGGTGCTTGGGCCCGTTCATTGCTGCTTGCAGCTATATTTATTATTATTATTATTCTTTTTTCTATATGCAAATGGGCCTTTTTGAGGTGCTTGCCATGCATAAAAAGTCCTGGAATTTTGCACACACATCAGAAATGAGGACCTTCAGGATCGATTAGATGCTCAGACCTGGGCGTGGCCGAGGGACTCCACAGCGCCCCCTATCGCATTGTCATCTATTGTGGGCAGGCACTTTGAGCTACCTTCACCAAATTTAGTAGGCGTATAGCACTCCTTGGACCAAACACATTTCTAATTTGCATCTAATCAAATATACAAACAGGAAGTCAGCCATTTTGGATTTTGTGCGTTTTACACGTACTGCACTTTTAAGTACTCCTCCTAGGGGGTTCATCACATTCACACCACCTGTGGTCAGAATGGTCTCCGGATATTCATGATGCTAAATTGCCAGGATATTTTTGATAGCTCAAACGGGACAGTCATGGGGAGGAGTACAATTTTTATGTCACGCCGCGCCAACAGGAAGTGGCCGTAATTTCATGGTCTACATCGTCTGATCTGGCTGATATTTTAGAAATACGTTTATTGTTGGAGTATAATCACATCCATATCCCAAGAACGATTCAATGTTATAGCGCCACCATCTGGCAACAGGAAGTGAGGTCTTTATCATATTTGTATGCCTTCCTGCTAGGGCATTCATGACATTCACACGAAATGTGGTCAGCATGATCTTAGGATAGTTATGACCATAAGCTGTGAAGGGATTTTTGATATCTCAAACGGTATGGAAATGGCGAGTCGTACAGTACACATATTGCGTGCAAAAAAATGACTTTTTTTTCGACATCGTCCGATCTGGCTGATATTTTATAAATATGTTCACTGTTGGAGTACAATATCAAATATATACATATCAATCAGGGCGTGGCTAGGCAGCGCCCCCTATAATTATTATTCTCTTTTTTTTCAATGTATTTTGCATTTTTGAGGTGCTTGCCATGGATGGGAACTCACGGAATTTTGCACACACATGAGAAGTGTTGGCTGTCAGGATGTATCAGATGCTCAGACCTGGCCGTGGCCAAGGGACTCCACAGCGCCCCCTAATGCTTTGTCTTCTATTGTGGACAGGCACTTTGAGCTACCTTCACCTAATTTGGTGTGCATGTGGGACTCCTCTGGACAAACACATTTCTCATTCGCATTGAATCAAATATGTAAACAGGAAGTCAGCCATTTTGAATTTTGTGCATTTTACACGTACTACACTTTTAAGTACTCCTCCAAGGGGGTTCATTGCATTCACACGAAATGTGGTCAAATTGGTCTCAGGATAGTCATGATACTAATTCCAAAGGATATTTTTGATATCTCAAACGGTATGGTCATGGCGAGGCGTACAATTTTCATGTCACGCCGCGCCAACAGGAAGTTGCCATAAATTCATGGTCTACATTGTCTGATCTGGCTGATATTTTACAAATATGTTCACTTTTAGAGTGTAATCACATCCAAATACCAAGAAGAAATCAATGTTATAGCGCCACCATCTGGCAACGGACGTGAGGTTTTTATCATGTTTGTATGCGTTCCTGCTAAGGTATTCATCACATTCACACCAAATGTAGTCATCATGATCTTAGAATAGTCCTGACCGTAAATGACGAAAGGATTTTTGATATCTCAAACGGTTTGGCAATGGCGAGGCGTATAATTCACACGTTTCGCCCAAAAACAGGAAGTGGGCTTAATTCCGTTCTACATCATCTGATCGGGCTGATATTTTACAAATATATTCACTTTTGGAGTGCAATCACATCCATATCCACATTCATCTGGGCGTGGCTACACAGCGCCCCCTATGGCTTTTTTCTAATATTGTGGACATATACTTTCACGTAAATGCACCACGTCTGGTAGGCATAAGGGTCTCCTCAAGACACACACATTTCTCATTTGCATCCCTTAACTTTTCCCAACAGGAAGTGAGCTATTTTGGATTTTGTGTGTTTTTAAGTGTTTTTTCACGTACCAAACTTTGAAATACTCTTCCTAGGGGGTTCATCACATTCACACAAAATGTGGTCAGCATGATATTATAGCCCTGACACACAACTATGAACTGATTTTTAATATCTTGGAATGGTATGGCTATGGTCAGCCTTAAAATTAACTTGTAATGCTGCCCAAATAGGAAAATTATATATTAAATAATTTCAAAAAGGTATTAAATTCTACATTGCCTGATTTTGAGGCTACATCTTTTCACATATGTTCATTGTTGGAGTGTCATCACATCCATTAAGCAATAATAGTTTACTATTTTCGCTGGAGACTCATTATCTCCAGTCTTAAAACTTCAACTCAAGTCGCAACTGACTCTCCCATTTCTAATACGCGACTGCCATCTAGTGGCAAAGGTTAGTATTCTTTCTAATTTTCGGTATTGTTTCTCTTTTTCTTGGATAAAGTGATTTCTCAACGACAAGTTTTGTTTCTTTTTGCGAGCCAGTAACCATAACGATGTATGAGTAACAGCGGCAGCCTACATGACAAAATGTACTGAAAACACCCAGCCCACAGCAACGTTTTTTCTCATCTATCTTAATTAACTCGATTGAATAACTAAAATAAAAAACAGGCTTTTACTGGCAGGAAAGTATCATATATTTAAAAGATTAATACATATAATGCATATATTGCTTTGACGTTCAATGTTATTTGGATTTTTAAAAAACCGTATTGTAGAATTTTAAGGACTCAATACAAAACAGCTGTTCGGAAAGTTGGCTTGAAAACCAAGAAGCCTTATTAAGGAATTCGAGCCGTTTCTATTTGACTTCATTCGATTGAAGTGAATGCCGTAACCCAATTAAATGTAATTCGCGTCGGAATACACATAATAGCCTACACTGTCAACGTGAAATAAAAATATATAGAGGTTTAAATCGATCCTGTATTGGGACATTTGTTATGATGGCTGGTGCAACGGGCATTTTCGGTACCGTTGACCATAATCGAATGCTAGCATTTATATCATTACACTGACCAAGTCCTGTTAAAAAGCACATTTTTGGTTCCTTTGTGGAAACAGTGAAGTTGTCTACACAATCTGTTCTACTCACAGACTAACTGCGTCGCTGTAACTTCCCCCCATTTCTGATACGGCGATTCAATTAATTGGCAGAAAGTGGTACTTTCATTTTTTTCTTCCTTCAAGTGATTTTTCAACGATAGGTTTTTGTTTTTTTCTAGCGAGCCAGTAGGCATAACGATGTATGATTTACAGCTGCAGCCTACGTGACAAAATGTATTGACAACACCCAGCCCGACGTTTCTTTGCATCTATTTTCATTACATGAATTGAATAACTAAAATAAATATGAAAGACATTTAAAGACTTAAAGACAGGCAGGAGAGTATCATATTTTTAAAAGATTAACACATGAAGTCAAAAAGAAACTTTAGCGTCTGAGGTGGCTCTGCTCGAACGCTGTGTTAACATGAGACCGTTTTGTTCAACAAAGGTATCACATGCAGGTCGTTGCGAGATGACACGCACGGGCTAACAGCAGCCAGCCAGTCCACTGTCTGTGTGAGTCAAAAAACAGGTCAGCTACGTTGGTTTACATGAATAGAAAGCTGGCGATTTAACTGAAAGTTATGTTAGTTTATTAGGCTTGTCATTAAACACGAATTAAGAGAACATACAATTTCGCTAGGAATGGTAAATTAATATGAAAATACTGTATTGAGGGCAGAGAGTTGGCATCTCTTTTAGATTTGGCTGAACAAATGCGTTTCAGGCAGCATAATTACCAGTGAAATGGAAAAGAATGATGCTGGTTAACTAGACGTTTCGTGCAATATTATCCGACACTTCGTAGAGAAATTATTAAACCAAGATAAAAGGAGACATTTGGCCAATAGATGGCACCCGTGTATAAGCGGGCAGTATAGCGTAATGGTTAGGGCGGTGGATTAAGGCACGCAAATTCAGCCGTTCGATCCCCGCTGCAGCCACAATGAATTTGAATAGGTTCTTGAAGCCAATTGTTTTCATTTTGAGTGCATATTTATGGCCGAATGACTTCTCAAGCGTAAATTGTGCCTCCCCGTGTACAAACTATGGAAATTAATTAATCTCTGCTCTCCATACAGGACTGTAGCATGTTATCACAATGTGCAAGCAAGAAGTAATTTTTGTTTCATTCTATATTGTCTGATGTGGCAAAAACTTCACACATGTTCATTTTTGGAGTGTAATCTCATCAATATACCAAGACAGGCTCAATGGCATAGCGCCACCATCTGGCAACAGGAAGTGGCTTTAATTTTACTTGACATCTTCCAATTTGGCTGAAAATGTACAAATATGTTAATTATTGGAGTGTAATCAAATCCATAAACCATACACGGCTCAATATTATAGCGCCAGCATCTGGCAACAGGAAGTGGCTTTAATTTTACTCGACATCTTCCAATTTGGCTGAAAATGTACAAATATGTTCATTTTTGGAGTGAAATCAAATCCATAAACCATACACAGCTCAATATTATAGCGCCACCATCTGGCAATAGGAAGTGAGGCTTATATCATTGATGCATTCCAATAGCAGCAGCAACATCTTCATTGATCAAAGGGGAATTCCTGTGCACACTATTCGTTGTCCAGGAAGGTGATTATTTCCAAAGTGTGTACATATTGTGAAAAATGTCATTGGCACAACTGTGCCACCAAGGCGGTTGCGCCCATGGTGCTTGGGCCCGTTCATTGCTGCTTGCAGCTATATTTAGGGCCCAAGCACCGTAGGGTGCGAAGGACCCTATTGTTATTGGAAGGATTATTATTATTATTATTATTATTATTATTATTATTATTATTATTATTATTATTAGGGCCCAAGCACCGTAGGGTGCGAAGGACCCTATTGTTATTGGAAGGATTATTATTATTATTATTAGGGCCCAAGCACCGTAGGGTGCGAAGGACCCTATTGTTATTGTAAAGATTATTATTATTATTATTATTATTATTATTATTAGGGCCCAAGCACCGTAGGGTGCGAAGGACCCTATTGTTATTGGAAGGATTATTATTATTATTATTATTATTATTATTATTATTATTCTTTTTTTTTCAATGTTTTGTGCATTTTTGAGGTGCTTGCCATGGATGAAAACTCACAGAATTTTGCACACACATCAGAAGTGGTGGCTGTCAGGTTGTCTCAGATGCTCAGACCTGGGCGTGGCTGAGGGACTCCACAGCGCCCCCTATCGCATTGTCATCTATTGTGGACAGGCACTTTGAGCTACCTTCACAAAATTTAGTACACATATAGCACTCCTCGGTCCAAACACATTTCTCATTCGCATCTAATCAAATATACAAACAGGAAGTCAGCCATTTTGGATTTTGTGCGTTTTACACGTACTGCACTTTTAAGTACTCCTCCTAGGGGGTTCATCACATTCACACCACCTGTGGTCAGAATGGTCTCAGGATATTCATGATGCTAAATTGCCAGGATATTTTTGATAGCTCAAACGGGACGGTCCTGGGGAGGCGTAGAATTTTTATGTCACGCCACGCCAACAGGAAGTGGCCGTAATTTCATGGTTTACATCGTCTGATCTGGCTGATATTTTAGAAATACGTTTATTGTTGGAGTATAATCACATCCATATCCCAAGAACGGGTCAATGTTATAGCGCCACCATCTGGCAACAGGAAGTGAGGTCTTTATCATATTTGTATGCCTTCCTGCTAGGGCATTCATCACATTCAGACGAAATGAGGTCCGCATGATCTTAGGATAGTCATGACCATAAGCTGTGAAGGGATTTTTGATATCTCAAACGGTATGGAAATGGCGAGTCGTACAGTACACATATTGCGTGAAAAAAAATGACTTTTTTTTTGACATCGTCCGATCTGGCTGATATTTCACAAATATGTTCAGTGTTGGAGTACAATATGAAATATATACATATCAATCGGGGCGTGGCTAGACAGCGCCCCCTATAATTATTATTCTCTTTTTTTTCAATGTATTTTGCATTTTTGAGGTGCTTGCCATGGATGAAAACTCACAGAACTTTGCAGACACATGAGAAGTGTTGGCTGTCAGGAGGTATCAGATGCTCAGACCTGGGCGTGGCCGAGGGACTCCACAGCGCCCCCTAATGCTTTGTCTTCTATTGTGGACAGGCACTTTGAGCTACCTTCACCTAATTTGGTATGCATGTTGGCCTCCTCTGGACAAACACATTTTTCATTCGCATCGAATGAAATATGTGAACAGGAAGTCAGCCATTTTGAATTTTGTGCATTTTACACGTACTACACTTTTAAGTACTCCTCCTAGGGGGTTCATTGCATTCAAACGAAATATGGTCAAAGTGGTCTCAGGATAGTCATGATACTAATTCCAAAGGATATTTTTGATATCTCAAACGGTATGGTCATGGCGAGGCGTAAAATTTTCATGTCACGCCGCGCCAACAGGAAGTAGCCATAAATTCATGGTCTACATTGTCTGATCTGGCTGATATTTTACAAATATGTTCACTGTTAGAGTGTAATCACATCCAAATACCAAGAAGAAATCAATGTTATAGCGCCACCATCTGGCAACGGAAGTGAGGTTTTTATCATGTTTGTATGCGTTACTGCTAGGGTATTCATCACATTCACACCAAATGTTGTCATCATGATCTTAGAATAGTCCTGACCCTAAATGACGAAAGGATTTTTGATATCTCAAACGGTTTGGCAATGGCGAGGCGTATAATACACACGTTACGCCCAAAAACAGGAAGTGGGCTTAATTCCGTTCTACATCATCTGATCGGGCTGATATTTTACAAATATATTCACTTTTGGAGTGCAATCACATCCATATCCACATTCATCTGGGCGTGGCTACACAGCGCCCCCTATGGCTTTTTTCTAATATTGTGGACATATACTTTCACGTAAATGCACCACGTCTGGTAGGCATAAGGGTCTCCTCAAGACACACACATTTCTCATTTGCATCCCTTAACTTTTCCCAACAGGAAGTGAGCTATTTTAGATTTTGTGTGTTTTTAAGTGTTTTTTCACGTACCAAACTTTGAAATACTCTTCCTAGGGGGTTCATCACATTCACACAAAATGTGGTCAGCATGATATTATAGCCCTGACACACAACTATGAACTGATTTTTAATATCTTGGAATGGTATGGCTATGGTCAGCCTTAAAATTAACTTGTAATGCTGCCCAAACAATTCATGTTTTAATACAATTATGTATTAAATAATTTCAAAAAGGTATTAAATTCTACATTGCCTGATTTTGAGGCTACAACTTTTCACATATGTTCATTGTTGGAGTGTCATCACATCCATTAAGCAATAATAGTTCACTATTTTCGCTGGAGACTCATTATATCCAGTCTTAAAACTTCAACGCAAGTCGCAAATGACTCTCCCATTTCTAATACGCGACTGCCATCTACTGGCAAAAGTTGGTATTGTTTCTCAAGTTATTATTCAATGACAAGTTTTGTTTCTTTTTGCGAGCCAGTAACCATAACGATGTATGAGTAACAGCGGCAGCCTACGTTACAAAATGTACTGACAACACCCAGCCCACAGCAACGTTTTTTCTCATCCACCTTAATTATATGGATTGAATAACTAAAATAAAAGACAGGCTTTTACTGGCAGGAAAGTATCATATATTTCAAAGATTAACACATATAATGCATATCTTGCAATGACGTTCAATGTTATTTGGTTTTTAAAAAACCGTGTTGTAGCATTTTAAGGACTCAATACAAAACAGCTGTTCGGAAAGTTAGCTTGAAAACCAAGAAGCCTTATTAAGGATTTCGAGCCGTTTCTATTTGACTTCTATTCGATTGAAGTGAATGCCGTAACCCAATTAAATGTAATTCGCGTCGGAATACACATAATAGCCTACACTGTCAACGTGAAATAAAAATATATAGAGGTTTAAATCGATCCTATATTGGGACATTTGTTATGATGGCTGGTGCAACGGGCATTTTCGGTACCGTTGACCATAATCGAATGCTAGCATTTATATCATTACACTGACCAAGTCCTGTTAAAAAGCACATTTTTGGTTCCTTTGTGGATACAGTGAAGTTGTCTACTTTTATATTTTTCTTCCTTCAAGTGATTTTTCAACGATAGGTTTTTGTTTTTTTTCTAGCGAGCCAGTAACCATAACGATGTATGAGTAACAGCGGCAGCCTACGTTACAAAATGTACTGACAACACCCAGCCCACAGCAACGTTTTTTCTCATCCACCTTAATTATATGGATTGAATAACTAAAATAAAAGACAGGCTTTTACTGGCAGGAAAGTATCATATATTTCAAAGATTAACACATATAATGCATATCTTGCAATGACGTTCAATGTTATTTGGTTTTTAAAAAACCGTGTTGTAGCATTTTAAGGACTCAATACAAAACAGCTGTTCGGAAAGTTAGCTTGAAAACCAAGAAGCCTTATTAAGGATTTCGAGCCGTTTCTATTTGACTTCTATTCGATTGAAGTGAATGCCGTAACCCAATTAAATGTAATTCGCGTCGGAATACACATAATAGCCTACACTGTCAACGTGAAATAAAAATATATAGAGGTTTAAATCGATCCTATATTGGGACATTTGTTATGATGGCTGGTGCAACGGGCATTTTCGGTACCGTTGACCAGCCCACAGCCGATAGGTTTTTGTTTTTTTTCTAGCGAGCCAGTAACCATAACGATGTATGATTTACAGCTGCAGCCTACGTGACAAAATGTATTGACAACACCCAGCCCGACGTTTCTTTGCATCTATTTTCATTATATGAATAGAATATCTGACATGAATATTAAAGACATTTAATGACTGTCTTTAACTGGCAGGAGAGTAGCATGTATTTAAGAGTCAAAAGTCAAAAAGGAACGTTAACGTTTGAGATGGCTCTGGTCGAACTCTGTGTTAACATGAGACCGTTATGTTCAACAAAGGTATGGCATGCAGGTCGTTGCGAGATGATGCGCATTGGCTAACAGCAGCCAGCCTGTCCACTGTCTGTGTGAGTCAAAAAACAGGTCAGCTACGTTTGTTTACATGAATAGAAAACTTTCAGTTAAATCGCCAGATATGTTAGTTTATTTTGCTTGTCATTAAACACGAATTAAGAGAACATACAATTTCGCTAGGAATTTTTGACTTAATATGAAAATACCGGATTGAGGGCAGAGACTTGGCATCTCCTTTAGATTTGGCTGAACAAATGCGTTTCAGGCAGCATAATTACCGGTGAAATGGAAAAGAATGATGCTGGCTAACTAGACGTTTAATGCAATATTATCCGACACTTACGAGAGAAATTATTTAACCAAGATAAAAGGAAACATACAACTTTTGGCCAATAGATGGCGTATGGCTTAATGGTTCAGACAGTGGATTAAGACAAGCAAGGTCCGCGGTTCCATCCCCGGTGCGGCCACAATAAAGTTGAATAGTTTCTTTACGCCAATGGTTTTATTTTTTAGTGCATATTTAGAACCGAATGACTTCTCAAGCGTAAATTGTGCCTCCCGCTGTAAAATCTATGGAAATTAATTCATTTCTGCTCTCCATACAGGACTGGAGCATATTATTACAATGTGCAAGCAAGAAGTAATTTTTGTTTCATTTTACATTATCTGATGTGGCAGAAACTTCACACATGTTCATTTTTGGAGTGTAATCTCATCCATATACCAAGAAAGGCTCAATGGCATAGCGCCACCATCTGGGAACAGGAAGTGGCTTTAATTTTACTTGACATCTTCCAATTTGGTTGAAAATGTACAAATATGTTAATTATTGGAGTGTAATCAAATCCATAAACCATACACGGCTCAATATTATAGCGCCACCATTTGGCAACAGGAAGTGGCTTAAATTTTACTTGACATCTTCCAATTTGGCTGAAAATGTACAAATATGTTAATTATTGGAGTGTAATCAAATCCATGAACCATACACGGCTCAATATTATAGCACCACCATCTGGCAATAGGAAGTGAGGCAAATATCATTGATGCATTCCAATAGCAGCAGCAACATCTTCATTGATCAAAGGGGAATTCCTGTGCACACTATACGTTGTCCAGGAAGGTGATTATTTCCAAAGTGTGTACATATTGGTAAACATGTCATTGGCACAACTATGCCACCAAGGCGGTTGCGCCCATGGTGCTTGGGCCCGTTCATTGCTGCTTGCAGCTATATTTAGGGCCCAAGCACCGTAGGGTGCGAAGGACCCTATTGTTATTGGAAGGATTATTATTAGGGCCCAAGCACCGTAGGGTGCGAAGGACCCTATTGTTATTGGAAGGATTATTATTATTATTATTATTATTATTATTATTATTATTATTATTCTTTTTCATCAGGCAAATGGGCTTTTTTGAGGGCCTTGCCATGCGTAAAAAGTCTTGACATTTTGCACACACATCAGAAGTGGTTGCTGTCAGGAGCTCTCAGATGCTCAGACCTGGGCGTGGCCGAGGGACTCCACAGCGCCCCCTATCGCATTGTCTTCTATTGTGGGCAGGCACTTTGAGCTACCTGCACCTAATTTGGTGGCCAAATAGCGCTCCTCGGTCCAAACACATTTCTCATTCGGATCTAATCAAATATCCAAACAGGAAGTCAGCCATTTTGGATTTTCTGAGTTTTACACGTACTACACTTTTAAGTACTCCTCCTAGGGGGTTCATCGCATTCACACCAACTGTGGTCAGAATGGTCTCAGGATAGTCATGATGCTAAATTGCCAGGATATTTTTGATAGCTCAAACGGGACAGTCACGGGGAGGATTACAATTTTTATGTCACGCCACGCCAACAGGAAGTGGCCATAATTTCATGGTCTACATTGTCTGATCTGGCTGATATTTTAGAAATTTGTTTATTGTTGGAGTGTAATCACATCCATATCCCAAGAACAGGTCAGTGTTATAGCGCCACCATCTGGCAACAGGAAGTGAGGTCTTTAACATATTTGTATGCCTTCCTGCTAGGGCATTCAGCACATTCACACCAAATGCGGTCAGCATGATCGTAAGATAGTCCTTACGCTAAGTTGTGAAGGGATTTTTGATATCTCAAACGGTATAAAAATGGCGAGTCGTACAGTACACATATTGCGTGCAAAAAAATGACTTTTTTTTCGACATCGTCCGATCTGGCTGATATTTTACAAATATGTTCATTGTTGGAGTACAATATAAAATATATACATATCAATCGGGGCGTGGCTAGACAGCGCCCCCTATAATTATTATTCTTTTTTTTTTCAATGTATTTTGCATTTTTGAGGTGCTTGCCATGGATGGAAACTCACAGAATTTTGTACACACATGAGAAGTGTTGGCTGTCAGGATGTATCAGATGCTCAGACCTGGGCGTGGCCAAGGGACTCCACAGCGCCCCCTAATGCTTTGTCTTCTATTGTGGACAGGCACTTTGAGCTACCTTCACCTAGATTGGTATGCATGTGGGGCTCCTCTGCCCAAACACAATTCTCATTCGCATCGAATCAAATATGTGAACAGGAAGTCAGCCATTTTGAATTTTGTGCGTTTTACACGTACTACACTTTTAAGTACTCCTCCTAGGGGGTTCATCGCATTCACACCACATGTGGTCAAAGTGGTCTCAGGATAGTTATGATACTAATTCCCAAGGATATTTTTGATATCTCAAACGGTATGGTCATGGCGAGGAGTACAATTTTCATGTCACGCCACGCCAACAGGAAGTAGCCATAAATTCATGGTCTACATTGTCTGATCTGGCTGATATTTTACAAATATGTTCACTGTTAGAGTGTAATCACATCCATATATCAAGAAGAAGTCAATGTTATAGCGCCACCATCTGGCAACAGGAAGTGAGGTTTTTATCATATTTGTATGCCTTCCTGCTAGGGTATTCATCACATTCACACCAAATGGAGTCATCATGATCTGAGAATAGTCCTGACCCTAAATGACAAAAGGATTTTTGATATCTCAAACGGTTTGGCAATGGCGAGGCGTATAATACACACGTTACGCCCAAAAACAGGAAGTGGGCTTAATTCCGTTCTACATCATCTGATCAGGCTGATATTTTACAAATATATTCACTTTTGGAGTGCAATCACATCCATATCCACATTCATCTGGGCGTGGCTACACAGCGCCCCCTATGGCTCTTTTCTAATATTGTGGACATATACTTTCACGTAAATGCACCACGTCTGGTAGGCATAAGGGTCTCCTCAAGACACACACATTTCTCATTTGCATCCCTTAACTTTTCCCAACAGGAAGTGAGCTATTTTGGATTTTGTGTGTTTTTAAGTGTTTTTTCACGTACCAAACTTTGAAATACTCTTCCTAGGGGGTTCATCACAGTCACACAAAATGTGGTCAGCATGATATTATAGCCCTGACACACAACTGTGAACTGATTTTTAATAACTTGGAATGGAATGGCTATGGTCAGCCTTAAAATTAACTTGTAATGCTGCCCAAACAGGAAAATTATGTATTAAATCATTTCAAAAAGGTATTAAATTCTACATTGCCTGATTTTGAGGCTACAACTTTTCACATATGTTCATTGTTGGAGTGTCATCACATCCATTAAGCAATAATAGTTCACTATTTTCGCTGGAGACTCATTATATCCAGTCTTTAAACTTCAACGCAAGTCGCAACTGACTCTCCCATTTCTAATACGCGACTGCCATCTAGTGGCAAAGGTTAGTATTCTTTCTAATTTTCTTGGATAAAGTGATTTCTCAATGACAAGTTTTGTTTCTTTTTGCGAGCCAGTAACCATAACGATGTATGAGTAACAGCGGCAGCCTACGTGAGAAAATGTACTGACAACACCCAGCCCATAGCAACGTTTTTTATATGGATTGAATAACTAAAATAAAAGACAGGCTTTTACTGGCAGGAAAGTATCATATATTTAAAAGATTAACACATATAATGCAGATCTTGCATTGAAGTTCAATGTTATTTGGTTTAAAAAAAAACGTAGTGTAGCATTTTAAGGACTCAACACAAAACAGCTGTTCGGAAAGTTGGCTTGAAAACCAAGAAGCCTTATTAAGGAATTCGAGCCGTTTCTATTTGACTTCATTCGATTGAAGTGAATGCCGTAACCCAATTAAATGTAATTCGCGTCGCAATACACACAATCGCCTACACTGTCAACGTGAAATAAAAATATATAGAGGTTTAAATCGATCCTATATTGGGACATTTGTTATGATGGCTGGTGCAACGGGCATTTTCGGTACCGTTGACCATAAGCGAATGCTAGCAATTATATCATTACACTGACCAAGTCCTGTTAAAAAGCACATTTTTGGTTCCTTTGTGGAAACAGTGAAGTTGTCTACATAATCTATTCTACTCACAGACTAACTGCGTCGCTGTAACTTCCCCCCATTTCTGATACGGGGATTCCATTTATTGGCAGAAATTGGTACTTTTATTTTTTTCTTCATTCAAGTGATTTTTCAACGATAGGTTTTTGTTTTTTTCTAGCGAGCCAGTAGGCATAACGATGTATGATTTACAGCTGCAGCCTACGTGACAAAATGTATTGACAACACCCAGCCCGACGTTTCTTTGCATCTATTTTCATTATATGAATTGAATATCTAAAATAAATGTTAAAGACATTTAAAGACTTAAAGACAGGCTTTAACTGGCAGGAGAGTATCATATATTTAAAAGATTTACACATATAATGCATATCTTGCATTGACGTTAAATGGTATTTTGTTAAAAAAAAACGTATTGTAGCATTTTCAGGACTCAATACAAAACTGCTGTTCGGAAAGTTAGCTTGAAAACCAAGAAGCCTTATTTAGGAATTCGCGCCGTTTCTATTTGACTTCATTCGATTGAAGTGAATGCCGTAACCCAATTAAATGGAATTCGCGTCGGAATACACATAATAGCCTACATTGTCAACGTGAAATAAAAATATATAGAGGTTTAAATCGATCCTATATTGGGACTTTTGTTATCATGGCTGGTGCAACGGGCATTTTCGGTACCATTGACCATAATCGAATGCTAGCATTTATATCATTAAACTGACCAAGTCCTGTTAAAAAGCACATTTTTGACTCCTTTGTGGAAACAGTGAAGTTGTCTACACAATATATTCTACTCACAGACTAACTGCGTCGCTGTAACTTCCCCCCATTTCTGAAACGGGGATTCCATTTATTGGCAAAAAGTGGTACTTTGATTTTTTTCTTCCTTCTAGTGATTTTTCAACGATAGGTTTTCGTTTTTTATATCGAGCCAGTAGGCATAACGATGTATGATTTACAGCTGCAGCCTACGTGACAAAATGTATTGACAACACCCAGCCCGACGTTTCTTTGCATCTATTTTCATTATTTTAATTGAATATCTAAAATAAATATTAAAGACATTTAATGACTGTCTTTAACTAGCAGGAGAGTGTCATATATTTAAAAGAGTAACACATGAAGTCAAAAAGAAACGGTAGCGTTTGAGGTGGCTCTGCTCGAACGCTGTGTTAACAAGAGACCGTTATGTTCAACAAAGGTATCGCATGCACGTCGTTGCGTAGCCTTTCCACTGTCTGTGTGAGTCAAAAAACAGGTCAGCTACGTTGGTTTACATGAATAGAAAACTTTCAGTTAAATCGCCAGCTATGTTCGTTTATTTTGCTTGTCATTAAACACGAATTAAGAGAACATACAATTTCGCTAGGAATTTTTGACTTAATATGAAAATACCGGATTGAGGGCAGAGACTTGGCATCTCTTTTAGATTTGGCTGAACAAATGCGTTTCAGGCAGCATAATTACCGGTGAAATGGAAAAGAATGATGCTGGCTAACTAGACTTTTAATGCAATATTATCCGACACTTCGGCGAGAAATTATTTAACCAAGATGAAAGGAAACATACAACATTTGGCCAATAGATGGCGCCCGTGTATAAGAGGGCAGTATACCTTAATGGTTTAGGCAGTGGATTAAGACATGCAAGGTCGGCGGTTCTATCCCCAGTGCGGTCACAATGAAGTTGAATAGTTTGTTTAAGCCAATGGTTTTATTTTGAGTGCATATTTATAACCGAATGACTTTTCAAGCATAAAATGTGCCTCTCGCTGTAAAATCTATGGAAATTAATTCATCTCTGCTCTCCATACAGGACTGTAGCACGTTATCACAATGTGTTTGTTGTTTTTGTTTCATTCTACATTGTCTGATGTGGCTGAAACTTCACACATGTTCATTTTTGGAGTGTAATCTCATCCATATACCAATAAAGGCTCAATGGCATAGCGCCACCATCTGGCAACAGGAAGTGGCCTTAATTTCACTCGACATCTTCCGATGTGGCTGAAAATGTAGAAATATTTTTATTATTGGAGTGTAATTAAATCCATATACCAAAAATGGCTCAATGTTATAGCTCCACCATCTGGCAAAAGGAAGTGACTTTAATTTTACTGAACATCTTCCGATGTGGCTGAAAATGTACAAATATGTTTATTTCTGGAGTGGAATCAAATTCAAAAAACATACACGGATCAATAATATAGCGCCACCATCTAGCAACAGGAAGTGAGGCTTATATCATTGATGCATTCCAATAGCAGCGCCAACATCTTCATTGATCAAAGGGAAATTCCTGTGCACACTATACTTTGTCCAGGAAGGTGATTATTTTCAAAGTGTGTACATGTTGTGAAACATGTCATTGGCAGAACTATGCCACCAAGGCGGTTGCCCCCATGGGGCTTGGGCCCGTTCATTGCTGCTTGCAGCTATATTTATTATTATTATTCTTTTTTTTTCAATGTTTTGTGCATTTTTGAGGTGCTTGCCATGAATGAAAACTCACGGAATTTTGCACACACATCAGAAGTGGTGGCTGTCAGGATCTCTCAGATGCTCAGACCTGGGCGTCGCTGAGGGACTCCACAGCGCCCCCTATCGCATTGTCATCTATTGTGGGCAGGCACTTTGAGCTACCTGCACCATATTTAGTATGCATATAGCACTCCTCAGGCCAAACACATTTCAAATTCGCATCTAATCAAATATGCAAACAGGAAGTCAGCCATTTTAGATTTTGTGCGTTTTACACGTACTGCACTTTTAAGTACTCCTCCTAAGGGGTTCCTCGCATTCACACCAACTGTGGTCAGAATGGTCTCAGGATAGTCATGATGCGAAATTGCCAGGATATTTTTGATAGCTCAAACGGGACAGTCACGGGGAGAATTACAATTTTTATGTCACGCCACGCCAACAGGAAGTGGCCGTAATTTCATGGTCTACATTGTCTGATCTGGCTGATATTTTAGAAATACGTTTATTGTTGGAGTATAATCACATCCATATCCCAAGAACGGGTCAATGTTATAGCGCCACCATCTGGCAACAGGAAGTGAGGTCTTTATCATATTTGTATGCCTTCCTGCTAGGGCATTCATCACATTCACACCAAATGCGGTCAGCATGATCGTAAGATAGTCCTTACGCTATGTTGTGAAGGGATTTTTGAAATCTCAAACGGTATGGAAATGGCGAGTCGTACAGTACACATATTGCGTGCAAAAAAATGACTTTTTTTCCGACATCGTCCGATCTGGCTGATATTTTATAAATATGTTCACTGTTGGAGTACAATATTAAATATATACATATCAATCGGGGCGGGGCTAGACAGCGCCCCCTATAATTATTATTCTCTTTTTTTTCAATGTATTTTGCATTTTTGAGGTGCTTGCCATGGATGGAAACTCACGGAATTTTGCACACACATGAGAAGTGTTGGCTGTCAGGATGTATCAGATGCTCAGACCTGGGCGTGGCCAAGGGACTCCACAGCGCCCCCTAATGCTTTGTCTTCTATTGTGGACAGGCACTTTGAGCTACCTTCACCTAATTTGGTATGCATGTGGGACTCCTCTGGACAAACACATTTGTTATTCGCATCGAATCAAATATGTGAACAGGAAGTCAGCCATTTTGAATTTTGTGCATTTTACACGTACTACACTTTTAAGCACTCCTCCTAGGGGGTTCATTGCATTCACACGAAATGTGGTCAAAGCGGTCTCAGGATAGTCATGATACTAATTCCAAAGGATATTTTTGATATCTCAAACGGTATGGTCATGGCGAGGCGTAAAATTTTCATGTCACGCCGCGCCAACAGGAAGTTGCCATAAATTCATGGTCTACATTGTCTGATCTGGCTGATATTTTACAAATATGTTCACTGTTAGAGTGTAATCACATCCAAATACCAAGAAGAAATCAATGTTATAGCGCCACCATCTGGCAACGGACGTGAGGTTTTTATCATGTTTGTATGCGTTCCTGCTAAGGTATTCATCACATTCACACCAAATGTAGTCATCATGATCTTAGAATAGTCCTGACCCTAAATGACGAAAGGATTTTTGATATCTCAAACGGTTTGGCAATGACAAGGCGTATAATACACACGTTACGCCCAAAAACAGGAAGTGGGCTTAATTCCGTTCTACATCATCTGATCGGGCTGATATTTTACAAATATATTCACTTTTGGAGTGCAATCACATCCATATCCACATTCATCTGGGCGTGGCTACACAGCGCCCCCTATGGCTTTTTTCTAATATTGTGGACATATACTTTCACGTAAATGCACCACGTCTGGTAGGCATAAGGGTCTCCTCAAGACACACACATTTCTCATTTGCATCCCTTAACTTTTCCCAACAGGAAGTGAGCTATTTTGGATTTTGTGTGTTTTTAAGTGTTTTTTCACGTACCAAACTTTGAAATACTCTTCCTAGGGGGTTCATCACATTCACACAAAATGTGGTCAGCATGATATTATAGCCCTGACACACAACTATGAACTGATTTTTAATATCTTGGAATGGTATGGCTCTGGTCAGCCTTAAAATTTACTTGTAATGCTGCTCAAACAGTTCATGTTTTAATACAATTATGTATTAAATAATTTCAAAAAGGTATTCAATTCTACATTGCCTGATTTTGAGGCTACAACTTTTCACATATGTTCATTGTTGGAGTGTCATCACATCCATTAAGCAATAATAGTTCACTATTTTCGCTGGAGACTCATTATATCCAGTATTAAAACTTCAACGCAAGTCGCAAATGACTCTCCCATTTCTAATACGCGACTGCCATCTACTGGCAAAAGTTGGTATTGCATATATCTTGCAATGACGTTCAATGTTATTTGGTTTAAAAAAAACCGTGTTGTAGCATTTTAAGGACTCAATACAAAACGGCTGTTCGGAAAGTTAGCTTGAAAACCAAGAAGCCTTATTAAGGAATTCGAGCCGTTTCTATTTGACTTCATTCGGTTGAAGTGAATGCCGTAACCCAATTAAATGTAATTCGCGTCGGAATACACATAATAGCCTACACTGTCAACGTGAAATAAAAATATATAGAGCTTTAAATCGATCCTATATTGGGACATTTGTTATGATGGCTGGTGCAACGGGCATTTTCGGTACCGTTGACCATAATCGAATGCTAGCATTTATATCATTACAATGACCAAGTCCTGTTAAAAAGCACATTTTTGGTTCCTTTGTGGAAACAGTGAAGTTGTCTACACAATCTATTCTACTCACAGACTAACTGCGTCGCTGTAACTTCCCCCCATTTCTGATACGGGGATTCCATTTATTGGCAGAAAGTGGAACTTTTATATTTTTCTTCCTTCAACTGATTTTTCAACGATAGGTTTTTGTTTTTTTTCTAGCGAGCCAGTAGGCATAACGATGTATGATTTACAGCTGCAGCCTACGTGACAAAATGTATTGACAACACCCAGCCCGACGTTTCTTTGCATCTATTTTCATTATATGAATAGAATATCTGAAATAAATATTAAAGACATTTAATGACTGTCTTTAACTGGCAGGAGAGTACCATATATTTAAAAGAGTCAAAAGTCAAAAAGAAACGTTAACGTTTGAGATGGCTCTGGTCGAACTCTGTGTTAACATGAGACCGTTATGTTCAACAAAGGTATGGCATGCAGGTCGTTGCGAGATGACGCGCATTGGCTAACAGCAGCCAGCCTGTCCACTGTCTGTGTGAGTCAAAAAACAGGTCAGGTACGTTTGTTTACATGAATAGAAAACTTTCAGTTAAATCGCCAGATATGTTAGTTTATTTTGCTTGTCATTAAACACGAATTAAGAGAACATACAATTTCGCTAGGAATTTTTGACTTAATATGAAAATACCGGATTGAGGGCAGAGACTTGGCATCTCCTTTAGATTTGGCTGAACAAATGCGTTTCAGGCAGCATAATTACCGGTGAAATGGAAAAGAATGATGCTGGCTAACTCGACGTTTAATGCAATATTATCCGACACTTCGGAGAGAAATTATTTAACCAGGATAAAAGGAAACATACAACTTTTGGCCAATAGATGGCGTACGTGTATAAGAGGGCAGTATAGCTTAATGGTTCAGAGAGTGGATTAAGACAGGCAAGGTCCGCGGTTCCATCCCCGGTGAGGCTACAATAAAGTTGAATAGTTTCTTTACGCCAATGGTTTTATTTTGAGTGCATATTTATAACCGAATGACTTCTCAAGCGTAAATTGTGCCTCCCGCTGTAAAATCTATTGAAATTAATTCATCTCTGCTCTCCATACAGGACTGGAGCATATTATTACAATGTGCAAGCAAGAAGTAATTTTTGTTTCATTCTACATTGTCTGATGTGGCAGAAACGTCACATGTTCATTTTTGGAGTGTAATCTCATCCATATACCAAGAAAGGCTCAATGGCATAGCGCCACCATCTGGCAACAGGAAGTGGCTTTAATTTTACTTGACATCTTCCAATTTGGCTGAAAATGTACAAATATGTTAATTATTGGAGTGAAATCAAATCCCTAAACCATAAACGGCTCAATATTATAGCGCCACCATCTGGCAATAGGAAGTGAGGCTTATATCATTGATGCATTCCAATAGCAGCAGCAACATCTTCATTGATCAAAGGGGAATTCCTGTGCACACTATTCGTTGTCCAGGAAGGTGATTATTTACAAAGTGTGTACATATTGTGAAACATGTCATTGGCACAACTGTGCCACCAAGGCGGTTGCGCCCATGGCGCTTGGGCCCGTTCATTGCTGCTTGCAGCTATATTTATTATTATTATTCTTTTTTCTATATGCAAATGGGCCTTTTTGAGGTGCTTGCCATGCATAAAAAGTCTGGGAATTTTGCACACACATCAGAAATGAGGACCTTCAGGATCGATTAGATGCTCAGACCTGGGCGTGGCCGAGGGACTCCACAGCGCCCCCTATCGCATTGTCATCTATTGTGAGCAGGCATTTTGAGCTACCTTCACCAAATTTAGTAAGCATATAGCACTCCTCGGACCAAACACATTTCTAATTTGCATCTAATCAAATATAAAAACAGGAAGTCAGCCATTTTGGATTTTGTGCGTTTTACACGTACTGCACTTTTAAGTACTCCTCCTAGGGGGTTCATCACATTCACACCACCTGTGGTCAGAATGGTCTCCGGATATTCCTGATGCTAAATTGCCAGGATATTTTTGATAGCTCAAACGGGACAGTCATGGGGAGGAGTACAATTTTTATGTCACGCGGCGCCAACAGGAAGTGGCCGTAATTTCATGGTCTACATTGTCTGATCTGGCTGATATTTTAGAAATACGTTTATTGTTGGAGTATAATCACATGCATATCCCAAGAACGAGTCAATGTTATAGCGCCACCATCTGGCAACAGGAAGTGAGGTCTTTATCATATTTGTATGCCTTCCTGCTAGGGCATTCATCACATTCACACGAAATGTGGTCAGCATGATCTTAGGATAGTTATGACCATAAGCTGTGAAGGGATTTTTGATATCTCAAACGGTATGGAAATGGCAAGTCGTACAGTACACATATTGCGTGCAAAAAAAAGACTTTTTTTTCGACATTATCCGATCTGGCTGATATTTTATAAATATGTTCACTGTTGGAGTACAATATGAAATATATACATATCAATCGGGGCGTGGCTAGACAGCGCCCCCTATAATTATTATTCTCTTTTTTTTCAATGTATTTTGCATTTTTGAGGTGCTTGCCATGGATGAAAACTCACGGAATTTTGCACACACATGAGAAGTTTTGGCTCTCAAGATGTATCAGATGCTCAGACCTGGGCGTGGCCGAGGGACTCCACAGCGCCCCCTAATGCTTTGTCTTCTATTGTGGACAGGCACTTTGAGCTACCTTCACCTAATTTGGTACGCATGTGGGGCTCCTCTGGAAAAACACATTTGTCATTCGCATCGAATCAAATATGTGAACAGGAAGTCAGCCATTTTGAATTTTGTGCATTTTACATGTACTACACTTTTAAGTACTCCTCCTAGGGGGGTTCATTACATTCACACGAAATGTGGTGAAAGCGGTCTCAGGATAGTCATGATACTAATTCCAAATGATATTTTTGATATCTCAAAAGGTATGGTCATGGCGAGGCGTACAATTTTCATGTCACGCCGCGCCAACAGGAAGTAGCCATAAATTCATGGTCTACATTGTCTGATCTGGCTGATATTTTACAAATATGTTCACTGTTAGAGTGTAATCACATCCATATACCAAGAAGAAATCAATGTTATAGCGCCACCATCTGGCAATGGAAGTGAGGTTTTTATCATGTTTGTATGCGTTCCTGCTAGGGTATTCATCACATTCACACCAAATGTAGTCATCATTTTCTTAGAATAGCCCTGACCCTAAATGACGAAAGGATTTTTGATATCTCAAACGGTTTGGCAATGGCGAGGCGTATAATACACACGTTACGCCCAAAAACAGGAAGTGGGCTTAATTCCGTTCAACATCATCTGATCGGGCTGATATTTTACAAATATATTCACTTTTGGAGTGCAATCACATCCATATCCACATTCATCTGGGCGTGGCTACACAGCGCCCCCTATGGCTTTTTTCTAATATTGTGGACATATACTTTCACGTAAATGCACCACGTCTGGTAGGCATAAGGGTCTCCTCAAGACACACACATTTCTCATTTGCATCCCTTAACTTTTCCCAACAGGAAGTGAGCTATTTTGGATTTTGTGTGTTTTTAAGTGTTTTTTCACGTACCAAACTTTGAAATATTCTTCCTAGGGGGTTCATCACATTCACACAAAATGTGGTCAGCATGATATTATAGCCCTGACACACAACTATGAACTGATTTTTAATATCTTGGAATGGTATGGCTATGGTCAGCCTTAAAATTAACTTGTAATGCTGCCCAAACAGTTCATGTTTTAATACAATTATGTATTAAATAATTTCAAAAAGGTATTAAATTCTACATTGCCTGATTTTGAGGCTACAACTTTTCACATATGTTCATTGTTGGAGTGTCATCACATCCATTAAGCAATAATACTTCACTATTTTCGCTGGAGACTCATTATATCCAGTCTTAAAACTTCAACGCAAGTCGCAAATGACTCTCCCATTTCTAATACGCGACTGCCATCTACTGGCAAAAGTTGGTATTGCATATATCTTGCAATGACGTTCAATGTGATTTGGTTAAAAAAAACCGTGTTGTAGCATTTTAAGGACTCAATACAAAACAGCTGTTCGGAAAGTTAGCTTGAAAACCAAGAAGCCTTATTAAGGAATTCGAGCCGTTTCTATTTGACTTCATTCGATTGAAGTGAATGCCGTAACCCAATTAAATGTAATTCGCGTCGGAATACACATAATAGCCTACACTGTCAACGTGAAATAAAACTATATAGAGGTTTAAATCGATCCTATATTAGAACATTTGTTATGATGGCTGGTGCAACGGGAATTTTCGGTACCGTTGACCATAATCGAATGCTAGCATTTGTATCATTACACTGACCAAGTCCTGTTAAAAAGCACATTTTTGGTTCCTTTGTGGAAACAGTGAAGTTGTCTACACAATCTATTCTACTCACAGACTAACTGCGTCGCTGTAACTTCCCCCCATTTCTGATACGGGGATTCCATTTATTGGCAGAAAGTGGAACTTTTATATTTTTCTTCCTTCAAGTGATTTTTCAACGATATGTTTTTTTTTTTTTTCTAGCGAGCCAGTAGGCACAACGATGTATGATTTACAGCTGCAGCCTACGTGACAAAATGTATTGACAACACCCAGCCCGACGTTTCTTTGCATCTATTTTCATTATATGAATTGAATATCTAAAATAAATATGAAAGACATTTAAAGACTTAAAGACAGGTTTTAACTGGCAGGAGAGTATCATATATTTAAAAGATTTACACATATAATGCATATCTTGCATTGACGTTAAATGGTATTTTGTTAAAAAAAAACGTATTGTAGCATTTTAAGGACTCAATACAAAACAGCTTTTCGGAAAGTTGGGTTGAAAACCAAGAAGCCTTATTAAGGAATTCGAGCCGTTTCTATTTGACTTCATTCGATTGAAGTGAATGCCGTAACCCAATTAAATGTAATTCGCGTCGCAATACACACAATCGCCTACACTGTCAACGTGAAATAAAAATATATAGAGGTTTAAATCGATCCTATATTGGGACATTTGTTATGATGGCTGGTGCAACGGGCATTTTCGGTACCGTTGACCATAAGCGAATGCTAGCAATTATATCATTACACTGACCAAGTCCTGTTAAAAAGTACATTTTTGGTTCCTTTGTGGAAACAGTGAAGTTGTCTACATAATCTATTCTACTCACAGACTAACTGCGTCGCTGTAACTTCCCCCCATTTCTGATACTGGGATTCCATTTATTGGTAGAAATTGGTACTTTTATTTTTTTCTTCATTCAAGTGATTTTTCAACGATAGGTTTTTGTTTTTTTCTAGCGAGCCAGTAGGCATAACGATGTATGATTTACAGCTGCAGCCTACGTGACAAAATGTATTGACAACACCCAGCCCGACGTTTCTTTGCATCTATTTTCATTATATGAATTGAGTATCTAAAATAAATATTAAAGACATTTAAAGACTTAAAGACAGGCTTTAACTGGCAGGAGAGTATCATATATTTAAAAGATTTACACATATAATGCATATCTTGCATTGACGTTAAATGGTATTTTGTTAAAAAAAAACGTATGTAGCATTTTCAGGACTCAATACAAAACTGCTGTTCGGAAAGTTAGCTTGAAAACCAAGAAGCCTTATATAGGAATTCGCGCCGTTTCTATTTGACTTCATTCGATTGAGGGTGAATGCCGTAACCCAGTTAAATGGAATTCGCGTCGGAATACACATAATAGCCTACATTGTCAACGTGAAATAAAAATATATAGAGGTTTAAATCGATCCTATATTGGGACTTTTGTTATCATGGCTGGTGCAACGGGCATTTTCGGTACCATTGACCATAATCGAATGCTAGCATTTATATCATTAAACTGACCAAGTCCTGTTAAAAAGCACATTTTTGACTCCTTTGTGGAAACAGTGAAGTTGTCTACACAATATATTCTACTCACAGACTAACTGCGTCGCTGTAACTTCCCCCCATTTCTGAAACGGGGATTCCATTTATTGGCAAAAAGTGGTACTTTGATTTTTTTCTTCCTTCTAGTGATTTTTCAACGATAGGTTTTCGTTTTTTATATCGAGCCAGTAGGCATAACGATGTATGATTTACAGCTGCAGCCTACGTGACAAAATGTATTGACAACACCCAGCCCGACGTTTCTTTGCATCTATTTTCATTATTTTAATTGAATATCTAAAATAAATATTAAAGACATTTAATGACTGTCTTTAACTAGCAGGAGAGTGTCATATATTTAAAAGAGTAACACATGAAGTCAAAAAGAAACGGTAGCGTTTGAGGTGGCTCTGCTCGAACGCTGTGTTAACAAGAGACCGTTATGTTCAACAAAGGTATCGCATGCACGTCATTGCGTAGCCTTTCCACTGTCTGTGTGAGTCAAAAAACAGGTCAGCTACGTTGGTTTACATGAATAGAAAACTTTCAGTTAAATCGCCAGCTATGTTCGTTTATTTTGCTTGTCATTAAACACGAATTAAGAGAACATACAATTTCGCTAGGAATTTTTGACTTAATATGAAAATACCGGATTGAGGGCAGAGACTTGGCATCTCCTTTAGATTTGGCTGAACAAATGCGTTTCAGGCAGCATAATTACCGGTGAAATGGAAAAGAATGATGCTGGCTAACTAGACTTTTAATGCAATATTATCCGACACTTCGGCGAGAAATTATTTAACCAAGATGAAAGGAAACATACAACATTTGGCCAATAGATGGCGCCCGTGTATAAGAGGGCAGTATACCTTAATGGTTTAGGCAGTGGATTAAGACATGCAAGGTCGGCGGTTCTATCCCCAGTGCGGTCACAATGAAGTTGAATAGTTTGTTTAAGCCAATGGTTTTATTTTGAGTGCATATTTATAACCGAATGACTTTTCAAGCATAAAATGTGCCTCTCGCTGTAAAATCTATGGAAATTAATTCATCTCTGCTCTCCATACAGGACTGTAGCACGTTATCACAATGTGTTTGTTTTTTTTGTTTCATTCTACATTGTCTGATGTGGCTGAAACTTCACACATGTTCATTTTTGGAGTGTAATTAAATCCATATACCAAAAATGGCTCAATGTTATAGGTCCACCATCTGGCAAAAGGAAGTGACTTTAATTTTACTCGACATCTTCCAATTTGGCTGAAAATGTACAAATATGTTAATTATTGGAGTGTAATCAAATCCATAAACCATACACGGCTCAATATTATAGCGCCACCATCTGGCAACAGGAAGTGAGGCTAATATCATTGATGCATTCCAATAGCAGCAGCAACATCTTCATTGATCAAAGGAGAATTCCTGTGCACACTATACGTTGTCCAGGAAGGTGATTATTTCCAAAGTGTGTACATATTGTGAAACATGTCATTGGCACAACTATGCCACCAAGGCGGTTGCGCCCCTGGTGCTTGGGCCCGTTCATTGCTGCTTGCAGCTATATTTATTATTATTATTCTTTTTCTTCAGGCAAATGGGCTTTTTTGAGGGCCTTGCCATGCGTAAAAAGTCTTGACATTTTGCAAACACATCAGAAGTGGTTGCTGTCAGGAGCTCTCAGATGCTCAGACCTGGGCGTGGCCGAGGGACTCCACAGCGCCCCCTATCGCATTGTCTTCTATTGTGGGCAGGCTCTTTGAGCTACCTGCACCTAATTTGGTGGCCATATAGCGCTCCTCGGTCCAAACACATTTCTCATTCGGATCTAATCAAATATCCAAACAGGAAGTCAGCCATTTTGGATTTTCTGAGTTTTACACGTACTACACTTTTAAGTACTCCTCCTAGGGGGTTCATCGCATTCACACCAACGGTGGTCAGAATGGTCTCAGGATAGTCATGATGCTAAATTGCCAGGATATTTTTGATAGTTCAAACGGGACGGTCATGGGGAGGAGTACAATTTTTATGTCACGCCGCGCCAACAGGAAGTGGCCATAATTTCATGGTCTACATTGTCTGATCTGGCTGATATTTTAGAAATTTGTTGATTGTTGGACTCTAATCACATCCATAACCCAAGAACAGGTCAAAGTTATAGCGCCACCATCTGGCAACAGGAAGTGAGGTCTTTAACATATTTGTATGCATTCCTGCTAGGGCATTCAGCACATTCACACCAAATGCGGTCAGCATGATCGTAAGATAGTCCTTACACTATGTTGTGAAGGGATTTTTGATATCTCAAACGGTATGGAAATGGCGAGTCGTACAGTACACATATTGCGTGCAAAAAAATGACTTTTTTTTCAACATCGTCCGATCTGGCTGATATTTTACAAATATGTTCAGTGTAGCAGTACAATATCAGATATATACATATCAATCGGGGCGTGGCTAGACAGCGCCCCCTATAATTATTATTCTCTTTTTTTTCAATGTATTTTGCATTTTTGAGGTGCTTGCCATGGATGGAAACTCACAGAATTTTGCACACACATGAGAAGTGTTGGCTGTCAGGACGTATCAGATGCTCAGACCTGGGCGTGGCCAAGGGACTCCACAGCGCCCCCTAATGCTTTGTCTTCTATTGTGGACAGGCACTTTGAGCTACCTTCACCTAATTTGGTATGCATGTGGGACTCCTCTGGCCAAACACATTTCTCATTCGCATCGAATCAAATATGTAAACAGGAAGTCAGCCATTTTGAATTTTGTGCATTTTACACGTACTACACTTTTAAGTACTCCTCCTAGGGGGTTCATTGCATTCACACGAAATATGGTCAAAGTGGTCTCAGGATAGTCATGATACTAATTCCAAAGGATATTTTTGATATCTCAAACAGTATGGTCATGGCGAGGCGTAAAATTTTCATGTCACGCCGCGCCAACAGGAAGTAGCCATAAATTCATGGTCTACATTGTCTGATCTGGCTGATATTTTACAAATATGTTCATTGTTAGAGTGTAATCACATCCAAATACCAAGAAGAAATCAATGTTATAGCGCCACCATCTGGCAACGGACGTGAGGTTTTTATCATGTTTGTATGCGTTCCTGCTAAGGTATTCATCACATTCACACCAAATGTAGTCATCATGATCTTAGAATAGTCCTGACCCTAAATGACGAAAGGATTTTTGATATCTCAAACGGTTTGGCAATGGCGAGGCGTATAATACACACGTTACGCCCAAAAACAGGAAGTGGGCTTAATTCCGTTCTACATCATCTGATCGGGCTGATATTTTACAAATATATTCACTTTTGGAGTGCAATCACATCCAGATCCACATTCATCTGGGCGTGGCTACACAGCGCCCCCTATGGCTTTTTTCTAATATTGTGGACATATACTTTCACGTAAATGCACCACGTCTGGTAGGCATAAGGGTCTCCTCAAGACACACACATTTCTCATTTGCATCCCTTAACTTTTCCCAACAGGAAGTGAGCTATTTTGGATTTTGTGTGTTTTTAAGTGTTTTTTCACGTACCAAACTTTGAAATACTCTTCCTAGGGGGTTCATCACATTCACACAAAATGTGGTCAGCATGATATTATAGCCCTGACACACAACTATGAACTGATTTTTAATATCTTGGAATGGTATGGCTATGGTCAGCCTTAAAATTAACTTGTAATGCTGCCCAAATAGGAAAATTATATATTAAATAATTTCAAAAAGGTATTAAATTCTACATTGCCTGATTTTGAGGCTACATCTTTTCACATATGTTCATTTTTGGAGTGTCATCACATCCATTAAGCAATAATAGTTTACAATTTTCGCTGGAGACTCATTATCTCCAGTCTTAAAACTTCAACTCAAGTCGCAACTGACTCTCCCATTTCTAATACGCGACTGCCATCTAGTGGCAAAGGTTAGTATTCTTTCTAATTTTCGGTATTGTTTCTCTTTTTCTTGGATAAAGTGATTTCTCAACGACAAGTTTTGTTTCTTTTTGCGAGCCAGTAACCATAACGATGTATGAGTAACAGCGGCAGCCTACGTGACAAAATGTACTGAAAACACCCAGCCCACAGCAACGTTTTTTCTCATCTATCTTAATTAACTCAATTGAATAACTCAAATAAAAAACTGGCTTTTACTGGCAGGAAAGTATCATATATTTAAAAGATTAACACATATAATGCATATATTGCTTTGACATTCAATGTTATTTGGATTTTTAAAAAACCGTATTGTAGCATTTTAAGGACTCAATACAAAACAGCTGTTCGGAAAGTTGGCTTGAAAACCAAGAAGCCTTATTAAGGAATTTGAGCCGTTTCTATTTGACTTCATTCGATTGAAGTGAATGCCGTAACCCAATTAAATGTAATTCGCGTCGGAATACACATAATAGCCTACACTGTCAACGTGAAATAAAAATATATAGAGGTTTAAATCGATCCTGTATTGGGACATTTGTTATGATGGCTGGTGCAACGGGCATTTTCGGTACCGTTGACCATAATCGAATGCTAGCATTTATATCATTACACTGACCAAGTCCTGTTAAAAAGCACATTTTTGGTTCCTTTGTGGAAACAGTGAAGTTGTCTACACAATCTGTTCTACTCACAGACTAACTGCGTCGCTGTAACTTCCCCCCATTTCTGATACGGCGATTCAATTTATTGGCAGAAAGTGGTACTTTCATTTTTTTCTTCCTTCAAGTGATTTTTCAACGATAGGTTTTTGTTTTTTTCTAGCGAGCCAGTAGGCATAACGATGTATGATTTACAGCTGCAGCCTACGTGACAAAATGTATTGACAACACCCAGCCCGACGTTTCTTTGCATCTATTTTCATTACATGAATTGAATAACTAAAATAAATATTAAAGACATTTAAAGACTTAAAGACAGGCTTTAACTGGCAGGAGAGTATCATATTTTTAAAAGATTAACACATGAAGTCAAAAAGAAACTTTAGCGTCTGAGGTGGCTCTGCTCGAACGCTGTGTTAACATGAGACCGTTTTGTTCAACAAAGGTATCACATGCAGGTCGTTGCGAGATGACACGCACGGGCTAACAGCAGCCAGCCAGTCCACTGTCTGTGTGAGTCAAAAAACAGGTCAGCTACGTTGGTTTACATGAATAGAAAACTTTCAGTTAAATCGCCAGATATGTTAGTTTATTAGGCTTGTCATTAAACACGAATTAAGAGAACATACAATTTCGCTAGGAATGGTAAATTAATATGAAAATACTGTATTGAGGGCAGAGAGTTGGCATCTCTTTTAGATTTGGCTGAACAAATGCGTTTCAGGCAGCATAATTACCAGTGAAATGGAAAAGAATGATGCAGGTTAACTAGACGTTTCGTGCAATATTATCCGACACTTCGTAGAGAAATTATTAAACCAAGATAAAAGGAGACATTTGGCCAATAGATGGCACCCGTGTATAAGCGGGCAGTATAGCGTAATGGTTAGGGCGGTGGATTAAGGCACGCAAATTCAGCCGTTCGATCCCCGCTGCAGCCACAATGAATTTGAATAGTTTCTTGAAGCCAATTGTTTTCATTTTGAGTGCATGTTTATGGCCTAATGACTTTTCAAGCATAAATTGTGCCTCCCCGTGTAAAAACTATGGAAATTAATTAATCTCTGCTCTCCATACAGGACTGTAGCATGTTATCACAATGTGCAAGCAAGACGTTATTTTTATTTCATTCTACATTGTCTGATGTGGCTGAAACTTCACAAGTTCATTTTTGGAGTGTAATCTCATCCATTTTCCAATAAAGGCTAAATGGCAAAGCGCCACCCGCTGGCAACAGGAAGTGAGCCTTATATTGCATTCTTAAGCATTATTTTTCAATGGGTTCATGACATTCACGGTAAATGTGGTCAGCATGATGCTAGGATGGTCCTGACAAAACAGATTTTTGATTTACTGGGATGATATAGCTATGGTCAGGCACATAAAAAACACATCATGCCAGACAAAAAGGAAGTGGTCATACTTAAATTCTCCAATGTCTGATGTGACTGCAACTTTACACAGATGCTCAGTGTTGGAGTGTAATCAAATCCATATTCCAAAAACGACTCAATGTTATAGCAGCATCATCTGGAAACAGGAATTGACCTTAATTTCGCTGAACATCTTCCGATGTGGCTGAAAATGTACAAATATGTTTATTTCTGGAGTGTAATCAAATTCAAAAAACATACACGGATCAATAATATAGCGCCACCATCTGGCAACAGGAAGTGAGGCTTATATCGTTGATGCATTCCAATAGCAGCGCCAACATCTTCATTGATCAAAGGGAAATTCCTGTGCACACTATACGTTGTCCAGGAAGGTGATTATTTCCAAAGTGTGTACATGTTGTGAAACATGTCATTGGCAGAACTATGCCACCAAGGCGGTTGCCCCCATGGGGCTTGGGCCCGTTCATTGCTGCTTGCAGCTATATTTAGGGCCCAAGCACCGTAGGGTGCGAAGGACCCTATTGTTATTGTAAAGATTATTATTATTATTATTATTATTATTATTATTATTATTATTCTTTTTTCTATATGCAAATGGGCCTTTTTGAGGTGCTTGCCATGCATAAAAAGTCTGGGAATTTTGCACACACATCAGAAATGAGGACCTTCAGGATTGATTAGATGCTCAGATCTGGGCGTGGCCGAGAGACTCCACAGCGCCCCCTATCGCATTGTCATCTATTGTGGGCAGGCACTTTGAGCTACCTTCACAAAATTTAGTAAGCATATAGCACTCCTCGGACCAAAAACATTTATAATTTGCATCTAATCAAATATACAAACAGGAAGTCAGCAATTTTGGATTTTGTGCGTTTTACATGTACTGCACTTTTAAGTACTCCTCCTAGGGGATTCATCACATTCACACCACCTGTGGTCAGAATGGTCTCAGGATATTCATGATGCTAAATTGCCAGGATATTTTTGATAGCTCAAACGGGACGGTCCTGGGGAGGCGTAGAATTTTTATGTCACGCCGCGCCAACAGGAAGTGGCCGTAATTTCATGGTCGACATTGTCTGATCTGGCTGATATTTTAGAAATACGTTTATTGTTGGAGTATAATCACATCCATATCCCAAGAACGGGTCAATGTTATAGCGCCACCATCTGGCAACAGGAAGTGAGGTCTTTATCATATTTGTATGCCTTCCTGCTAGGGCATTCAGCACATTCACACCAAATGTGGTCAGCATGATCTTAAGATAGTCCTTACGCTAAATTGTGAAGGGATTTTTGATATCTCAAACGGTATGGAAATGGCGAGTCGTACAGTACACATATTGCGTGCAAAAAAATGACTTTTTTTTCGACATCGTCCGATCTGGCTGATATTTTACAAATATGTTCACTGTTGGAGTACAATATGAAATATATACATATCAATTGGGGCGTGGCTAGACAGCGCCCCCTATAATTATTATTCTCTTTTTTTTCAATGTATTTTGCATTTTTGAGGTGCTTGCCATGGATGAAAACTCACAGAATTTTGCACACACATGAAGAGTTGCGGCTTTCAAAAAATATTAGATCCGCAGACCTGGGCGTGGCCAAGGGACTCCACAGCGCCCCCTAATGCTTTGTCTTCTATTGTGGACAGGCACTTTGAGCTACCTTCACCTAATTTGGTATGCATGTGGGGCTCCTCTGGAGAAACACATTTCTCTTTTGCATCGAATCAAATATGTGAACAGGAAGTCAGCCATTTTGAATTTTGTGCGTTTTACACGTACTACACTTTTAAGTACTCCTCCTCGGGGGTTCATTGTATTCACACGAAATGTGGTCAAAGCGGTCTCAGGATAGTCATGATACTAATTCCAAAGGATATTTTTGATATCTCAAACGGTATGGTCATGGCGAGGCGTACAATTTTCATGTCACGCCGCGCCAACAGGAAGTAGCCATAAATTCATGCTCTACATTGTCTGATCTGGCTGATATTTTACAAATATGTTCACAGTTAGAGTGTAATCACATCCATATACCAAGAAGAAATCAATGTTATAGCGCCACCATCTGGCAACGGAAGTGAGGTTTTTATCATGTTTGTATGCGTTCCTGCTAGGGTATTCATCAAATTCACACCAAATGTAGTCATCATGATCTTAGAATAGTCCTGACCCTAAATGATGAAAGGATTTTTGATATCTCAAACGGTTTGGCAATGGCGAGGCGTATAATACACACGTTACGCCCAAAAACAGGAAGTGGGCTTAATTCTGTTCTACATCATCTGATCGGGCTGATATTTTACAAATATATTCACTTTTGGAGTGCAATCACATCCATATCCACATTCATCTGGGCGTGGCTACACAGCGCCCCCTATGGCTTTTTTCTAATATTGTGGACATATACTTTCACGTAAATGCACCACGTCTGGTAGGCATAAGGGTCTCCTCAAGACACACACATTTCTCATTTGCATCCCTTAACTTTTCCCAACAGGAAGTGAGCTATTTTGGATTTTGTGTGTTTTTAAGTGTTTTTTCACGTACCAAACTTTGAAATACTCTTCCTAGGGGGTTCATCACATTCACACAAAATGTGGTCAGCATGATGTTATAGCCCTGACACACAACTATGAACTGATTTTTAATATCTTGGAATGGTATGGCTATGGTCAGCCTTAAAATTAACTTGTAATGCTGCCCAAACAGTTCATGTTTTAATACAATTATGTATTAAATAATTTCAAAAAGGTTTTAAATTCTACATTGCCTACATTCTACATTTGAGGCTACAACTTTTCACATATGTTCATTGTTGGAGTGTCATCACATCCATTAAGCAATAATAGTTCACTATTTTCGCTGGAGACTCATTATATCCAGTCTTAAAACTTCAACGCAAGTCGCAAATGACTCTCCCATTTCTAATACGCGACTGCCATCTTCTGGCAAAAGTTGGTATTGCATATATCTTGCAATGACGTTCAATGTTATTTGGTTTAAAAAAAACCGTGTTGTAGCATTTTAAGGACTCAATACAAAACAGCTGTTCGGAAAATCAAGAAGCCTTATTAAGGAATTCGAGCCGTTTCTATTTGACTTCATTCGGTTGAAGTGAATGCCGTAACCTAATTAAATGTAATTCGCGTCGGAATACACATAATAGCCTACACTGTCAACGTGAAATAAAAATATATAGAGGTTTAAATCGATCCTATATTGGGACATTTGTTATGATGGCTGGTGCAACGGGCATTTTCGGTACCGTTGACCATAATCGAATGCTAGCATTTATATCATTACACTGACCAAGTCCTGTTAAAAAGCACATCACCTTTGTGGAAACAGTGAAGTTGTCTACACAATCTATTCTACTCACAGACTAACTGCGTCGCTGTGACTTCCCCCCATTTCTGATACGGGGATTCCATTTATTGGCAGAAAGTGGAACTTTTATATTTTTCTTCCTTCAACTGATTTTTCAACGATAGGTTTTTGTTTTTTTTCTAGCGAGCCAGTAGGCATAACGATGTATGATTTACAGCTGCAGCCTACGTGACAAAATGTATTGACAACACCCAGCCCGACGTTTCTTTGCATCTATTTTCATTTTTGAATAGAATATCTGAAATAAATATTAAAGACATTTAATGACTGTCTTTAACTGGCAGGAGAGTAGCATATATTTAAAAGAGTCAAAAGTCAAAAAGAAACGTTAACGTTTGAGATGGCTCTGGTCGAACTCTGTGTTAACATGAGACCGTTATGTTCAACAAAGGTATGGCATGCAGGTCGTTGCGAGATGACGCGCATTGGCTAACAGCAGCCAGCCTGTCCACTGTCTGTGTGAGTCAAAAAAACAGGTCAGCTACGTTTGTTTACATGAATAGAAAACTTTCAGTTAAATCGCCAGATATGTTAGTTTATTTTGCTTGTCATTAAACACGAATTAAGAGAACATACAATTTCGCTAGGAATTTTTGACTTAATAAGAAAATACCGGATTGAGGGCAGAGACTTGGCATCTCCTTTAGATTTGGCTGAACAAATGCGTTTCAGGCAGCATAATTACCGGTGAAATGGAAAAGAATGATGCTGGCTAACTCGACGTTTAATGCAATATTATCCGACACTTCGGAGAGAAATTATTTAACCAGGATGAAAGGAAACATACAACTTTTGGCCAATAGATAACGTACGTGTATAAGAGGGCAGTATAGCTTAATGGTTCAGACAGTGGATTAAGACATGCAAGGTCCGCGGTTCCATCCCCGGTGCGGCCACAATAAAGTTGAATAGTTTCTTTACGCCAATGGTTTTATTTTGAGTGCATATTTATAACCGAATGACTTCTCAAGCGTAAATTGTGCCTCCCGCTGTAAAATCTATTGAAATTAATTCATCTCTGCTCTCCATACAGGACTGGAGCATATTATTACACTGTGCAAGCAAGAAGTAATTTTTGTTTCATTCTACATTGTCTGATGTGGCAGAAACTTCACACATGTTCATTTTTGGAGTGTAATCTCATCCATATGAAAGGCTCAATGGCATAGCGCCACCATCTGACTACAGGAAGTGGCTTTAATTTTACTTGACAACTTCCAATTTGGCTGAAAATGGACAAATATGTTAATTATTGGAGTGTAATCAAATCCATGAACCATACACGGCTCAATATTATACCGCCACCATCTGGCAACAGGAAGTGGCTTAAATTTTACGTGACATCTTCCAATTTGGCTGAAAATGTACAAATATGTTAATTATTGGAGTGAAATCAAATCCATAAACCATACACGGCTCAATATTATAGCGCCACCATCTGGCAATAGGAAGTGAGGCTTATATCATTGATGCATTCCAATAGCAGCAGAAACATCTTCATTGATCAAAGGGGAATTCCTGTGCACACTATACGTTGTCCAGGAAGGTGATTATTTCCAAAGTGTGTACATATTGTGAAACATGTCATTGGCACAACTATGCCACCAAGGCGGTTGCGCCCATGGTGCTTGGGCCCGTTCATTGCTGCTTGCAGCTATATTTAGGGCCCAAGCACCGTAGGGTGCGAAGGACCCTATTGTTATTGTAAAGATTATTATTATTATTATTATTATTATTCTTTTTCTTCAGGCAAATGGGCTTTTTTGAGGGCCTTGCCATGCGTAAAAAGTCTTGACATTTTGCACACACATCAGAAGTGGTTGCTGTCAGGAGCTCTCAGATGCTCAGACCTGGGCGTGGCCGAGGGACTCCACAGCGCCCCCTATCGCATTGTTTTCTATTGTGGGCAGGCACTTTGAGCTACCTGCACCTAATTTGGTGGCCATATAGCGCTCCTCGGTCCAAACACATTTCTCATTCGCATCTAATCAAATATCCAAACAGGAAGTCAGCCATTTTGGTTTTTCTGAGTTTTACACGTACTACACTTTTAAGTACTCCTCCTAGGGGGTTCATCGCATTCACACCAACGGTGGTCAGAATGGTCTCAGGATAGTCATGATGCTAAATTGCCAGGATATTTTTGATAGCTCAAACGGGACGGTCATGGGGAGGAGTACAATTTTTATGTTACGCCGCGCCAACAGGAAGTGGCCATAATTTCATGGTCTACATTGTCTGATCTGGCTGATATTTTAGAAATTTGTTTATTGTTGGAGTGTAATCACATCCATATCCCAAGAACAGGTCAATGTTATAGCGCCACCATCTGGCAACAGGAAGTGAGGTCTTTAACATATTTGTATGCATTCCTGCTAGGGCATTCAGCACATTCACACCAAATGCGGTCAGCATGATCTTAAGATAGTCCTTACGCTAAGTTGTGAAGGGATTTTTGATATCTCAAACGGTATGGAAATGGCGAGTCGTACAGTACACATATTGCGTGCAAAAAAATGACTTTTTTTTCGACATCGTCCGATCTGGCTGATATTTTACAAATATGTTCACTGTAGCAGTACAATATCAGATATATACATATCAATCGGGGCGTGGCTAGACAGCGCCCCCTATAATTATTATTCTCTTTTTTTTCAATGTATTTTGCATTTTTGAGGTTCTTGCCATGGATGGAAACTCACAGAATTTTGCACACACATGAGAAGTGTTGGCTTTCAGGATGTATCAGATGCTCAGACCTGGGCGTGGCCAAGGGACTCCACAGCGCCCCCTAATGCTTTGTCTTCTATTGTGGACAGGCACTTTGAGCTACCTTCACCTAATTTGGAAAGCATGTGGGGCTCCTCTGGACAAACACATTTCTCATTCGCATTGAATCAAATATGTAAACAGGAAGTCAGCCATTTTGAATTTTGTGCATTTTACACGTACTACACTTTTAAGTACTCCTCCTAGGGGGTTCATTGCATTCACACGAAATGTGGTCAAAGTGGTCTCAGGATAGTCATGATACTAATTCCAAAGGATATTTTTGATATCTCAAACGGTATGGTCATGGCGAGGCGTACAATTTTCATGTCACGCCGCGCCAACAGGAAGTAGCCATAAATTCATGGTCTACATTGTCTGATCTGGCTGATATTTTACAAATATGTTCACTGTTAGAGTGTAATCACATCCAAATACCAAGAAGAAATCAATGTTATAGCGCCACCATCTGGCAACGGACGTGAGGTTTTTATCATGTTTGTATGCGTTCCTGCTAAGGTATTCATCACATTCACACCAAATGTAGTCATCATGATCTTAGAATAGTTCCGACGCTAAATGACGAAAGGATTTTTGATATCTCAAACGGTTTGGCAATGGCGAGGCGTATAATACACACGTTACGCCCAAA
Organism: Conger conger; assembly: GCF_963514075.1. Lineage (NCBI taxonomy): Eukaryota > Metazoa > Chordata > Actinopteri > Anguilliformes > Congridae > Conger > Conger conger. Next base: position 33,700,616 of record NC_083761.1, read on the forward strand.
AACAGGAAGTGGGCTTAATTCCGTTCTACATCATCTGATCGGGCTGATATTTTACAAATATATTCACTTTTGGAGTGCAATCACATCCATATCCACATTCATCTGGGCGTGGCTACACAGCGCCCCCTATGGCTTTTTTCTAATATTGTGGACATATACTTTCACGTAAATGCACCACGTCTGGTAGGCATAAGGGTCTCCTCAAGACACACACATTTCTCTTTTGCATCCCTTAACTTTTCCCAACAGGAAGTGAACTATTTTGGATTTTGTGTGTTTTTAAGTGTTTTTTCACGTACCAAACTTTGAAATACTCTTCCTAGGGGGTTCATCACATTCACACAAAATGTGGTCAGCATGATATTATAGCCCTGACACACAACTATGAACTGATTTTTAATATCTTGGAATGGTATGGCTGTGGTCAGCCTTAAAATTAACTTGTAATGCTGCCCAAATAGAAAAATTATATATTAAATAATTTCAAAAAGGTATTAAATTCTACATTGCCTGATTTTGAGGCTACATCTTTTCACATATGTTCATTGTTGGAGTGTCATCACATCCATTAAGCAATAATAGTTTACTATTTTCGCTGGAGACTCATTATCTCCAGTCTTAAAACTTCAACTCAAGTCGCAACTGACTCTCCCATTTCTAATACGCGACTGCCATCTAGTGGCAAAGGTTAGTATTCTTTCTAATTTTCGGTATGGTTTCTCTTTTTCTTGGATAAAGTGATTTCTCAACGACAAGTTTTGTTTCTTTTTGCGAGCCAGTAACCATAACGATGTATGAGTAACAGCGGCAGCCTACATGACAAAATGTACTGAAAACACCCAGCCCACAGCAACGTTTTTTCTCATCTATCTTAATTAACTCGATTGAATAACTAAAATAAAAAACAGGCTTTTACTGGCAGGAAAGTATCATATATTTAAAAGATTAATACATATAATGCATATATTGCTTTGACGTTCAATGTTATTTGGATTTTTAAAAAACCGTATTGTAGCATTTTAAGGACTCAATACAAAACAGCTGTTCGGAAAGTTGGCTTGAAAACCAAGAAGCCTTATTAAGGAATTCGAGCCGTTTCTATTTGACTTCATTCGATTGAAGTGAATGCCGTAACCCAATTAAATGTAATTCGCGTCGGAATACACATAATAGTCTACACTGTCAACGTGAAATAAAAATATATAGAGGTTTAAATCGATCCTATATTTGGACATTTGTTATGATGGCTGGTGCAACGCGCATTTTCGGTACCGTTGACCATAATCGAATGCTAGCATTTATATCATTAGACTGACCAAGTCCTGTTAAAAAGCACATTTTTGGTTCCTTTGTGGAAACAGTGAAGTTGTCTACACAATCTGTTCTACTCACAGACTAACTGCGTCGCTGTAACTTCCCCCCATTTCTGATACGGCGATTCAATTAATTGGCAGAAAGTGGTACTTTCATTTTTTTCTTCCTTCAAGTGATTTTTCAACGATAGGTTTTTGTTTTTTTCTAGCGAGCCAGTAGGCATAACGATGTATGATTTACAGCTGCAGCCTACGTGACAAAATGTATTGACAACACCCAGCCCGACGTTTCTTTGCATCTATTTTCATTACATGAATTGAATAACTAAAAGAAATATGAAAGACATTTAAAGACTTAAAGACAGGCTTTAACTGGCAGGAGAGTATCATATTTTTAAAAGATTAACACATGAAGTCAAAAAGAAACTTTAGCGTCTGAGGTGGCTCTGCTCGAACGCTGTGTTAACATGAGACCGTTTTGTTCAACAAAGGTATCACATGCAGGTCGTTGCGAGATGACACGCACGGGCTAACAGCAGCCAGCCAGTCCACTGTCTGTGTGAGTCAAAAAACAGGTCAGCTACGTTGGTTTACATGAATAGAAAACTTTCAGTTAAATCGCCAGCTATGTTAGTTTATTAGGCTTGTCATTAAACACGAATTAAGAGAACATACAATTTCGCTAGGAATGGTAAATTAATATGAAAATACTGTATTGAGGGCAGAGAGTTGGCATCTCTTTTAGATTTGGCTGAACAAATGCGTTTCAGGCAGCATAATTACCAGTGAAATGGAAAAGAATGATGCTGGTTAACTAGACGTTTCGTGCAATATTATCCGACACTTCGTAGAGAAATTATTAAACCAAGATAAAAGGAGACATTTGGCCAATAGATGGCACCCGTGTATAAACGGGCAGTATAGCGTAATGGTTAGGGCGGTGGATTAAGGCACGCAAATTCAGCTGTTCGATCCCCGCTGCAGCCACAATGAATTTGAATAGTTTCTTGAAGCCAATTGTTTTCATTTTGAGTCCATATTTATGGCCGAATGACTTCTCAAGCGTAAATTGTGCCTCCCCGTGTAAAAACTATGGAAATTAATTAATCTCTGCTCTCCATACAGGACTGTAGCATGTTATCACAATCTGCAAGCAAGAAGTAATTTTTGTTTCATTCTACATTGTCTGATGTGGCAAAAACTTCACACATGTTCATTTTTGGAGTGTAATCTCATCAATATACCAAGACAGGCTCAATGGCATAGCGCCACCAACAGGAAGTGGCTTTAATTTTACTTGACATCTTCCAATTTGGCTGAAAATGTACAAATATGTTAATTATTGGAGTGTAATCAAATCCATAAACCATACACGGCTCAATATTATAGCGCCAGCATCTGGCAACAGGAAGTGGCTTTAATTTTACTCGACATCTTCCAATTTGGCTGAAAATGTACAAATATGTTCATTTTTGGAGTGAAATCAAATCCATAAACCATACACAGCTCAATATTATAGCGCCACCATCTGGCAATAGGAAGTGAGGCTTATATCATTGATGCATTCCAATAGCAGCAGCAACATCTTCATTGATCAAAGGGGAATTCCTGTGCACACTATTCGTTGTCCAGGAAGGTGATTATTTCCAAAGAGTGTACATATTGTGAAAAATGTCATTGGCACAACTGTGCCACCAAGGCGGTTGCGCCCATGGTGCTTGGGCCCGTTCATTGCTGCTTGCAGCTATATTTATTATTATTATTCTTTTTTTTTCAATGTTTTGTGCATTTTTGAGGTGCTTGCCATGGATGAAAACTCACAGAATTTTGCACACACATCAGAAGTGGTGGCTGTCAGGTTGTCTCAGATGCTCAGACCTGGGCGTGGCTGAGGGACTCCACAGCGCCCCCTATCGCATTGTTATCTATTGTGGGCAGGCACTTTGAGCTACCTTCACAAAATTTAGTACGCATATAGCACTCCTCGGTCCAAACACATTTCTCATTCGCATCTAATCAAATATACAAACAGGAAGTCAGCCATTTTGGATTTTGTGCGTTTTACACGTACTGCACTTTTAAGTACTCCTCCTAGGGGGTTCATCACATTCACACCACCTGTGGTCAGAATGGTCTGAAGATATTCATGATGCTAAATTGCCAGGATATTTTTGATAGCTCAAACGGGACGGTCCTGGGGAGGCGTAGAATTTTTATGTCACGCCACGCCAACAGGAAGTGGCCGTAATATCATGGTCTCCATCGTCTGATCTGGCTGATATTTTAGAAATACGTTTAGTGTTGGAGTATAGTCACATCCATATCCCAAGAACGGGTCAATGTTATAGCGCCACCATCTGGCAACAGGAAGTGATGTCTTTATCATATTTGTATGCCTTCCTGCTAGGGCATTAATCACATTCACACGAAATGTGGTCCGCATGATCTGAGGATAGTCATGACCATAAGCTGTGAAGGGATTTTTGATATCTCAAACGGTATGGAAATGGCGAGTCGTACAGTACACATATTGCGTGCAAAAAAATGACTTTTTTTTTGACATCGTCCGATCTGGCTGATATTTTACAAATATGTTCACTGTTGGAGTACAATATGAAATATATACATATCAATCGGGGCGTGGCTAGACAGCGCCCCCTATAATTATTATTATCTTTTTTTTTAATGAATTTTGCATTTTTGAGGTGCTTGCCATGGATGAAAACTCACGGCATTTTGCACACACATGAGAAGTGTTGGCTGTCAGGACCTATCAGATGCTCAGACCTGGGCGTGGCCGAGGGACTCCACAGCGCCCCCTAATGCTTTGTCTTCTATTGTGGACAGGCACTTTGACCTACCTTCACCTAATTTGGTGTGCATGTGGGCCTCCTCTGGACAAACACATTTCTCATTCGCATTGAATGAAATATGTGAACAGGAAGTCAGCCATTTTGAATTTTGTGCATTTTACACGTACTACACTTTTAAGTACTCCTCCTAGGGGGTTCATTGCATTCACACGAAATGTGGTCAAATTGGTCTAAGGATAGTCATGATACTAATTCTGAAGGATATTTTTGATATCTCAAACGGTATGGTCATGGAGAGGCGTACAATTTTCATGTCACGCCGCGCCAACAGGAAGTAGCCATAAATTCATGGTCTACATTGTCTGATCTGGCTGATATTTAACAAATATGTTCACTGTTAGAGTGTAATCACATCCATATACCAAGAATAAATCAATGTTATAGCGCCACCATCTGGCAACGGAAGTGAGGTTTTTATCATGTTTGTATGCGTTCCTGCTAGGGTATTCATCACATTCACACCAAATGTAGTCATCATGATCTTAGAATAGTCCTGACCCTAAATGACGAAAGGATTTTTGATATCTCAAACGGTTTGGCAATGGCGAGGCGTATAATACACACGTTACGCCCAAAAACAGGAAGTGGGCTTAATTCCGTTCTACATCATCTGATCGGGCTGATATTTTACAAATATATTCACTTTTGGAGTGCAATCACATCCATATCCACATTCATCTGGGCGTGGCTACACAGCGCCCCCTATGGCTTTTTTCTAATATTGTGGACATATACTTTCACGTAAATGCACCACGTCTGGTAGGCATAAGGGTCTCCTCAAGACACACACATTTCTCATTTGCATCCCTTAACTTTTCCCAACAGGAAGTGAGCTATTTTGGATTTTGTGTGTTTTTAAGTGTTTTTTCACGTACCAAACTTTGAAATACTCTTCCTAGGGGGTTCATCACATTCACACAAAATGTGGTCAGCATGATATTATAGCCCTGACACACAACTATGAACTGATTTTTAATATCTTGGAATGGTATGGCTATGGTCAGCCTTAAAATTAACTTGAAATGCTGCCCAAACAGTTCATGTTTTAATACAATTATGTATTAAATAATTTCATAAAGGTATTAAATTCTACATTGCCTGATTTTGAGGCTACAACTTTTCACATATGTTCATTGTTGGAGTGTCATCACATCCATTAAGCAATAATAGTTCACTATTTTCGCTGGAGACTCATTATATCCAGTCTTAAAACTTCAACGCAAGTCGCAAATGACTCTCCCATTTCTAATACGCGACTGCCATCTACTGGCAAAAGTTGGTATTGCATATATCTTACAATGACGTTCAATGTTATTTGGTTTAAAAAAAACCGTGTTGTAGCATTTTAAGGACTCAATACAAAACAGCTGTTCGGAAAGTTAGCTTGAAAATCAAGAAGCCTTATTAAGGAATTCGAGCCGTTTCTATTTGACTTCATTCGGTTGAAGTGAATGCCGTAACCCAATTAAATGTAATTCGCGTCGGAATACACATAATAGCCTACACTGTCAACGTGAAATAAAAATATATAGAGGTTTAAATCGATCCTATATTGGGACATTTGTTATGATGGCTGGTGCAACGGGCATTTTCGGTACCGTTGACCATAATCGAATGCTAGCATTTATATCATTACACTGACCAAGTCCTGTTAAAAAGCACATCACCTTTGTGGAAACAGTGAAGTTGTCTACACAATCTATTCTACTCACAGACTAACTGCGTCGCTGTAACTTCCCCCCATTTCTGATACGGGGATTCCATTTATTGGCAGAAAGTGGAACTTTTATATTTTTCTTCCTTCAAGTGATTTTTCAACGATAGGTTTTTGTTTTTTTTCTAGCGAGCCAGTAGGCATAACGATGTATGATTTACAGCTGCAGCCTACGTGACAAAATGTATTGACAACACCCAGCCCGACGTTTCTTTGCATCTATTTTCATTTTTGAATAGAATATCTGAAATAAATATTAAAGACATTTAATGACTGTCTTTAACTGGCAGGAGAGTAGCATATATTTAAAAGAGTCAAAAGTCAAAAAGAAACGTTAACGTTTGAGATGGCTCTGGTCGAACTCTGTGTTAACATGAGACCGTTATGTTCAACAAAGGTATGGCATGCAGGTCGTTGCGAGATGACGCGCATTGGCTAACAGCAGCCTGTCCACTGTCTGTGTGAGTCAAAAAAACAGGTCAGCTACGTTTGTTTACATGAATAGAAAACTTTCAGTTAAATCGCCAGATATGTTAGTTTATTTTGCTTGTCATTAAACACGAATTAAGAGAACATACAATTTCGCTAGGAATTTTTGACTTAATATGAAAATACCGGATTGAGGGCAGAGACTTGGCATCTCCTTTAGATTTGGCTGAACAAATGCGTTTCAGGCAGCATAATTACCGGTGAAATGGAAAAGAATGATGCTGGCTAACTCGACGTTTAATGCAATATTATCCGACACTTCGGAGAGAAATTATTTAACCAGGATTAAAGGAAACATACAACTTTTGGCCAATAGATAACGTACGTGTATAAGAGGGCAGTATAGCTTAATGGTTCAGACAGTGGATTAAGACATGCAAGGTCCGCGGTTCCATCCCCGGTGCGGCCACAATAAAGATGAATAGTTTCTTTACGCCAATGGTTCTATTTTGAGTGCATATTTATAACCGAATGACTTCTCAAGCGTAAATTGTGCCTCCCGCTGTAAAATCTATTGAAATTAATTAATCTCTGCTCTCCATACAGGACTGGAGCATATTATTACACTGTGCAAGCAAGAAGTAATTTTTGTTTCATTCTACATTGTCTGATGTGGCAGAAACTTCACACATGTTCATTTTTGGAGTGTAATCTCATCCATATACCAAGAAAGGCTCAATGGCATAGCGCCACCATCTGGCAACAGGAAGTGGCTTTAATTTTACTTGACATCTTCCAATTTGGCTGAAAATGGACAAATATGTTAATTATTGGAGTGTAATCAAATCCATGAACCATACACGGCTCAATATTATACCGCCACCATCTGGCAACAGGAAGTGGCTTAAATTTTACGTGACATCTTCCAATTTGGCTGAAAATGTACAAATATGTTAATTATTGGAGTGAAATCAAATCCATGAACCATACACAGCTCAATATTATAGCGCCACCATCTGGCAATAGGAAGTGAGGCTTATATCATTGATGCATTCCAATAGCAGCAGAAACATCTTCATTGATCAAAGGGGAATTCCTGTGCACACTATACGTTGTCCAGGAAGGTGATTATTTCCAAAGTGTGTACATATTGTGAAACATGTCATTGGCACAACTATGCCACCAAGGCGGTTGCGCCCATGGTGCTTGGGCCCGTTCATTGCTGCTTGCAGCTATATTTATTATTATTAGGGCCCAAGCACCGTAGGGTGCGAAGGACCCTATTGTTATTGGAAGGATTATTATTATTATTATTATTATTATTCTTTTTTTTTCAATGTTTTGTGCATTTTTGAGGTGCTTGCCATGGATGAAAACTCACGGAATTTTGCACACACATCAGAAGTGGTGGCTGTCAGGATCGCTCAGATGCTGAGACCTGGGCGTCGCTGAGGAACTCCACAGCGCCCCCTATCGCATTGTCATCTATTGTGGGCAGGCACTTTGAGCTACCTTCACAAAATTTAGTACGCATATAGCACTCCTCGGCCTAAACACATTTCTAATTCGCATCTAATCAAATATACAAACAGGAAGTCAGCCATTTTGGATTTTGTGCGTTTTACACGTACTGCACTTTTAAGTACTCCTCCTAGGGGGTTCATCACATTCACACCACCTGTGGTCAGAATGGTCTGAGGATATTCATGATGCTAAATTGCCAGGATATTTTTGATAGCTGAAACGGGACGGTCCTAGGGAGGCGTAGAATTTTTATGTCACGCGGCGCCAACAGGAAGTGGCCGTAATTTCATGGTCTACATTGTCTGATCTGGCTGATCTTTTAGAAATATGTTTATTGTTGGAGTATAATCACATCCATATCCCAAGAACGGGTCAATGTTATAGCGCCACCATCTGGCAACAGGAAGTGAGGTCTTTATCATATTTGTATGCCTTCCTGCTAGGGCATTCATCACATTCACACGAAATGTGGTCAGCATGATCTTAGGATAGTCATGACCATAAGCTGTGAAGGGATTTTTGATATCTCAAACGGTATGGAAATGGCGAGTCGTACAGTACACATATTGCGTGCAAAAAAATGATTTTTTTTTCGACATCGTCCGATCTGGCTGATATTTTATAAATATGTTCACTGTTGGAGTACAATATTAAATATATACATATCAATCGGGGCGTGGCTAGACAGCGCCCCCTATAATTATTATTCTCTTTTTTTTCAATGTATTTTGCATTTTTGAGGTGCTTGCCATGGATGGAAACTCATGGAATTTTGCACACACATGAGAAGTGTTGGCTCTCAGGATGTATCAGATGCTCAGACCTGGGCGTGGCCGAGGGACTCCACAGCGCCCCCTAATGCTTTGTCTTCTATTGAGGACAGGCACTTTGAGCTACCTTCACCTAATTTAGTAGGCATGTGGGCCTCCTCTGGACAAACACATTTCTCATTCGCATTGAATCAAATATGTGAACAGGAAGTCAGCCATTTTGAATTTTGTGCATTTTACACGTACTACACTTTTAAGTACTCCTCCTAGGGGGTTCATTGCATTCACACGAAATGGGGTCAAAGTGGTCTGAGGATAGTCATGATACTAATTCCAAAGGATATTTTTGATATCTCAAACGGTATGGTCATGGCGAGGCGTACAATTTTCATGTCACGCCGCGCCAACAGGAAGTAGCCATAAATTCATGGTCTACATTGTCTGATCTGGCTGATATTTTACAAATATGTTCACTGTTAGAGTGTAATCACATCCAAATACCAAGAAGAAATCAATGTTATAGCGCCACCATCTGGCAACGGAAGTGAGGTTTTTTTCATGTTTGTATGCGTTCCTGCTAGGGTATTCATCACATTCACACCAAATGTAGTCATCATGATCTTAGAATAGTCCTGACCCTAAATGACGAAAGGATTTTTGATATCTCAAACGGTTTGGCAATGGCGAGGCGTATAATACACACGTTACGCCCAAAAACAGGAAGTGAGCTTAATTCCGTTCTACATCATCTGATCGGGCTGATATTTTACAAATATATTCACTTTTGGAGTGCAATCACATCCATATCCACATTCACCTGGGCGTGGCTACACAGCGCCCCCTATGACTTTTTTCTAATATTGTGGACATATACTTTCACGTAAATGCACCACGTCTGGTAGCCATAAGGGTCTCCTCAAGACACACACATTTCTCATTTGCATCCCTTAACTTTTCCCAACAGGAAGTGAGCTATTTTGGATTTTGTGTGTTTTTAAGTGTTTTTTCACGTACCAAACTTTGAAATACTCTTCCTAGGGGGTTCATCACATTCACACAAAATGTGGTCAGCATGATATTATAGCCCTGACACAAAACTATGAACTGATTTTTAATATCTTGGAATGGTATGGCTCTGGTCAGCCTTAAAATTAACTTGTAATGCTGCCCAAACAGTTCATGTTTTAATACAATTATGTATTAAATAATTTCAAAAAGGTATTAAATTCTACATTGCCTGATTTTGAGGCTAACACTTTTCACATATGTTCATTGTTGGAGTGTCATCACATCCATTAAGCAATAATAGTTCACTATTTTCGCTGGAGACTCATTATATCCAGTCTTAAAACTTCAACGCAAGTCGCAAATGACTCTCCCATTTCTAATACGCGACTGCCATCTACTGGCAAAAGTTGGTATTGCATATATCTTGCAATGACGTTCAATGTTATTTGGTTTAAAAAAAACCGTGTTGTAGCATTTTAAGGACTCAATACAAAACAGCTGTTCGGAAAGTTAGCTTGAAAATCAAGAAGCCTTATTAAGGAATTCGAGCCGTTTCTATTTGACTTCATTCGGTTGAAGTGAATGCCGTAACCCAATTAAATGTAATTCGCGTCGGAATACACATAATAGCCTACACTGTCAACGTGAAATAAAAATATATAGAGGTTTAAATCGATCCTATATTGGGACATTTGTTATGATGGCTGGTGCAACGGGCATTTTCGGTACCGTTGACCATAATCGAATGCTAGCATTTATATCATTACACTGACCAAGTCCTGTTAAAAAGCACATCACCTTTGTGGAAACAGTGAAGTTGTCTACACAATCTATTCTACTCACAGACTAACTGCGTCGCTGTAACTTCCCCCCATTTCTGATACGGGGATTCCATTTATTGGCAGAAAGTGGAACTTTTATATTTTTCTTCCTTCAAGTGATTTTTCAACGATAGGTTTTTGTTTTTTTTCTAGCGAGCCAGTAGGCATAACGATGTATGATTTACAGCTGCAGCCTACGTGACAAAATGTATTGACAACACCCAGCCCGACGTTTCTTTGCATCTATTTTCATTTTTCAATAGAATATCTGAAATAAATATTAAAGACATTTAATGACTGTCTTTAACTGGCAGGAGAGTAGCATATATTTAAAAGAGTCAAAAGTCAAAAAGAAACGTTAACGTTTGAGATGGCTCTGGTCGAACTCTGTGTTAACATGAGACCGTTATGTTCAACAAAGGTATGGCATGCAGGTCGTTGCGAGATGACGCGCATTGGCTAACAGCAGCCAGCCTGTCCACTGTCTGTGTGAGTCAAAAAAACAGGTCAGCTACGTGTGTTTACATGAATAGAAAACTTTCAGTTAAATCGCCAGATATGTTAGTTTATTTTGCTTGTCATTAAACACGAATTAAGAGAACATACAATTTCGCTAGGAATTTTTGACTTAATATGAAAATACCGGATTGAAGGCAGAGACTTGGCATCTCCTTTAGATTTGGCTGAACAAATGCGTTTCAGGCAGCATAATTACCAGTGAAATGGAAAAGAATGATGCTGGCTAACTCGACGTTTAATGCAATATTATCCGACACTTCGGAGAGATATTATTTAACCAGGATGAAAGGAAACATACAACTTTTGGCCAATAGATAACGTACGTGTATAAGAGGGCAGTATAGTTTAATGGTTCAGACAGTGGATTAAGACATGCAAGGTCCGTGGTTCCATCCCCGGTGCGGCCACAATAAAGTTGAATAGTTTCTTTACGCCAATGGTTTTATTTTGAGTGCATATTTATAACCGAATGACTTCTCAAGCGTAAATTGTGCCTCCCGCTGTAAAATCTATTGAAATTAATTAATCTCTGCTCTCCATACAGGACTGGAGCATATTATTACACTGTGCAAGCAAGAAGTAATTTTTGTTTCATTCTACATTGTCTGATGTGGCAGAAACTTCACACATGTTCATTTTTGGAGTGTAATCTCATCCATATACCAAGAAAGGCTCAATGGCATAGCGCCACCATCTGGCAACAGGAAGTGGCTTTAATTTTACTTGACATCTTCCAATTTGGCTGAAAATGGACAAATATGTTAATTATTGGAGTGTAATCAAATCCATGAACCATTCACGGCTCAATATTATAGCGCCACCATCTGGCAACAGGAAGTGGCTTAAATTTTACGTGACATCTTCCAATTTGGCTGAAAATGTACAAATATGTTAATTATTGGAGTGAAATCAAATCCATAAACCATACACGGCTCAATATTATAGCGCCACCATCTGGCAATAGGAAGTGAGGCTTATATCATTGATGCATTCCAATAGCAGCAGAAACAACTTCATTGATCAAAGGGGAATTCCTGTGCACACTATACGTTGTCCAGGAAGGTGATTATTTCCAAAGTGTGTACATATTGTGAAACATGTCATTGGCACAACTATGCCACCAAGGCGGTTGCGCCCATGGTGCTTGGGCCCGTTCATTGCTGCTTGCAGCTATATTTATTATTATTATTCTTTTTTCTATATGCAAATGGGCCTTTTTGAGGTGCTTGCCAAGCATAAAAAGTCTGGGAATTTTGCACAAACATCAGAAATGAGGACCTTCATAATCGGTTAGATGCTCAGACCTGGGCGTGGCCGAGGGACTCCACAGCGCCCCCTATTGCATTGTCTTCTATTGTGGGCAGGCACTTTGAGCTACCTTCACCAAATTTAGTACGCATATAGCACTCCTCGGACCAAACACATTTCTAATTTGCATCTAATCAAATATACAAACAGGAAGTCAGCCATTTTGGATTTTGTGCGTTTTACACGTACTGCACTTTTAAGTACTCCTCCTAGGGGGTTCATCACATTCACACCACCTGTGGTCAGAATGGTCTCAGGATATTCATGATGCTAAATTGCCAGGATATTTTTGATAGCTCAAACGGGACGGTCCTAGGGAGGCGTAGAATTTTTATGTCACGCCGCGCCAACAGGAAGTGGCCGTAATTTCATGGTTTGCATTGTCTGATCTGGCTGATATTTTAGAAATACGTTTACTGTCTGAGTATAATCACATCCATATCCCAAGAACGGGTCAATGTTATAGCGCCACCATCTGGCAACAGGAAGTGAGGTCTTTATCATATTTCTATGCCTTCCTGCTAGGGCATTCATCACATTCACACGAAATGTAGTTTGCATGATCTTAGGATACTCATGACCATATGCTGTGAAGGGATTTTTGATATCTCAAACGGTATGGAAATGGCGAGTCGTACAGTACACATATTGCGTGCAAAAAAATGACTTTTTTTTCGACATCGTCCGATTTGGCTGATATTTTCCAAATATGTTCACTGTTGGAGTACAATATGAAATATATACATATCAATCGGGGCGTGGCTAGACAGCGCCCCCTATAACTATTATTCTCTTTTTTTTCAATGTATTTTGCATTTTTGAGGTGCTTGCCATGGATGAAAACTCATGGAATTTTGCACACACATGAGAAGTGTTGGCTGTCAAGATGTGTCAGATGCTCAGACCTGGGCGTGGCCGAGGGACTCCACAGCGCCCCCTAATGCTTTGTCTTCTATTGTGGACAGGCACTTTGAGCTACCTTCACCTAATTTGGTACGCATGTGGGACTCCTCTGGACAACCACATTTCTCATTCGCATCGAATCAAATATGTGAACAGGAAGTCAGCCATTTTGAATTTTGTGCATTTTACACGTACTACACTTTTCAGTACTCCTCCTAGGGGCTTCATTGCATTCACACAAAATGGGGTCAAACTGGTCTCACGATAGTCATGATACTAATTCCAAAGGATATTTTTGATATCTCAAACGGTATGGTCATGGCGAGGCGTACAATTTTCATGTCACGCCGCGCCAACAGGAAGTAGCCATAAATTCATGGTCTACATTGTCTGATCTTGCTGATATTTTACAAATATGTTCACTGTTAGAGTGTAATCACATCCAAATACCAAGAAGAAATCAATGTTATAGCGCCACCATCTGGCAACGGAAGTGAGGTTTTTATCATGTTTGTATGCGTTCCTGCTAGGGTATTAATCACATTCACACCAAATGTAGTAATCATGATCTTAGAATAGTCCTGACCCTAAATGACGAGAGGATTTTTGATATCTCAAACGGTTTGGCAATGGCGAGGCGTATAATACACACGTTACGCCCAAAAACAGGAAGTGGGCTTAATTCCGTTCTACATCATCTGATCGGGCTGATATTTTACAAATATATTCACTTTTGGAGTGCAATCACATCCATATCCACATTCATCTGGGCGTGGCTACACAGCACCCCCTATGGCTTTTTTCTAATATTGTGGACATATACTTTCACGTAAATGCACCACGTCTGGTAGGCATAAGGGTCTCCTCAAGACACACACATTTCTCATTTGCATCCCTTAACTTTTCCCAACAGGAAGTGAGCTATTTTGGATTTTGTGTGTTTTTAAGTGTTTTTTCACGTACCAAACTTTGAAATACTCTTCTTAGGGGGTTCATCACATTCACACAAAATGTGGTCAGCATGATATTATAGCCCTGACACACAACTATGAACTGATTTTTAATATCTTGGAATGGTATGGCTCTGGTCAGCCTTAAAATTTACTTGTAATGCTGCTCAAACAGTTCATGTTTTAATACAATTATGTATTAAATAATTTCAAAAAGGTATTCAATTCTACATTGCCTGATTTTGAGGCTACAACTTTTCACATATGTTCATTGTTGGAGTGTCATCACATCCATTAAGCAATAATAGTTCACTATTTTCGCTGGAGACTCATTATATCCAGTCTTAAAACTTCAACGCAAGTCGCAACTGACTATCCCATTTCTAATACGCGACTGCCATCTATTGGCAAAAGTTGGTATTGCTTCTCTTTTTCTTGGATAAAGTGATTTCTCAATGACACGTTTTGTTTATTTTTGCGAGCCAGTAACCATAACGATGTATGAGTAACAGCGGCAGCCTACGTGACAAAATGTACTGACAACACCCAGCCCACAGCAACGTTTTTTCACATCTACCTTAATCATATGGATTGAATAACTAAAATAAAAGACAGGCTTTTACTGGCCGGAAAGTATCATATATTTAAAAGATTAACACATATAATGCATATCTTGCATTGACGTTCAATGTTATTTGGTTTAAAAAAAATCGTATTGTAGCATTTTAAGGACTCAATACAAAACAGCTGTTCGGAAAGTTGGCTTGAAAACCAAGAAGCCTTATTAAGGAATTCGAGCCGTTTCTATTTGACTTTATTCGATTGAAGTGAATGCCGTAACCCAATTAAATGTAATTCGCGTCGCAATACACACAATCGCCTACACTGTCAACGTGAAATAAAAATATATAGAGGTTTAAATCGATCCTATATTGGGACATTTGTTATGATGGCTGGTGCAACGGGCATTTTAATAATCGAATGCTAGCATTTATATCATTACACTGACCAAGTCGTGTTAAAAAGCACATTTTTGGTTCCTTTGTGGAAACAGTGAAGTTTTCTACACAATCTATTCTACTCACAGACTAACTGCGTCGCTGTAACTTCCCCCCATTTCTGATACGGGGATTCCATTTATTGGCAGAAAGTGGTACGTTTATTTTTTTCTTCCTTCAAGTGATTTTTCAACGATAGGTTTTTGTTTTTTTCTAGCAGCAGTAGGCATAACGATGTATGATTTACAGCTGCAGCCTACGTGACAAAATGTATTGACAACACCCAGCCCGACGTTTCTTTGCATCTATTTTCATTATATGAATTGAATATCTGAAATAAATATTAAAGACATTTAATGACTGTCTTTAACTGGCAGGAGAGTATCATATATTTAAAAGAGTAACACATGAAGTCAAAAAGAAACGTGAGCGTTTGAGGTGGCTCTGGTCGAACTCTGTGTTAACATGAGACCGTTATGTTCAACAAAGGTATCGCATGCAGGTCCTTGCGAGATGACAGGCATGGGCTAACAGCAGCCAGCCTGTCCACTGTCTGTGTGAGTCAAAAAACAGGTCAGCTACGTTGGTTTACAAGAATAGAAAACTTTCAGTTAAATCGGCAGCTATGTTAGTTTATTTTGCTTGTCATTAAACACGAATTAAGAGAACATACAATTTCGCAAGGAATTTTTGACTTAATATGAAAATACCGGATTGAGGGCAGAGACTTGGCATCTCCTTTAGATTTGGCTGAACAAATGCGTTTCAGGCAGCATAATTACCGGTGAAATGGAAAAGAATGATGCTGGCTAACGAGACGTTTAATGCAATATTATCAGACACTTCATAGAGAAATTATTTGACCAAGATAAAAAGAAACATACAACTTTTGGCCAATAGATGGCGTACGTGTATAAGAGGGCAGTATAGCTTAATGGTTCAGACAGTGGATTAAGACATGCAAGGTCCGCGGTTCCATCCCCGGTGCGGCCACAATAAAGTTGAATAGTTTCTTTACGCCAATGGTTTTATTTTGAGTGCATATTTATAACCGAATGACTTCTCAAGCGTAAATTGTGCCTCCCGCTGTAAAATCTATTGAAATGAATTCATCTCTGCTCTCCGTACAGGACTGGAGCATATTATTACAATGTGCAAGCAAGAAATAATTTTTGTTTCATTCTACATTGTCTGATGTGGCAGAAACTTCACACATGTTCATTTTTGGAGTGTAATCTCATCCATATACCAAGAAAGGCTCAATGGCATAGCGCCACCATCTGGCAACAGGAAGTGGCTTTAATTTTACTTGACATCTTCCAATTTGGCTGAAAATGTACAAATATGTTAATTATTGGAGTGTAATCAAATCCATAAACCACACACGGCTCAATATTATAGCGCCACCATCTGGCAACAGGAAGTGGCTTAAATTTTACTTGACATCTTCCAATTTGGCTGAAAATGTACAAATATGTTCATTTTTGTAGTGAAATCAAATCCATAAACCATACACAGCTCAATATAATAGCGCCACCATCTGGCAATAGGAAGTGAGGCTTATATCATTGATGCATTCTATTAGCAGCAGCAACATCCTTATTGATCAAAGGGGAATTCCTGTGCACACTATACGTTGTCAAGGAAGGTGATTATTTCCAAAGTGTGTACATATTGTGAAACATGTCATTGGCACAACTATGCCACCAAGGCGGTTGCGCCCATGGTGCTTGGGCCCGTTCATTGCTGCTTGCAGCTATATTTAGGGCCCAAGCACCGTAGGGTGCGAAGGACCCTATTGTTATTGGAAGGATTATTATTATTATTATTATTATTATTATTATTATTATTATTATTAGGGCCCAAGCACCGTAGGGTGCGAAGGACCCTATTGTTATTGGAAGGATTATTATTATTATTATTAGGGCCCAAGCACCGTAGGGTGCGAAGGACCCTATTGTTATTGGAAGGATTATTATTATTATTATTATTATTATTATTATTATTATTATTATTAGGGCCCAAGCACCGTAGGGTGCGAAGGACCCTATTGTTATTGGAAGGATTATTATTATTATTATTATTATTATTATTATTATTCTTTTTTTTTCAATGTTTTGTGCATTTTTGAGGTGCTTGCCATGGATGAAAACTCACAGAATTTTGCACACCCATCAGAAGTGGTGGCTGTCAGGTTGTCTCAGATGCTCAGACCTGGGCGTGGCTGAGGGACTCCACAGCGCCCCCTATCGCATTGTCATCTATTGTGGGCAGGCACTTTGAGCTACCTTCACAAAATTTAGTCCGCATATAGCACTCTTCAGGCCAAACACATTTCTAATTCGGATCTAATCAAATATGCAAACAGGAAGTCAGCCATTTTGGATTTATGTGCGTTTTACACGTACTGCACTTTTAAGTACTCCTCCTAGGGGGTTCATCACATTCACACCACCTGTGGTCAGAATGGTCTCAGGATATTCATGATGCTAAATTGCCAGGATATTTTTGATAGCTCAAACGGGACGGTCCTGGGGAGGCGTAGAATTTTTATGTCACGCCACGCCAACAGGAAGTGGCCGTAATTTCATGGTCTACATCGTCTGATCTGGCTGATATTTTAGAAATACGTTTAGTGTTGGAGTATAATCACATCCATATCCCAAGAACGGGTCAATGTTATAGCGCCACCATCTGGCAACAGGAAGTGAGGTCTTTATCATATTTGTATGCCTTCCTGCTAGGGCATTCAACACATTCACACGAAATGTGGTCCGCATGATCTTAGGATAGTCATGACCATAAGCTGTGAAGGGATTTTTGATATCTCAAACGGTATGGAAATGGCGAGTCGTACAGTACACATATTGCGTGCAAAAAAATGACTTTTTTTTTGACATCGTCCGATCTGGCTGATATTTTACAAATATGTTCACTGTTGGAGTACAATATGAAATATATACATATCAATCAGGGCGTGGCTAGACAGCGCCCCCTATAATTATTATTCTCTTTTTTTTCAATGTATTTTGCATTTTTGAGGTTCTTGCCATGGATGAAAACTCACAGAATTTTGCACACACATGAGAAGTGTTGGCTGTCAGGATGTATCAGATGCTCTGACCTGGGCGTGGCCGAGGGACTCCACAGCGCCCCCTAATGCTTTGTCTTCTATTGTGGACAGGCACTTTGAGCTACCTTCACCTAATTTGGTATGCATGTGGGCCTCCTCTGGACAAACACATTTCTCATTCAGATCGAATGAAATATTTGAACAGGAAGTCAGCCATTTTGAATTTTGTGCATTTTATAAGTACTACACTTTTAAGTACTCCTCCTAGGGGGTTCATTGCATTCACACGAAATGTGGTCAAAGTGGTCTCAGGATAGTCATGATACTAATTCCAAAGGATATTTTTGATATCTCAAACGGTATAATCATGGCGAGGCGTAAAATTTTCATGTCACGCCGCGCCAACAGGAAGTAGCCATAAATTCATGGTCTACATTGTTTGATCTGGCTGATATTTTACAAATATGTTCACTGTTAGAGTGTAATCACATCCATATACCAAGAAGAAATCAATGTTATAGCGCCACCATGTGGCAACGGAAGTTAGGTTTTTATCATGTTTTTATGCGTTCCTGCTAGGGTATTCATCACATTCACACCAAATGTAGTCATCATGATCTGAGAATACTCCTGACCCTAAATAATGAAAGGATTTTTGATATCTCAAACGGTTTGGCAATGGCGAGGTGTATAATACACACGTTACGCCCAAAAACAGGAAGTGGGCTTAATTCCGTTCTACATCATCTGATCGGGCTGATATTTTACAAATATATTCACTTTTGGAGTGCAATCACATCCATATCCACATTCATCTGGGCGTGGCTACACAGCGCCCCCTATGGCTTTTTTCTAATATTGTGGACATATACTTTCACGTAAATGCACCACGTCTGGTAGGCATAAGGGTCTCCTCAAGACACACACATTTTTCATTTGCATCCCTTAACTTTTCCCAACAGGAAGTGAGCTATTTTGGATTTTGTGTGTTTTTAAGTGTTTTTTCACGTACCAAACGTTGAAATACTCTTCCTAGGGGGTTCATCACATTCACACAAAATGTGGTCAGCATGATATTATAGCCCTGACACACAACTATGAACTGATTTTTAATATCTTGGAATGGTATGGCTATGGTCAGCCTTAAAATTAACTTGTAATGCTGCCCAAACAGTTCATGTTTTAATACAATTATGTATTAAATAATTTCAAAAAGGTATTAAATTCTACATTGCCTGATTTTGAGGCTACAACTTTTCACATATGTTCATTGTTGGAGTGTCATCACATCCATTAAGCAATAATAGTTCACTATTTTCGCTGGAGACTCATTATATCCAGTCTTAAAACTTCAACGCAAGTCGCAAATGACTCTCCCATTTCTAATACGCGACTGCCATCTACTGGCAAAAGTTGGTATTGTATATATCTTGCAAAGACGTTCAATGTTATTTGGTTTAAAAAAAACCGTGTTGTAGCATTTTAAGGACTCAATACAAAACAGCTTTTCGGAAAGTTGGCTTGAAAACCAAGAAGCGTTATTAAAGAATTCGAGCCGTTTCTATTTGACTTCATTCGATTGAAGTGAATGCCGTAACCCAAGTAAATGTAATTCGCGTCGGAATACACATAATAGCCGACACTGTGAACGTGAAATAAAAATATATAGAGGTTTAAATCGATCCTGTATTGGGACATTTGTTATGATGGCTGGTGCAACGGGCATTTTCGGTACCGTTGACCATAATAGAATGCTAGCATTTATATCATTACACTGACCAAGTCCTGTTAAAAAGCACATTTTTGGTTCCTTTGTGGAAACAGTGAAGTTGTCTACACAATCTATTCTACTCACAGACTAACTGCGTCGCTGTAACTTCCCCCCATTTCTGATACGGGGATTCCATTTATTTGCAGGAAGTGGAACTTTTATTTTTTTCTTACTTCAAGTGATTTTTCAACGATAGGTTTTTGTTTTTTTCTAGCAGCAGTAGGCATAACGATGTATGATTTACAGCTGCAGCCTACGTGACAAAATGTATTGACAACACCCAGCCCGACGTTTCTTTGCATCTATTTTCATTTTTGAATAGAATATCTGAAATAAATATTAAAGACATTTAATGACTGTCTTTAACTGGCAGGAGAGTAGCATATATTTAAAAGAGTCAAAAGTCAAAAAGAAACGTTAACGTTTGAGATGGCTGTGGTCGAACTCTGTGTTAACATGAGACCGTTATGTTCAACAAAGGTATGGCATGCAGGTCGTTGCGAGATGACGCGCATTGGCTAACAGCAGCCAGCCTGTCCACTGTCTGTGTGGGTCAAAAAACAGGTCAGCTACGTTTGTTTACATGAATAGAAAACTTTCAGTTAAATCGACAGACATGTTAGTTTATTTTGCTTGTCATTAAACACGAATTAAGAGAACATACAATTTCGCTAGGAATTTTTCACTTAATATGAAAATACCGGATTGAGGGCAGAGACTTGGCATCTCCTTTAGATGTGGCTGAACAAATGCGTTTCAGGCAGCATAATTACCGGTGAAATGGAAAAGAATGATGCTGGCTAACTAGACGTTTAATGCAATATTATCCGACACTTAGGAGATAAATTATTTAACCAAGATAAAAGGAAACATACAACTTTTGGCGAATAGATGGCGTAGGTGTATAAGAGGGCAGTATAGCTTAATGGTTCAGACAGTGGATTAACACATGCAAGGTCCGCGGTTCCGCCCCCGGTGCGGCTACAATAAAGTTGAATAGTTTCTTTACGCCAAATGGTTTTATTTTGAGTGCATATTTGTAACCGAATGACTTCTCAAGCGTAAATTGTGCCTCCCGCTGTAAAATCTATGGAAATTAATTCATCTCTGCTCTCCATACAGGACTGGAGCATATTATTACAATGTGCAAGCAAGACGTAATTTTTGTTTGATTCTACATTGTCTGATGTGGCAGAAACTTCACACATGTTCATTTTTGGAGTGTAATCTCATCCATATACCAAGAAAGGCTCAATGGCATTGCGCCACCATCTGGCAACAGGAAGTGGATTTAATTTTACTTGACATCTTCCAATTTGGCTGAAAATGTACAAATATGTTAATTATTGGAGTGTAATCAAACCCATAAACCATACACGGCTCAATATTAAAGCGCCACCATCTGGCAACAGGAAGTGGCTTTAATTTTACTCGACATCTTCCAATTTGGCTGAAAATTTACAAATATGTTCATTTTTGGAGTGAAATCAAATCCATTAACCATACACAGCTCAATATTATAGCGCCACCATCTGGCAATAGGAAGTGAGGCTTATATCATTGATGCATTCCAATAGCAGCACCAACATCTTCATTGATCAAAGGGGAATTCCTGTGCACACTATACGTTGCCAAGGAAGTTGATTATTTCCAAAGTGTGAACATATTGTGAAACATGTCATTGGCACAACTGTGCCACCAAGGCGGTTGCGCCCATGGTGCTTGGGCCCGTTCATTGCTGCTTGCAGCTATATTTAGGGCCCAAGCACCGTAGGGTGCGAAGGACCCTATTGTTATTGGAAGGATTATTATTATTATTATTATTATTATTATTATTATTATTATTCTTTCTCTTCCGTCAAATGGGCATTTTTGAGGGCCTTGCCATGGCTAAAAAGTCTTTAAATTTTGCAGACACATCAGAAGTGGTGGCCGTCAGGGTCTATCAGATGCTCAGACCTGGGTGTGGCCGAGGGACTCCACAGCGCCCCC
Source organism: Conger conger (assembly GCF_963514075.1). NCBI lineage: Eukaryota > Metazoa > Chordata > Actinopteri > Anguilliformes > Congridae > Conger > Conger conger. The sequence continues at coordinate 33,722,582 of NC_083761.1, forward strand.
TATTGCGCTGACCCCCCCCCCCCATTGCATTGTTGTCTATTGTGGGCAGGCACTTTGAGCTACATGAACCTAATTTGGTATGCATGTGTGGCTCCTCAATTGAAACACATTTTTCATTGGCATTAATGCAAATATGCGAACAGGAAGTGAGCTATTTTGGATTTTGTGTGTTTTACACGTACTACACTTTTACGTACTCCTCCTAGGCGGTTCATCGCATTCACACAAAATGCGGTAAGAATGGTCTCAAGATAGTCATGATTCTAAATTGCCAGGATCTTTTTGATATCTCAAACGGGACGGTCCTGGGGAGGCGTAGAATTTTTATGTCACGCCACGCCAACAGGAAGTGGCCGTAATTTCATGGTTTACATCGTCTGATCTGGCTGATATTTTAGAAATACGTTTACTGTGTGAGTATACTCACACTCATGTCCCAAGAAGAAGTCAATGTTATAGCGCCACCATCTGGCAACAGGAAGTGAGGTTTTTATCATATTTGTATGCGTTCCTGCTAGGGTATTCATCACATTCACACAAAATGCAGTCAGCATGATCTTAGGATAGTCCTGAACCTAAAAGCCAAACGGATTTTTGATATCTCAAACGGTTTGGCAATGGCGAGGCGTACAATACACACGTTACAAGCGAAAACAGGAAGTGGGCTTAATTCCGTTCTACATCATCTGATTGGGCTGATATTTTACAGATATATTCACTGTTGGAGTGCAATCACATCCATATCCACATACATCTGGGCGTGGCTACGCAGCGCCCCCTATGGTTCTTTTCTAATATTGTGGACATATACTTTCACGTAAATTCACCGAATATTTTATGCATATGGGTCTCCTCAAGACACACACATTTCTCATTTGCATCCCTTAACTTTTCCAAACAGGAAGTGAGCTATTCTGGATTTTGTGTGTTTTTAAGTGTTTTTACACGTACCAAACTCTGAAATACTCCTCCTAGGGGGTTCGTCACATTCACACCAAATGTGGTGAGAATGGTCTCAGGATAATCCTGATGCTAAATTGAAAGGATATTTCTGATATGTCAAACGGTACGGCTATGGCGAGGCGTACAATTTGAGGTCTCGCTGCGGGAACAGGAAGTGGTCTTAATTTCATTCCAGATGGTCTGATCTGGTTGATATTACACAGATATGTTTGTTGTGGGAGTGTAATCACATCCATATCCCAAAAATGACTCAATGTTATAGCGCCACCATCTGGCAACAGGAAGTGGCCTTAATTTCACTCGACATCTTCCGATGTGGCCGAAAATTTAGAAATATGTATATTGTTGGAGGGTAATTAAATCCATATTCCAAAAACGACTCAATGTTATAGCGCCACCATCTGGAAACTAGAACATTGAATTGACCTTAATTTCACTCAACATCTTCCGATGTGGCTAAAAATTTAGAAATAGGTTTATTATTGGAGTGTAATCAAATTCAAAAACCATACACGGCTCAATAATATAGCGCCACCATCTGGCAACAGGAAGTGAGTCTCATATCATTGATGCATTCCAATAGCAACACCAACATCTTAATTGATCAAAGGGGAATTCCTGTGCACACTATACGTTGCCAAGGAAGGTGATTATTTCCAAAGTGTGTACATATTGTTAAACATGTCATTGGCACAACTGTGCCACCAAGGCGGTTGCGCCCATGGTGCTTGGGCCCGTTCATTGCTGCTTGCAGCTATATTTATTATTATTATTCTTTTTTCTATATGCAAATGGGCCTTTTTGAGGTGCTTGCCATGCATAAAAAGTCTGGGAATTTTGCACACACATCAGAAATGAGGACCTTCAAGATCGATTAGATGCTCAGACCTGGGCGTGGCCGAGGGACTCCACAGCGCCCCCTATCGCATTGTCATCTATTGTGGGCAGGCACTTTGAGCTACCTTCACCAAATTTAGTACGCATATAGCACTCCTCGGACCAAACACATTTCTAATTTGCATCTAATCAAATATACAAACAGGAAGTCAGCCATTTTGGATTTTGTGCGTTTTACACGTACTGCACTTTTAAGTACTCCTCCTAGGGGGTTCATCACATTCACACCACCTGTGGTCAGAATGGTCTGCGGATATTCATGATGCTAAATTGCCAGGATATTTTTGATAGCTCAAACGGGACAGTCATGGGGAGGAGTACAATTTTTATGTCACGCCGCGCCAACAGGAAGTGGCCGTAATTTCATGGTCTACATTGTCTGATCTGGCTGATATTTTAGAAATACGTTTATTGTTGGAGTATAATCACATCCATATCCCAAGAACGAGTCAATGTTATAGCGCCACCATCTGGCAACAGGAAGTGGGGTCTTTATCATATTTGTATGCCTTCCTGCTAGGGCATTCATCACATTCACACGAAATGTGGTCAGCATGATCTTAGGATAGTTATGACCATAAGCTGTGAAGGGATTTTTGATATCTCAAACGGTATAGAAATTGCGAGTCGTACAGTACACATATTGCGTGCAAAAAAAAGACTTTTTTTTCGACATCGTCCGATCTGCCTGATATTTTATAAATATGTTCACTGTTGGAGTACAATATGAAATATATACATATCAATCGGGGCGTGGCTAGACAGCGCCCCCTATAATTATTATTATCTTTTTTTTCAATGTATTTTGCATTTTTGAGGTGCTTGCCATGGATGAAAACTCACGGAATTTTGCACACACATGAGAAGTTTTGGCTCTCAGGATGTATCAGATGCTCAGACCTGGGCGTGGCCGAGGGACTCCACAGCGCCCCCTAATGCTTTGTCTTCTATTGTGGACAGGCACTTTGAGCTACCTTCACCTAATTTGGTATGCATGTGGGGCTCCTCTGGAAAAACACATTTGTCATTCGCATCGAATCAAATATGTGAACAGGAAGTCAGCCATTTTGAATTTTGTGCATTTTACACGTACTACACTTTTAAGTACTCCTCCTAGGGGGTTCATTACATTCACACGAAATGTGGTGAAAGCGGTCTCAGGATAGTCATGATACTAATTCCAAAGGATATTTTTGATATCTCAAACTGTATGGTCATGGCGAGGCGTACAATTTTCATGTCACGCCGCGCCAACAGGAAGTAGCCATAAATTCATGGTCTACATTGTCTGATCTGGCTGATATTTTACAAATATGTTCACTGTTAGAGTGTAATCACATCCATATACCAAGAAGAAATCAATGTTATAGCGCCACCATCTGGCAACGGAAGTGACGTTTTTATCATGTTTGTATGCGTTCCTGCTAGGGTATTCATCACATTCACACCAAATGTAGTCATCATTTTCTTAGAATAGTCCTGACCCTAAGTGACGAAAGGATTTTTGATATCTCAAACGGTTTGGCAATGGCGAGGCGTATAATACACACGTTACGCCCAAAAACAGGAAGTGGGCTTAATTCCGTTCTACATCATCTGATCGGGCTGATATTTTACAAATATATTCACTTTTGGAGTGCAATCACATCCATATCCACATTCATCTGGGCGTGGCTACACAGTGCCCCCTATGGCTTTTTTCTAATATTGTGGACATATACTTTCTCGTAAATGCACCACGTCTGGTAGGCATAAGGGTCTCCTCAAGACACACACATTTCTCATTTGCATCCCTTAACTTTTCCCAACAGGAAGTGAGCTATTTTGGATTTTGTGTGTTTTTAAGTGTTTTTTCACGTACCAAACTTTGAAATATTCTTCCTAGGGGGTTCATCACATTCACACAAAATGTGGTCAGCATGATATTATAGCCCTGACACACAACTATGAACTGATTTTTAATATCTTGGAATGGTATGGCTATGGTCAGCCTTAAAATTAACTTGTAATGCTGCCCAAACAGTTCATGTTTTAATACAATTATGTATTAAATAATTTCAAAAAGGTATTAAATTCTACATTGCCTGATTTTGAGGCTACAACTTTTCACATATGTTCATTGTTGGAGTGTCATCACATCCATTAAGCAATAATAGTTCACTATTTTCGCTGGAGACTCATTATATCCGGTCTTAAAACTTCAACGCAAGTCGCAAATGACTCTCCCATTTCTAATACGCGACTGCCATCTACTGGCAAAAGTTGGTATTGCATATATCTTGCAATGACGTTCAATGTTATTTGGTTTAAAAAAAACCTTGTTGTAGCATTTTAAGGACTCAATACAAAACAGCTGTTCGGAAAGTTAGCTTGAAAACCAAGAAGCCTTATTAAGGAATTCGAGCCGTTTCTATTTGACTTCATTCGATTGAAGTGAATGCCGTAACCCAATTAAATGTAATTCGCGTCGGAATACACATAATAGCCTACACTGTCAACGTGAAATAAAACTATATAGAGGTTTAAATCGATCCTATATTGGAACATTTGTTATGATGGCTGGTGCAACGGGCATTTTCGGTACCGTTGACCATAATCAAATGCTAGCATTTGTATCATTACACTGACCAAGTCCTGTTATAAAGCACATTTTTGGTTCCTTTGTGGAAACAGTTGTCTACACAATCTATTCTACTCACAGACTAACTGCGTCGCTGTAACTTCCCCCCATTTCTGATACGGGGATTCCATTTATTGGCAGAAAGTGGAACTTTTATATTTTCTTCCTTCAAGTGATTTTTCAACGATATGTTTTTTTTTTTTTTCTAGCGAGCCAGTAGGCATAACGATGTATGATTTACAGCTGCAGCCTACGTGACAAAATGTATTGACAACACCCAGCCCGACGTTTCTTTGCATCTATTTTAATGATATGAATAGAATATCTGAAATAAATATTAAAGACATTTACTGACTGTCTTTAATTGGCAGGAGAGTAGCATATATTTTAAAAAGTCAAAAGTCAAAAAGAAACGTTAACGTTTGAGATGGCTCTGGTCGAACTCTGTGTTAACATGAGACCGTTATGTTCAACAAAGGTATGGCATGCAGGTCGTTGCGAGATGACGCGCATTGGCTAACAGCAGCCAGCCTGTCCACTGTCTGTGTGAGTCAAAAAACAGGTCAGCTACGTTTGTTTACATGAATAGAAAACTTTCAGTTAAATCGCCAGATATGTTAGTTTATTTTGCTTGTCATTAAACACGAATTAAGAGAACATACAATTTCGCTAGGAATTTTTGACTTAATATGAAAATACCGGATTGAGGGCAGAGACTTGGCATCTCCTTTAGATTTGGCTGAACAAATGCGTTTCAGGCAGCATAATTACCGGTGAAATGGAAAAGAATGATGCTGGCTAACGAGACGTTTAATGCAATATTATCAGACACTTCCTAGAGAAATTATTTGACCAAGATAAAAAGAAACATACAACTTTTGGCCAATAGATGGCGTACGTGTATAAGAGGGCAGTATAGTTTAATAGTTCAGGCAGTGGATTAAACACAATAAAGCACACACAATAAAGTTGAATAGTTTCTTTAAGCCAATGGTTTTATTTTGAGTGCATATTTATAACTGAATGACTATTCAAGCATAAATTGTGCCTCCCGCTGTAAAATCTATGGAAATTAATTCATCTCTGCTCTCCAGACAGGACTGTAGCATCTTATCACAATGTGCAAGCTAGAAGTTATTTTTGTTTCATTCTACATTGTCTCATGTGGCTGAAACTTCACTCATGTTCATTTTTGGAATGTAATCTCATCCATATCCCAATAAAGGCTCATTGGCATAGCGCCACCTCCTGGGAACAGGAAGTGTGGCTTCATTTCATTTCACATCGTCTGATTTTGCTGACGCTTTAGAGCAGGGGTCACCAACCTTTTTGAAACTGAGAGCTACTTCATGGGTACTGAGTCATACTAAGCGCTACCAGTTTCTTTTGTCACGTGCACAATACTGACCTTTGAACTAGAGTAGGTCAGAGTTCACCTAAACTTTTCAACTTCATGGATAGTAAACATATTTTTAAGATATTGTCATTTTTAAATCTATATAAATGCAAGTGTGATTAAAAATAAATAGCAACAGAATAAAATTAAATTTTAGATGCAGCTCACTAGTGAGTTGTGCTATTTTTAGAACAGGCCTGCGGGCGACTCATGTGGTCCTTGGGGGCGACCTGGTGCCCGCGGGCACCGTGTTGGTGACCCCTGCTTTAGAGATATGTTCCATGTTGGATTATAATCACATCCATGTTCCAATAAATGCTCAATGTTACATCGCCACCTGCTGGCAACAGGAAGCGGCCTTAATTTCACTCAACATCTTCTGATGTGGCTTAGAATTTAGAAATAGGTTTATTATTGGAGTGTAATCAAATTCAAAAACCATACATGGTTCAATATTATAGCGCCAGCATCTGGCAACAGGAAGTGAGGCTTATATCATTGATGCATTCCAATAGCAGCACCAACATCTTCATTGATCAAAGGGGAATTCCTGTGCACACTATACGTTGTCCAGGAAGGTGATTATTTCCAAAGTGTGTACATGTTGTGAAACATGTCATTGGCACAACTATGCCACCAAGGCGGATGCGCCCATGGTGCTTGGGCCCGTTCATTGCTGCTTGCAGCTATATTTAGGGCCCAAGCACCGTAGGGTGCGAAGGACCCTATTGTTATTGGAAGGATTATTATTATTATTATTATTATTATTATTAGGGCCCAAGCACCGTAGGGTGCGAAGGACCCTATTGTTATTGTAAAGATTATTATTATTAGGGCCCAAGCACCGTAGGGTGCGAAGGACCCTATTGTTATTGGAAGGATTATTATTATTATTAGGGCCCAAGCACCGTAGGGTGCGAAGGACCCTATTGTTATTGTAAAGATTATTATTATTATTATTATTATTATTATTATTATTATTATTATTATTCTTTTTTCTATATGCAATTGGGCCTTTTTGAGGTGCTTGCCATGCATAAAAAGTCTGGGAATTTTGCACACACATCAGAAATGAGGACCTTCAGGATTGATTAGATGCTCAAAGCTGGGCGTGGCCGAGAGACTCCACAGCGCCCCCTATCGCATTGTCATTTATTGTGGGCAGGCACTTTGAGCTACCTTCACAAAATTTAGTACGCATATAGCACTCCTCGGAACAAAAACATTTATAATTTGCATCTAATCAAATATATAAACAGGAAGTCAGCAATTTTGGATTTTGTGCGTTTTACATGTACTGCACTTTTAAGTACTCCTCCTAGGGGGTTCATCACATTCACACCACCTGTGGTCAGAATGGTCTCAGGCTATTCATGATGCTAAATTGCCAGGATATTTTTGATAGCTCAAACAAGACGGTCCTGGGGAGGCGTAGAATTTTTATGTCACGCCGCGCCAACAGGAAGTGGCCGTAATTTCATGGTCTACATTGTCTGATCTGGCTGATATTTTAGAAATACGTTTATTGTTGGAGTATAATCACATCCATATCCCAAGAACGGGTCAATGTTATAGCGCCACCATCTGGCAACAGGAAGTGAGGTCTTTATCATATTTGTATGCCTTCCTGCTAGGGCATTCATCACATTCACACGAAATGTGGTCCGCATGATCTTAGGATAGTCATGACCATAAGCTGTGAAGGGATTTTTGATATCTCAAACGGTATGGAAATGGCGAGTCGTACAGTACACATATTGCGTGCAAAAAAATGACTTTTTTTTTGACATCGTCCGATCTGGCTGATATTTTACAAATATGTTCACTGTTGGAGTACAATATGAAATATATACATATCAATCGGGGCGTGGCTAGACAGCGCCCCCTATAATTATTATTCTCTTTTTTTTCAATGTATTTTGCATTTTTGAGGTGCTTGCCATGGATGAAAACTCACGGAATTTTGCACACACATGAGAAGTGTTGGCTGTCAGGATGTATCAGATGCTCAGACCTGGGCGTGGCCGAGGGACTCCACAGCGCCCCCTAATGCTTTGTCTTCTATTGTGGACAGGCACTTTGAGCTACCTTCACCTAATTTGGTAGGCATGTGGGCCTCCTCTGGACAAACACATTTCTCATTCGCATCGACTCAAATATGTGAACAGGAAGTCAGCCATTTTGAATTTTGTGCATTTTACACGTACTACACTTTTAAGTACTCCTCCTAGGGGGTTCATTGCATTCACACGAAATGTGGTCAAAGTGGTCTCAGGATAGTCATGATACTAATTCCAAAGGATATTTTTGATATCTCAAACGGTATGGTCATGGCGAGGCGTAAAATTTTCATGTCACGCCGCGCCAACAGGAAGTAGCCATAAATTCATGGTCTACATTGTCTGATCTGGCTGATATTTTACAAATATGTTCACTGTTAGAGTGTAATCACATCCATATACCAAGAAGAAATCAATGTTATAGCGCCACCATCTGGCAACGGAAGTGAGGTTTTTATCATGTTTGTATGCGTTCCTGCTAGGGTATTCATCACATTTACACCAAATGTAGTCATCATGATCTTAGAATAGTCCTGACCCTAAATGACGAAAGGATTTTTGATATCTCAAACGGTTTGGCAATGGCGAGGCGTATAATACACATGTTACGCCCAAAAACAGGAAGTGGGCTTAATTCCGTTCTACATCATCTGATCGGGCTGATATTTTAAAAATATATTCACTTTTGGAGTGCAATCACATCCATATCCACATTCATCTGGGCGTGGCTACACAGCGCCCCCTATGGCTTTTTTCTAATATTGTGGACATATACTTTCACGTAAATGCACCACGTCTGGTTGGCATAAGGGTCTCCTCAAGACACACACATTTCTCATTTGCATCCCTTAACTTTTCCCAACAGGAAGTGAGCTATTTTGGATTTTGTGTGTTTTTAAGTGTTTTTTCACGTACCAAACTTTGAAATACTCTTCCTAGGGGGTTCATCACATTCACACAAAATGTGGTCAGCATGATATTATAGCCCTGACACACAACTATGAACTGATTTTTAAAATCTTGGAATGGTATGGCTATGGTCAGCCTTAAAATTAACTTGTAATGCTGCCCAAACAGTTCATGTTTTAATACAATTATGTATTAAATAATTTTAAAAAGGTATTCAATTCTACATTGCCTGATTTTGAGGCTAACACTTTTCACATATGTTCATTGTTGGAGTGTCATCACATCCATTAAGCAATAATAGTTCACTATTTTCGCTGGAGACTCATTATATCCAGTCTTAAAACTTCAACGCAAGTCGCAAATGACTCTCCCATTTCTAATACGCGACTGCCATCTACTGGCAAAAGTTGGTATTGTTTCTCAAGTAATTCGTCAATGACAAGTTTTGTTTCTTTTTGCGAGCCAGTAACCATAACGATGTATGAGTAACAGCGGCAGCCTACGTAACAAAATGTACTGACAACACCCAGCCCACAGCAACGTTTTTTCTCATCTACCTTAATTATATGGATTGAAGAACTAAAATAAAAGACAGGCTTTTACTGGCAGGAAAGTAGCATATATTTCAAAGATTAACACATATAATGCATATCTTGCAATGACGTTCAATGTTATTTGGTTTAAAAAAAATCGTGTTGTAGCATTTTAAGGACTCAATACAAAACAGCTGTTCGGAAAGTTAGCTTGAAAACCAAGAAGCCTTATTAAGGAATTCGAGCCGTTTCTATTTGACTTCATTCGATTGAAGTGAATGCCGTAACCCAATTAAATGTAATTCGCGTCGGAATACACATAATAGCCTACACTGTCAACGTGAAATAAAAATATATAGAGGTTTAAATCGATCCTATATTGGGACATTTGTTATGATGGCTGGTGCAACGCGCATTTTCGGTACCGTTGACCATAATCGAATGCTAGCATTTATATCATTAGACTGACCAAGTCCTGTTCAAAAGGACATTTTTGGTTCCTTTGTGGAAACAGTGAAGTTGTCTACACAATCTATTCTACTCACAGACTAACTGCGTCGCTGTAACTTCCCCCCATTTCTGATACGGGGATTCCATTTATTGGCAGAAAGTGGAACTTTTATATTTTTCTTCCTTCAAGTGATTTTTCAACGATAGGTTTTTTTTTCTTTTTTCTAGCGAGCCAGTAGGCATAACGATGTATGATCTACAGCTGCAGCCTACGTGACAAAATGTATTGACAACACCCAGCCCGACGTTTCTTTGCATCTATTTTCATTTTTGAATAGAATATCTGAAATAAATATTAAAGACATTTAATGACTGTCTTTAACTGGCAGGAGAGTAGCATATATTTAAAAGAGTCAAAAGTCAAAAAGAAACGTTAACGTTTGAGATGGCTCTGGTCGAACTCTGTGTTAACATGAGACCGTTATGTTCAACAAAGGTATGGCATGCAGGTCGTTGCGAGATGACGCGCATTGGCTAACAGCAGCCAGCCTGTCCACTGTCTGTGTGAGTCAAAAAACAGGTCAGCTACGTTTGTTTACATGAATAGAAAACTTTCAGTTAAATCGCCAGATATGTTAGTTTATTTTGCTTGTCATTAAATACGAATTAAGAGAACATACAATTTCGCTAGGAATTTTTGACTTAATATGAAAATACCGGATTGAGGGCAGAGACTTGGCATCTCCTTTAGATTTGGCTGAACAAATGCATTTCAGGCAGCATAATTACCGGTGAAATGGAAAAGAATGATGCTGGCTAACTCGACGTTTAATGCAATATTATCCGACACTTCGGAGAGAAATTATTTAACCAGGATAAAAGGAAACATACAACTTTTGGCCAATAGATGGCGTACGTGTATAAGAGGGCAGTATAACTTAATGGTTCAGACAGTGGATTAAGACATGCAAGGTCCGCGGTTCCATCCCCGGTGCGGCCACAATAAAGTTGAATAGTTTCTTTACGCCAATGGTTTTATTTTGAGTGCATATTTATAACCGAATGACTTCTCAAGCGTAAATTGTGCCTCCCGCTGTAAAATCTATTGAAATTAATTAATCTCTGCTCTCCATACAGGACTGGAGCATATTATTACACTGTGCAAGCAAGAAGTAATTTTTGTTTCATTCTACATTGTCTGATGTGGCTGAAACTTCACACATGTTCATTTTTGGAGTGTAATCTCATCCATATACCAAGAAAGGCTATATGGCATAGCGCCACCATCTGGGAACAGGAAGTGGCTTTAATTTTACTTGACATCTTCCAATTTGGCTGAAAACGTACAAATATGTTAATTATTGTAGTGTAATCAAATCCATGAACCATACACGGCTCAATATTATAGCGCCACCATCTGGCAATAGGAAGTGAGGCTTATATCATTGATGCATTCCAATAGCAGCAGCAACATCTTCATTGATCAAAGGGGAATTCCTGTGCACACTATACGTTGTCCAGGAAGGTGATTATTTCCAAAGTGTGTACATATTGTGAAACATGTCATTGGCGCAACTATGCCACCAAGGCGGTTGCGCCCATGGTGCTTGGGCCCGTTCATTGCTGCTTGCAGCTATATTTATTATTATTATTAGGGCCCAAGCACCGTAGGGTGCGAAGGACCCTATTGTTATTGGAAGGATTATTATTATTATTATTATTCTTTTTTTTTCAATGTTTTGTGCATTTTTGAGGTGCTTGCCATGAATGAAAACTCACGGAATTTTTCACACACATCAGAAGTGGTGGCTGTCAGGATCTCTCACATGCTCAGACCTGGGCGTCGCTGAGGGATTCCACAGCGCCCCCTATCGCATTGTTTTCTATTGTGGGCAGGCACTTTGAGCTACCTGCACCATATTTAGTATACATATAGCACTCCTCAGGGCAAACACATTTCAAATTCGCATCTAATCAAATATCCAAACAGGAAGTCAGCCATTTTGGATTTTGTGCGTTTTACACGTTCTACACTTTTAAGTACTCCTCCTAGGGGTTTCATCGCATTCACACCAACTGTGGTCAGAATGGTCTCAGGATAGTCATGATGCTAAATTGCCAGGATATTTTTGATAGCTCAAACGGGACAGTCACGGGGAGGATTACAATTTTTATGTCACGCCACGCCAACAGGAAGTGGCCGTAATTTCATGGTCGACATCGTCTGATCTGGCTGATATTTTAGAAATACGTTTACTGTTGGAGTATAAACACATCCATGTCCCAAGAACGGGTCAATGTTATAGCGCCACCATCTGGCAACAGGAAGTGTGGTCTTCATCATATTTGTATGCCTTCCTGCTAGGGCATTCATCACATTCACACCAAATGTGGTCAGCATGATCTTAAGATAGGCCTTACACTAAATTGCGAAGGGATTTTTGATATCTCAAACGGTATGGAAATGGCGAGTCGTAGAGTAGACATAGTGCGTGCAAAAAAATGACTTTTTTTTCGATATCGTCCGATCTGGCTGATATTTTAGAAATATGTTCAATGTTGGAATACAATATCAAATATATACATATCAATCGGGGCGTGGCTAGACAGCGCCCCCTATAATTATTATAATCTTTTTTTTCTATGTTTTGTGCATTTTTGAGGTGCTTGCCATGGATGAAAACTCATGGAATTTTGCACACACATGAGAAGTGGTGTCTCTCAGGAACTGTCAGATGCTCAGACCTGGGCGTGGCCAAGGGACTCCACAGCGCCCCCTATTGCTTTGTCTTCTATTGTGGACAGGCACTTTGAGCTACCTTCACTTAATTTGGTGCGCTTGTGGGGCTCCTCTGGACAAACACATTTCTCATTCGCATCGAATCAAATATGTGAACAGGAAGTCAGCCATTTTAAATTTTGTGCATTTTACACGTACTACACTTTTAAGTACTCCTCCTAGGGCGTTCATTGCATTCACACGAAATGTAGTCAAAGTGGTCTCAGGATAGTCATGATACTAATTCCAAAGGATATTTTTGATATCTCAAACGGTATGGTCATGGCGAGGCGTACAATTTTCATGTCACGCCGCGCCAACAGGAAGTAGCCATAAATTCATGGTCTGCATTGTCTGATCTGGCTGATATTTTACAAATATGTTCAATGTGAGAGTGTAATCACATCCAAATACCAAGAAGAAATCAATGTTATAGCGCCACCATCTGGCAACGGAAGTGACGTTTTTATCATGTTTGTATGCGTTCCTGCTCGGGTATTCATCACATTCACACCAAATGTAGTCATCATGATCTTAGAATAGTCCTGACCCTAAATGACGAAAGGATTTTTGATATCTCAAACGGTTTGGCAATGGCGAGGCGTATAATACACACGTTACGCCCAAAAACAGGAAGTGGGCTTAATTCCGTTCTACATCATCTGATCGGGCTGATATTTTACAAATATATTCACTTTTGGAGTGCAATCACATCCATATCCACATTCATCTGGGCGTGGCTACACAGCGCCCCCTATGGCTTTTTTCTAATATTGTGGACATATACTTTCACGTAAATGCACCACGTCTGGTAGGCATAAGGGTCTCCTCAAGACACACACATTTCTCATTTGCATCCCTTAACTTTTCCCAACAGGAAGTGAGCTATTTTGGATTTTGTGTGTTTTTAAGTGTTTTTTCACGTACCAAACTTTGAAATACTCTTCCTAGGGGGTTCATCACATTCACACAAAATGTGGTCAGCATGATATTATAGCCCTGACACACAACTATGAACTGATTTTTAATATCTTGGAATGGTATAGCTATGGTCAGCCTTAAAATTAACTTGTAATGCTGCCCAAACAGTTCATGTTTTAATACAATTATGTATTAAATAATTTCAAAAAGGTATTAAATTCTACATTGCCTGATTTTGAGGCTACAACTTTTCACATATGTTCATTGTTGGAGTGTCATCACATCCATTAAGCAATAATAGTTCACTATTTTCGCTGGAGACTCATTATATCCAGTCTTAAAACTTCAACGCAAGTCGCAAATGACTCTCCCATTTCTAATACGCGACTGCCATCTACTGGCAAAAGTTGGTATTGCATATATCTTGCAATGACGTTCAATGTTATTTGGTTTAAAAAAAACCGTGTTGTAGCATTTTAAGGACTCAATACAAAACAGCTGTTCGGAAAGTTAGCTTGAAAACCAAGAAGCCTTATTAAGGAATTCGAGCCGTTTCTATTTGACTTCATTCGGTTGAAGTGAATGCCGTAACCCAATTAAATGTAATTCGCGTCGGAATACACATAATAGCCTACACTGTCAACGTGAAATAAAAATATATAGAGGTTTAAATCGATCCTATATTGGGACATTTGTTATGATGGCTGGTGCAACGGGCATTTTCGGTACCGTTGACCATAATCGAATGCTAGCATTTATATCATTACACTGACCAAGTCCTGTTAAAAAGCACATCACCTTTGTGGAAACAGTGAAGTTGTCTACACAATCTGTTCTACTCACAGACTAACTGCGTCGCTGTAACTTCCCCCCATTTCTGATACGGCGATTCAATTTATTGGCAGAAAGTGGTACTTTCATTTTTTTCTTCCTTCAAGTGATTTTTCAACGATAGGTTTTTGTTTTTTTCTAGCGAGCCAGTAGGCATAACGATGTATGATTTACAGCTGCAGCCTACGTGACAAAATGTATTGACAACACCCAGCCCGACGTTTCTTTGCATCTATTTTCATTACATGAATTGAATAACTAAAATAAATATTAAAGACATTTAAAGACTTAAAGACAGGCTTTAACTGGCAGGAGAGTATCATATTTTTAAAAGATTAACACATGAAGTCAAAAAGAAACTTTAGCGTCTGAGGTGGCTCTGCTCGAACGCTGTGTTAACATGAGACCGTTTTGTTCAACAAAGGTATCACATGCAGGTCGTTGCGAGATGACACGCACGGGCTAACAGCAGCCAGCCAGTCCACTGTCAGTGTGAGTCAAAAAACAGGTCAGCTACGTTGGTTTACATGAATAGAAAACTTTCAGTTAAATCGCCAGCTATGTTAGTTTATTAGGCTTGTCATTAAACACGAATTAAGAGAACATACAATTTCGCTAGGAATGGTAAATTAATATGAAAATACTGTATTGAGGGCAGAGAGTTGGCATCTTTTAGATTTGGCTGAACAAATGCGTTTCAGGCAGCATAATTACCAGTGAAATGGAAAAGAATGATGCTGGTTAACTAGACGTTTCGTGCAATATTATCCGACACTTCGTAGAGAAATTATTAAACCAAGATAAAAGGAAACATTTGGCCAATAGATGGCACCCGTGTATAAGCGGGCAGTATAGCGTAATGGTTAGGGCGGTGGATTAAGGCACGCAAATTCAGCCGTTCGATCCCCGCTGCAGCCACAATGAATTTGAATAGTTTCTTGAAGCCAATTATTTTCATTTTGGGTGCATGTTTATGGCCTAATGACTTTTCAAGCATAAATTGTGCCTCCCCGTGTAAAAACTATGGAAATTAATTAATCTCTGCTCTCCATACAGGACTGTAGCATGTTATCACAATGTGCAAGCAAGACGTTATTTTTATTTCATTCTACATTGTCTGTTGTGGCTGAAACTTCACACGTTCATTTTTGGAGTGTAATCTCATCCATTTTCCAATAAAGGCTAAATGGCAAAGCGCCACCCGCTGGCAACAGGAAGTGAGCCTTATATTGCATTCTTAAGCATTATTTTTCAATGGGTTCATGACATTCACGGTAAATGTGGTCAGCATGATGTTAGGATGGTCCTGACAAAACAGATTTTTGATTTACTGGGATGATATAGCTATGGTCAGGCACATAAAAAACACATCATGCCAGACAAACAGGAAGTGGTCATACTTAAATTCTCCAATGTCTGATGTGACTGCAACTTTACACAGATGCTCAGTGTTGGAGTGCAATCAAATCCATATTCCAAAAACGACTCAATGTTATAGCAGCATCACCTGGAAACAGGAATTGACCTTAATTTCGCTGAACATCTTCCGATGTGGCTGAAAATGTAGAAATATGTTTATTTCTGGAGTGTAATCAAATTAAAAAAACATACACGGATCAATAATATAGCGCCACCATCTGGCAACAGGAAGTGAGGCTTATATCATTGATGCATTCCAATAGCAGCGCCAACATCTTCATTGATCAAATGGAAATTCCTGTGCACACTATACGTTGTCCAGGAAGGTGATTATTTCCAAAGTGTGTACATGTTGTGAAACATGTCATTGGCAGAACTATGCCACCAAGGCGGTTGCCCCCATGGGGCTTGGGCCCGTTCATTGCTGCTTGCAGCTATATTTATTATTATTATTCTTTTTCATCAGGCAAATGGGCTTTTTTGAGGGCTTTGCCATGCGTAAAAAGTCTTGACATTTTGCACACACATCAGAAGTGGTTGCTGTCAGGAGCTCTCAGATGCTCAGACCTGGGCGTGGCCGAGGGACTCCACAGCGCCCCCTATCGCATTGTCTTCTATTGTGGGCAGGCACTTTGAGCTACCTGCACCTAATTTGGTGGCCAAATAGCGCTCCTCGGTCCAAACACATTTCTCATTCGGATCTAATCAAATATCCAAACAGGAAGTCAGCCATTTTGGATTTTCTGAGTTTTACACGTACTACACTTTTAAGTACTCCTCCTAGGGGGTTCATCGCATTCACACCAACTGTGGTCAGAATGGTCTCAGGATAGTCATGATGCTAAATTGCCAGGATATTTTTGATAGCTCAAACGGGACAGTCACGGGGAGGATTACAATTTTTATGTCACGCCACGCCAACAGGAAGTGGCCATAATTTCATGGTCTACATTGTCTGATCTGGCTGATATTTTAGAAATTTGTTTATTGTAGGAGTGTAATCACATCCATATCCCAAGAACAGGTCAGTGTTATAGCGCCACCATCTGGCAATAGGAAGTGAGGTCTTTAACATATTTGTATTCCTTCCTGCTAGGGCATTCAGCACATTCACACCAAATGCGGTAGGCATGATCGTAAGATAGTCCTTACGCTAAGTTGTGAAGGGATTTTTGATATCTCAAACGGTATGGAAATGGCGAGTCGTACAGTACACATATTGCGTGCAAAAAAAAGACTTTTTTTTCGACATCGTCCGATCTGGCTGATATTTTACAAATATGTTCATTGTAGCAGTACAATATCAGATATATACATATCAATCGGGGCGTGGCTAGACAGCGCCCCCTATAATTATTATTATCTTTTTTTTCAATGTATTTTGCATTTTTGAGGTGCTTGCCATGGATGGAAACTCACAGAATTTTGTACACACATGAGAAGTGTTGGCTGTCAGGATGTATCAGATGCTCAGACCTGGGCGTGGCCAAGGGACTCCACAGCGCCCCCTAATGCTTTGTCTTCTATTGTGGACAGGCACTTTGAGGTACCTTCACCTAGATTGGTATGCATGTGGGACTCCTCTGGACAAACACATTTCTCATTTGCATTGAATCAAATATGTAAACAGGAAGTCAGCCATTTTGAATTTTGTGCATTTTACACGTACTACACTTTTAAGTACTCCTCCTAGGGGGTTCATTGCATTCACACGAAATGTGGTCAAATTGGTTTCAGGATAGTCATGAGACTAATTCCAAAGGATATTTTTGATATCTCAAACGGTATGGTCATGGCGAGGCGTACAATTTTCATGTCACACCGCGCCAACAGGAAGTTGCCATAAATTCATGGTCTACATTGTCTGATCTGGCTGATATTTTACAAATATGTTCACTGTTAGAGTGTAATCACATCCAAATACCAAGAAGAAATCAATGTTATAGCGCCACCATCTGGCAACAGACGTGAGGTTTTTATCATGTTTGTATGCGTTCCTGCTAAGGTATTCATCACATTCACACCAAATGTAGAGATCATGATCGTAGAATAGTCCTGACCCTAAATGACGAAAGGATTTTTGATATCTCAAACGGTTTGGCAATGGCGAGGCGTATAATACACACGTTACGCCCAAAAACAGGAAGTGGGCTTAATTCCGTTCTACATCATCTGATCGGGCTGATATTTTACAAATATATTCACTTTTGGAGTGCAATCACATCCATATCCACATTCATCTGGGCGTGGCTACACAGCGCCCCCTATGGCTTTTTTCTAATATTGTGGACATATACTTTCACGTAAATGCACCACGTCTGGAAGGCATAAGGGTCTCCTCAAGACACACACATTTCTCATTTGCATCCCTTAACTTTTCCCAACAGGAAGTGAGCTATTTTGGATTTTGTGTGTTTTTAAGTGTTTTTTCACGTACCAAACTTTGAAATACTCTTCCTAGGGGGTTCATCACATTCACACAAAATGTGGTCAGCATGATATTATAGCCCTGACACACAACTATGAACTGATTTTTAATATCTTGGAATGGTATGGCTATGGTCAGCCTTAAAATTAACTTGTAATGCTGCCCAAACAGTTCATGTTTTAATACAATTATGTATTAAATAATTTCAAAAAGGTATTAAATTCTACATTGCCTGATTTTGAGGCTACAACTTTTCATATATGTTCATTGTTGGAGTGTCATCACATCCATTAAGCAATAATAGTTCACTATTTTCGCTGGAGACTCATTATATCCAGTCTTAAAACTTCAACACAAGTCGCAAATGACTCTCCCATTTCTAATACGCGACTGCCATCTACTGGCAAAACTTGGTATTGTTTCTCAAGTGATTTCTCAAATACAAGTTTTGTTTCTTTTTGCGAGCCAGTAACCATAACGATGTATGAGTAACAGCGGCAGCCTACGTGACAAAATGTACTGACAACACCCAGCCCACAGCAACGTTTTTTCTCATCCACCTTAATTTTATGGATTGAATAACTAAAATAAAAGACAGGCTTTTACTGGCAGGAAAGTATCATATATTTCAAAGATTAACACATATAATGCATATCTTGCAATGACGTTCAATGTTATTTGGTTTATAAAAAACCGTGTTGTAGCATTTTAAGGACTCAATACAAAACAGCTGTTCGGAAAGTTAGCTTGAAAACCAAGAAGCCTTATTAAGGATTTCGAGCCGTTTCTATTTGACTTCATTCGATTGAAGTGAATGCCGTAACCCAATTAAATGTAATTCGCGTCGGAATACACATAATAGCCTACACTGTCAACGTGAAATAAAAATATATAGAGGTTTAAATCGATCCTATATTGGGACATTTGTTATGATGGCTGGTGCAACGGGCATTTTCGGTACCGTTGACCATAATCGAATGCTAGCATTTATATCATTACACTGACCAAGTCCTGTTAAAAAGCACATTTTTGGTTCCTTTGTGGAAACGGTGAAGTTGTCTACACAATCTATTCTACTCACAGACTAACTGCGTCGCTGTAACTTCCCCCCATTTCTGATACGGGGATTCCATTTATTGGCAGAAAGTGGAACTTTTATATTTTTCTTCCTTCAACTGATTTTTCAACGATAGGTTTTTTTTTCTTTTTCTAGCGAGCCAGTAGGCATAACGATGTATGATTTACAGCTGCAGCCTACGTGACAAAATGTATTGACAACACCCAGCCCGACGTTTCTTTGCATCTATTTTCATTATATGAATAGAATATCTGAAATAAATATTAAAGACATTTAATGACTGTCTTTAACTGGCAGGAGAGTACCATATATTTAAAAGAGTCAAAAGTCAAAAAGAAACGTTAACGTTTGAGATGGCTCTGGTCGAACTCTGTGTTAACATGAGACCGTTATGTTCAACAAAGGTATGGCATGCAGGTCGTTGCGAGATGACGCGCATTGGCTAACAGCAGCCAGCCTGTCCACTGTCTGTGTGAGTCAAAAAACAGGTCAGCTACGTTTATTTACATGAATAGAAAACTTTCAGTTAAATCGCCAGATAATTTTAGTTTATTTTGCTTGTCATTAAACACGAATTAAGAGAACATACAATTTCGCTAGGAATTTTTGACTTAATATGAAAGTACCGGATTGAGGGCAGAGACTTGGCACCTCCTTTAGATTTGGCTGAACAAATGCGTTTCAGGCAGCATAATTACCGGTGAAATGGAAAAGAATGATGCTGGCTAACTCGACGTTTAATGCAATATTATCCGACACTTCGGAGAGAAATTATTTAACCAGGATAAAAGGAAACATACAACTTTTGGCCAATAGATGGCGTACGTGTATAAGAGGGCAGTATAGCTTAATGGTTCAGACAGTGGATTAAGACATGCAAGGTCCGCGGTTCCATCCCCGGTGCGGCTACAATAAAGTTGAAGAGTTTCTTTACGCCAATGGTTTTATTTTGAGTGCATATTTATAACCGAATGACTTCTCAAGCGTAAATTTTGCCTCCCGCTGTAAAATCTATGGAAATTAATTCATCTGTGCTCTCCATACAGGACTGGAGCATATTATTACAATGTGCAAGCAAGAAGTAATTTTTGTTTCATTCTACATTGTCTGATGTGGCAGAAACTTCACACATGTTCATTTTTGGAGTGTAATCTCATCCATATACCAAGAAAGGCTCAATGGCATAGCGCCACCATCTGGCAAAAGGAAGTGGCTTTAATTTTATTGACATCTTCCAATTTGGCTGAAAATGTACAAATATGTTAATAATTGGAGTGTAATCAAATCCATAAACCATACACAGCTCAATATTATAGAGCCACCATCTGGCAACAGGAAGTGAGGCTTATATCATCAATGCATTCCAATAGCAGCAGCAACATCTTCATTGATCAAAGGGGAATTCCTGTGCACACTATTCGTTGTCCAGGAAGGTGATTATTTCCAAAGTATGAACATATTGTGAAACATTTCATTGGCACAACTGTGCCACCAAGGCGGTTGCGCCCATGGTGCTTGGGCCCGTTCATTGCTGCTTGCAGCTATATTTAGGGCCCAAGCACCGTAGGGTGCGAAGGACCCTATTGTTATTGGAAAGATTATTATTATTATTATTATTATTATTATTATTCTTTTTTTTTCAATGTTTTGTGCATTTTTGAGGTGCTTGCCATGGATGAAAACTCACAGAATTTTGCAAACACATCAGAAGTGGTGGCTGTCAGGTTGTCGCAGATGCTCAGACCTGGGCGTGGCTGAGGGACTCCACAGCGCCCCCTATCGCATTGTCATCTATTGTGGGCAGGCACTTTGAGCTACCTTCACAAAATTTAGTAGGCATATAGCACTCCTCGGTCCAAACACATTTCTCATTCGCATTTAATCAAATATACAAACAGGAAGTCAGCCATTTTGGATTTTGTGCGTTTTACACGTACTGCACTTTTAAGTACTCCTCCTAGGGGGTTCATCACATTCACACCACCTGTGGTCAGAATGGTCTCAGGATATTCATGATGCTAAATTGCCAGGATATTTTTGATAGCTCAAACGGGACGGTCCTGGGGAGGCGTATAATTTTTATGTCAAGCCACGCCAACAGGAAGTGGCCGCAATTTCATGGTCTACATCGTCTGATCTGGCTGATATTTTAGAAATACGTTTATTGTTGGAGGCTAATCACATCCATAACCTAAGAACGGGTCAATGTTATAGCGCCACCATCTGGCAACAGGAAGTGAGGTCTTCATCATATTTGAATGCCTTCCTGCTAGGGCATTCATCACATTCACACGAAATGTGGTCATCATGATCTTAGGATAGTCATAACCATAAGCTGTGAAGGGATTTTTGATATCTCAAACGGTATGGAAATGGCGAGTCGTAAAGTACACATATTGCATGCAAAAAAATGACTTTTTTTTCGACATCGTCCGATCTGGCTGATATTTTACAAATATGTTCACTGTTGGAGTACAATATGAAATATGTACATATCAATCGGGGCGTGGCTAGACAGCGCCCCCTATAATTATTATTCTCTTTTTTTTCAATGTATTTTGCATTTTTGAGGTGCTTGCCATGGATGAAAACTCACAGAATTTTGCACACACATGAGAAGTGGTGGCTGTCAGGATGTTTCAGATGCTCAGATCTGGGCGTGGCCGAGGGACTCCACAGCGCCCCCTAATGCTTTGTCTTCTATTGTGGACAGGCACTTGGAGCTACCTTCACCTAATTTGGTATGCATGTGGGGCTCCTCTGGACAAACACATTTCTCTTTCGCATCCAAGCAAATATGTGAACAGGAAGTCAGCCATTTTGAATTTTGTGCATTTTACACGTACTACACTTTTAAGTACTCCTCCTAGGGGGTTCATTGCATTCACACGAAATGTGGTCTAAGCGGTCTCAGGATAGTCATGATACTAATTCCAAAGGATATTTTTGATATCTCAAACGGTATGGTCATGGCGAGGCGTACAATTTTGATGTCACGCCGCGCCAACAGGAAGTAGCCATAAATTCATGGTCTACATTGTCTGATCTGGCTGATATTTTACAAATATGTTCACTGTTAGAGTATAATCACATCCGTATACCAAGAAGAAATCAATGTTATAGCGCCACCATCTGGCAACGGACGTGAGGTTTTTATCATGTTTGTATGCGTTCCTGCTAGGGTATTCATCACATTCACACCAAATGTAGTCATCATGATCTTAGAATAGTCCTGACCCTAAATGACGAAAGAATTTTTGATATCTCAAACGGTTTGGCAATGGCGAGGCGTATAATACACACGTTACACCCAAAAACAGGAAGTGGGCTTAATTCCGTTCTACATCATCTGATCGGGCTGATATTTTGCAAATATATTCACTTTTGGAGTGCAATCACATCCATATCCACATTCATCTGGGCGTGGCTAGACAGCGCCCCCTATGGCTTTTTTCTAATATTGTGGACACATACTTTCACGTAAATGCACCACGTCTGGTAGGCATAAGGGTCTCCTCAAGACACACACATTTCTCATTTGCATCTCTTAACTTTTCCCAACAGGAAGTGAGCAATTTTGGATTTTGTGTGTTTTTAAGTGTTTTTTCAAGTACCAAACTTTGAAATACTCTTCCTAGGGGGTTCATCACATTCACACAAAATGTGGTCAGCAGGATATTATAGCCCTGACACACAACTATGAACTGATTTTTAATATCTTGGAATGGTATGGCTATGGTCAGCCTTAAAATTAACTTGTAATGCTGCCCAAACAGTTCATGTTTAAATACAATTATGTATTAAATAATTTCAAAAAGGTATTCAATTCTACATTGCCTGATTTTGAGGCTACAACTTTTCACATATGTTCATTGTTGGAGTGTCATCACATCCATTAAGCAATAATAGTTCACTATTTTCGCTGGAGACTCATTATATCCAGTCTTAAAACTTCAACGCAAGTCGCAAATGACTCTCCCATTTCTAATACGCGACTGCCATCTACTGGCAAAAGTTGGTATTGCATATATCTTGCAATGACGTTCAATGTTATTTGGTTTAAAAAAAACCGTGTTGTAGCATTTTAAGGACTCAATACAAAACAGCTGTTCGGAAAGTTAGCTTGAAAACCAAGAAGACTTATTAAGGAATTCGAGCCGTTTCTATTTGACTTCATTCGGTTGAAGTGAATGCCGTAACCCAATTAAATGTAATTCGCGTCGGAATACACATAATAGCCTACACTGTCAACGTGAAATAAAAATATATAGAGGTTTAAATCGATCCTATATTGGGACATTTGTTATGATGGCTGGTGCAACGGGCATTTTCGGTACCGTTGACCATAATCGAATGCTAGCATTTATATCATTACACTGACCAAGTCCTGTTAAAAAGCACATCACCTTTGTGGAAACAGTGAAGTTGTCTACACAATCTATTCTACTCAGAGACTAACTGCGTCGCTGTAACTTCCCCCAATTTCTGATACGGGGATTCCATTTATTGGCAGAAAGTGGAACTTTTATATTTTTCTTCCTTCAAGTGATTTTTCAACGATAGGTTTTTTTTTTTTTTCTAGCGAGCCAGTAGGCATAACGATGTATGATTTACAGCTGCAGCCTACGTGACAAAATGTATTGACAACACCCAGCCCGACGTTTCTTTGCATCTATTTTCATTTTTGAATAGAATATCTGAAATAAATATTAAAGACATTTAATGACTGTCTTTAACTGGCAGGAGAGTAGCATATATTTAAAAGAGTCAAAAGTCAAAAAGAAACGTTAACGTTTGAGATGGCTCTGGTCGAACTCTGTGTTAACATGAGACCGTTATGTTCAACAAAGGTATGGCATGCAGGTCGTTGCGAGATGACGCGCATTGGCTAACAGCAGCAAGCCTATCCACTGTCTGTGTGAGTCAAAAAAACAGGTCAGCTACGTTTGTTTACATGAATAGAAAAATTTCAGTTAAATCGCCAGATATGTTAGTTTATTTTGCTTGTCATTAAACACGAATTAAGAGAACATACAATTTCGCGAGGAATTTTTGACTTAATATGAAAATACCGGATTGAGGGCAGAGACTTGGCATCTCCTTTAGATTTGGCTGAACAAATGCGTTTCAGGCAGCATAATTACCGGTGAAATGGAAAAGAATGATGCTGGCTAACTAGACGTTTAATGCAATATTATCCGACACTTAGGAGAGAAATTATTTAACCAAGATAAAAGGAAACATACAACTTTTGGCCAATAGATGGCGTACGTGTATAAGAGGGCAGAATAGCTTAATGGTTCAGACAGTGGATTAAGACATGCAAGGTCCGCAGTTCCATCCCCGGTGCGGCCACAATAAAGTTGAATAGTTTCTTTACGCCAATGGTTTTATTTTGAGTGCATATTTATAACCGAATGACTTCTCAAGCGTAAATTGTGCCTCCCGCTGTAAAATCTATTGAAATTAATTAATCTCTGCTCTCCATACAGGACTGGAGCATATTATTACAATGTGCAAGCAAGAAGTAATTTTTGTTTCATTCTACATTGTCTGATGTGGCAGAAACTTCACACATGTTCATTTTTGGAGTGTAATCTCATCCATATACCAAGAAAGGCTCAATGGCATAGCACCACCATCTGGGAACAGGAAGTGGCTTTAATTTTACTTGACATCTTCCAATTTGGCTGAAAATGTACAAATATGTTAATTATTGGAGTGTAATCAAATCCATAAACCATACACGGCTCAATATTATACCGCCACCATCTGGCAACAGGAAGTGGCTTAAATTTTACTCGACATCTTCCAATTTGGCTGAAAATGTACAAATATGTTCATTATTGGAGTGTAATCAAATCCATGAACCATACCTGACAAAACAGATTTTTGATTTACTGGGATGATATAGCAATGGTCAGGCACATAAAAAACCCATCATGCCAGACAAACAGGAAGTGGTCATACTTAAATTCTTCAATGTCTGATGTGACTGCAACTTTACAAAGATGCTCAGTGTTTGAGTCTAATCAAATCCATATTCCAAAAATGACTCAATGTTATAGCAGCATCATCTGGAAACAGGAATTAACCTTAATTTCGCTCAACATCTTCCGATGTGGCTGAAAACGTACAAATATGTTTATTTCAGGAATGTAATCAAATTCAAAAACCATACATGGCTCAATATTATAGCGCCACCATCTGGCAATAGGAAGTGAGGCTTATATCATTGATGCATTCCAATAGCAGCAGCAACATCTTCATTGATCAAAGGGGAATTCCTGTGCACACTATACGTTGTCCAGGAAGGTGATTATTTCCAAAGTGTGTACATATTGTGAAACATGTCATTGGCACAACTATGCCACCAAGGCGGTTGCGCCCATGGTGCTTGGGCCCGTTCATTGCTGCTTGCAGCTATATTTATTATTATTATTCTTTTTTCTATATGCAAATGGGCCTTTTTGAGGTGCTTGCCATGCATAAAAAGTCTGGGAATTTTGCACACACATCAGAAATGAGGACCTTCAGAATCGCTTAGATGCTCAGACCTGGGCGTGGCCGAGGGACTCCACAGCGCCCCCTATCGCATTGTCTTCTATTGTGGGCAGGCACTTTGAGCTACCTGCACCTAATTTGGTGGCCATATAGCGCTCCTCGGTCCAAACACATTTCTCATTCGGATCTAATCAAATATCCAAACAGGAAGTCAGCCATTTTGGATTTTCTGAGTTTTACACGTACTACACTTTTAAGTACTCCTCCTAGGGGGTTCATCGCATTCACACCAACGGTGGTCAGAATGGTCTCAGGATAGTCATGATGCTAAATTGCCAGGATATTTTTGATAGTTCAAACGGGACGGTCATGGGGAGGAGTACAATTTTTATGTCACGCCGCGCCAACAGGAAGTGGCCATAATTTCATGGTCGACATCGTCTGATCTGGCTGATATTTTAGAAATTTGTTTATTGTTGGAGTGTAATCACATCCATATCCCAAGAACAGGTCAATGTTATAGCGCCACCATCTGGCAACAGGAAGTGAGGTCTTTAACATATTTGTATGCATTCCTCCTAGGGGGTTCATCGCATTCACACGAAATGCGGTCAGCATGATCTTAAGATAGTCCTTACGCTAAGTTGTGAAGGGATTTTTGATATCTCAAACGGTATGGAAATGGCGAGTCGTACAGTACACATATTGCGTGCAAAAAAATGACTTTTTTTTCGACATCGTCCGATCTGGCTGATATTTTACAAATATGTTCACTGTAGCAGTACAATATCAGATATATACATATCAATCGGGGCGTGGCTAGACAGCGCCCCCTATAATTATTATTCTTTTTTTTTTCAATGTATTTTGCATTTTTGAGGTTCTTGCCATGGATGGAAACTCACAGAATTTTGCACACACATGAGAAGTGTTGGCTGTCAGGATGTATCAGATGCTCAGACCTGGGCGTGGCCAAGGGACTCCACAGCGCCCCCTAATGCTTTGTCTTCTATTGTGGACAGGCACTTTGAGCTACCTTCACCTAATTTGGTATGCATGTGGGGCTCCTCTGGACAAACACATTTCTCATTCGCATCGAATCAAATATGTAAACAGGAAGTCAGCCATTTTGAATTTTGTGCATTTTACACGTACTACACTTTTAAGTACTCCTCCTAGGGGGTTCATTGCATTCACACGAAATGCGGTCAAAGTGGTCTCCGGATAGTCATGATACTAATTCCAAAGGATATTTTTGATATCTCAAACGGTATGGTCATGGCGAGGCGTACAATTTTCATGTCACGCCGCGCCAACAGGAAGTTGCCATAAATTCAAGGTCTACATTGTCTGATCTGGCTGATATTTTACAAATATGTTCACTGTTAGAGTGTAATCACATCCAAATACCAAGAAGAAATCAATGTTATAGCGCCACCATCTGGCAACGGACGTGAGGTTTTTATCATGTTTGTATGCGTTCCTGCTAAGGTATTCATCACATTCACACCAAATGTAGTCATCATGATCTTAGAATAGTCCTGACCCTAAATGATGAAAGGATTTTTGATATATCAAACGGTTTGGCAATGGCGAGGCGTATAATACACACGTTACGCCCAAAAACAGGAAGTGGGCTTAATTCCGTTCTACATCATCTGATCGAGCTGATATTTTACAAATATATTCACTTTTGGAGTGCAATCACATCCATATCCACATTCATCTGGGCGTGGCTACACAGCGCCCCCTATGGCTTTTTTCTAATATTGTGGACATATACTTTCACGTAAATGCACCACGTCTGGTAGGCATAAGGGTCTCCTCAAGACACACACATTTCTCATTTGCATCCCTTAACTTTTCCCAACAGGAAGTGAGCTATTTTGGATTTTGTGTGTTTTTAAGTGTTTTTTCACGTACCAAACTTTGAAATACTCTTCCTAGGGGGTTCATCACATTCACACAAAATGTGGTCAGCATGATATTATAGCCCTGACACACAACTATGAACTGATTTTTAATATCTTGGAATGGTATGGCTATGGTCAGCCTTAAAATTAACTTGTAATGCTGCCCAAACAGTTCATGTTTTAATACAATTATGTATTAAATAATTTCAAAAAGGTATTGCCTGATTTTGAGGCTACAACTTTTCACATATGTTCATTGTTGGAGTGTCATCACATCCATTAAGCAATAATAGTTCACTATTTTCGCTGGAGACTCATTATATCCAGTCTTAAAACTTCAACGCAAGTCGCAACTGACTCTCCCATTTCTAATACGCGACTGCCATCTACTGGCAAAGGTTAGTATTCTTTCTAATTTTCTTGGATAAAGTAATTTCTCAATGACAAGTTTTGTTTCTTTTTGCGAGCCAGTAACCATAACGATGTATGAGTAACAGCGGCAGCCTACGTGACAAAATGTACTGACAACACCCAGCCCACAGCAACGTTTTTTTCATCGACCTTAATTTTATGGATTGAATAACTAAAATAAAGGACAGGCTTTTACTGGCAGGAAAGTATCATATATTTAAAAGATTAACACATATAATGCAGATCTTGCATTGACGTTCAATGTTATTTGGTTTTAAAAAAAACGTATTGTAGCATTTTAAGGACTCAACACAAAACAGCTGTTCGGAAAGTTGGGTTGAAAACCAAGAAGCCTTATTAAGGAATTCGAGCCGTTTCTATTTGACTTCATTCGATTGAAGTGAATGCCGTAACCCAATTAAATGTAATTCGCGTCGGAATACACACAATCGCCTACACTGTCAACGTGAAATAAAAATATATAGATGTTTAAATCGATCCTATATTAGGACATTTGTTATGATGGCTGGTGCAACGGGCATTTTCGGTACCGTTGACCATAATCGAATGCTAGCATTTATATCATTACACTGACCAAGTCCTGTTAAAAAGCACATTTTTGGTTCCTTTGTGGAAACAGTGAAGTTGTCTACATAACCTATTCTACTCACAGACTAACTGCGTCGCTGTAACTTCCCCCCATTTCTGATACGGGGATAGGTTTTTGTTTATTTCTAGCGAGCCAGTAGGCATAACGATGTATGATTAACAGCTGCAGCCTACGTGACAAAATGTATTGACAACACCCAGCCCGACGTTTCTTTGCATCTATTTTCATTATATGAATTGAATATCTAAAATAAATATTTAAAAAATTTAATGACTGTCTTTAAATGGCAGGAGAGTATCATATATTTAAAAGAGTAACACATGAAGTAAAAAGAAAAAGGTTAGCATTCGAGGTGGTGCTCGAACACTGTGTTAAGATGAAACCGTTATGTTCAACAAAGGTATGGCTTGCAGGTCGTTGCGAGATGACAGATATTGGCTAACAGGAGCCAGCCTGTCCACTTGTCTGTGTGAGTCAAAAAACAGGTCCGCTACGTTGGTTTACATGAATAGAAAACTTTCAGTTAAATCGCCAGCTATGTTAGTTTATTTTGCTTGTCATTAAACACGAATTAAGAGAACATACAATTTCGCTAGGAATTTGTGACTTAATATGAAAATAACGGATTGAGGGCAGAGACTTGGCATCTCCTTTAGATTTGGCTGAACAAATGCGTTTCAGGCAGCATAATTACCAGTGAAATGGAAAAGAATGATGCTGGCTAACGAGACGTTTAATGCAATATTATCCGACACTTCGGAGAGAAATTATTTAACCAAGATAAAAGGAAACATACAACTTTTGGCCAATAGATGGCGGCCGTGTATAAGAGGGCAGTATAGTTTTACGGTTCAGGCAGTGGATTAAGACATGCAAGGTCCGCGGTTCCATCCCTGGTGCGGCCACAATAAAGTTGAATAGTTTCTTTAAGCCAATGGTTTCATTTTGAGTGCATATTTATAACCGAATGACTTCTCAAGCATAAATTGTGCCTCCCGCTGTAAAATCTATGGAAATGAATTCATCTCTGCTCTCCATACAGGACTGGAGCATGTTATCACAATGTGCAAGCAAGAAGTAATTTTTGTTTCATTCTACATTGTCTGATGTGGCTAAAACTTCACACATGTTCATTTTTGGAGTGTAATCTCATCCATATACCAATAAAGGCTCAATGGCATAGCTCCACCATCTGGCAAAAGGAAGTGGCCTTAATTTCACTCAACATCTTCCGATGTGGCTTAGAATTTAGAAAAAGGTTTATTATTGGAGTGTAATCAAATTCAAAAACCATACATGGTTCAATATTATAGCGCCACCATCTGGCAACAGGAAGTGAGGCTTATATCATTGATGCATTCCAATAGCAGCACCAACATCCTCATTGCTCAAAGGGGAATTCCTGTGCACACTATACGTTGTCCAGGAAGGTGATTATTTCCAAAGTGTGTAGATGTTGTGAAACATGTCATTGGCACAACTATGCCACCAAGGCGGTTGCGCCCATGGTGCTTGGGCCCGTTCATTGCTGCTTGCAGCTATATTTAGGGCCCAAGCACCGTAGGGTGCGAAGGACCCTATTGTTATTGTAAAGATTATTATTATTATTATTATTATTCTTTTTTCTATATGCAAATGGGCCTTTTTGAGGTGCTTGCCATGCATAAAAAGTCTGGGAATTTTGCACACACATCAGAAATGAGGACCTTCAGGATCGCTTAGATGCTCAGACCTGGGCGTGGCCGAGGGACTCCACAGCGCCCCCTATCGCATTGTCTTCTATTGTGGGCAGGCACTTTGAGCTACCTGCACCTAATTTGGTGGCCATATAGCGCTCCTCGGTCCAAACACATTTCTCATTCGGATCTAATCAAATAT
This sequence comes from Conger conger, assembly GCF_963514075.1. NCBI lineage: Eukaryota > Metazoa > Chordata > Actinopteri > Anguilliformes > Congridae > Conger > Conger conger. The sequence goes on from NC_083761.1 coordinate 33,753,182, forward strand.
CCAAACAGGAAGTCAGCCATTTTGGATTTTCTGAGTTTTACACGTACTACACTTTTAAGTACTCCTCCTAGGGGGTTCATCGCATTCACACCAACGGTGGTCAGAATGGTCTCAGGATAGTCATGATGCTAAATTGCCAGGATATTTTTGATAGTTCAAACGGGACGGTCATGGGGAGGAGTACAATTTTTATGTCACGCCGCGCCAACAGGAAGTGGCCATAATTTCATGGTCGACATCGTCTGATCTGGCTGATATTTTAGAAATTTGTTTATTGTTGGAGTGTAATCACATCCATATCCCAAGAACAGGTCAATGTTATAGCGCCACCATCTGGCAACAGGAAGTGAGGTCTTTAACATATTTGTATGCATTCCTCCTAGGGGGTTCATCGCATTCACACCAAATGCGGTCAGCATGATCTTAAGATAGTCCTTACGCTAAGTTGTGAAGGGATTTTTGATATCTCAAACGGTATGGAAATGGCGAGTCGTACAGTACACATATTGCGTGCAAAAAAATGACTTTTTTTTCGACATCGTCCGATCTGGCTGATATTTTACAAATATGTTCACTGTAGCAGTACAATATCAGATATATACATATCAATCGGGGCGTGGCTAGACAGCGCCCCCTATAATTATTATTCTTTTTTTTTTCAATGTATTTTGCATTTTTGAGGTTCTTGCCATGGATGGAAACTCACAGAATTTTGCACACACATGAGAAGTGTTGGCTGTCAGGATGTATCAGATGCTCAGACCTGGGCGTGGCCAAGGGACTCCACAGCGCCCCCTAATGCTTTGTCTTCTATTGTGGACAGGCACTTTGAGCTACCTTCACCTAATTTGGTATGCATGTGGGGCTCCTCTGGACAAACACATTTCTCATTCGCATCGAATCAAATATGTAAACAGGAAGTCAGCCATTTTGAATTTTGTGCATTTTACACGTACTACACTTTTAAGTACTCCTCCTAGGGGGTTCATTGCATTCACACGAAATGCGGTCAAAGTGGTCTCCGGATAGTCATGATACTAATTCCAAAGGATATTTTTGATATCTCAAACGGTATGGTCATGGCGAGGCGTACAATTTTCATGTCACGCCGCGCCAACAGGAAGTTGCCATAAATTCAAGGTCTACATTGTCTGATCTGGCTGATATTTTACAAATATGTTCACTGTTAGAGTGTAATCACATCCAAATACCAAGAAGAAATCAATGTTATAGCGCCACCATCTGGCAACGGACGTGAGGTTTTTATCATGTTTGTATGCGTTCCTGCTAAGGTATTCATCACATTCACACCAAATGTAGTCATCATGATCTTAGAATAGTCCTGACCCTAAATGATGAAAGGATTTTTGATATATCAAACGGTTTGGCAATGGCGAGGCGTATAATACACACGTTACGCCCAAAAACAGGAAGTGGGCTTAATTCCGTTCTACATCATCTGATCGAGCTGATATTTTACAAATATATTCACTTTTGGAGTGCAATCACATCCATATCCACATTCATCTGGGCGTGGCTACACAGCGCCCCCTATGGCTTTTTTCTAATATTGTGGACATATACTTTCACGTAAATGCACCACGTCTGGTAGGCATAAGGGTCTCCTCAAGACACACACATTTCTCATTTGCATCCCTTAACTTTTCCCAACAGGAAGTGAGCTATTTTGGATTTTGTGTGTTTTTAAGTGTTTTTTCACGTACCAAACTTTGAAATACTCTTCCTAGGGGGTTCATCACATTCACACAAAATGTGGTCAGCATGATATTATAGCCCTGACACACAACTATGAACTGATTTTTAATATCTTGGAATGGTATGGCTATGGTCAGCCTTAAAATTAACTTGTAATGCTGCCCAAACAGTTCATGTTTTAATACAATTATGTATTAAATAATTTCAAAAAGGTATTGCCTGATTTTGAGGCTACAACTTTTCACATATGTTCATTGTTGGAGTGTCATCACATCCATTAAGCAATAATAGTTCACTATTTTCGCTGGAGACTCATTATATCCAGTCTTAAAACTTCAACGCAAGTCGCAACTGACTCTCCCATTTCTAATACGCGACTGCCATCTACTGGCAAAGGTTAGTATTCTTTCTAATTTTCTTGGATAAAGTAATTTCTCAATGACAAGTTTTGTTTCTTTTTGCGAGCCAGTAACCATAACGATGTATGAGTAACAGCGGCAGCCTACGTGACAAAATGTACTGACAACACCCAGCCCACAGCAACGTTTTTTTCATCGACCTTAATTTTATGGATTGAATAACTAAAATAAAGGACAGGCTTTTACTGGCAGGAAAGTATCATATATTTAAAAGATTAACACATATAATGCAGATCTTGCATTGACGTTCAATGTTATTTGGTTTTAAAAAAAACGTATTGTAGCATTTTAAGGACTCAACACAAAACAGCTGTTCGGAAAGTTGGGTTGAAAACCAAGAAGCCTTATTAAGGAATTCGAGCCGTTTCTATTTGACTTCATTCGATTGAAGTGAATGCCGTAACCCAATTAAATGTAATTCGCGTCGGAATACACACAATCGCCTACACTGTCAACGTGAAATAAAAATATATAGATGTTTAAATCGATCCTATATTAGGACATTTGTTATGATGGCTGGTGCAACGGGCATTTTCGGTACCGTTGACCATAATCGAATGCTAGCATTTATATCATTACACTGACCAAGTCCTGTTAAAAAGCACATTTTTGGTTCCTTTGTGGAAACAGTGAAGTTGTCTACATAACCTATTCTACTCACAGACTAACTGCGTCGCTGTAACTTCCCCCCATTTCTGATACGGGGATAGGTTTTTGTTTTTTTCTAGCGAGCCAGTAGGCATAACGATGTATGATTAACAGCTGCAGCCTACGTGACAAAATGTATTGACAACACCCAGCCCGACGTTTCTTTGCATCTATTTTCATTATATGAATTGAATATCTAAAATAAATATTTAAAAAATTTAATGACTGTCTTTAAATGGCAGGAGAGTATCATATATTTAAAAGAGTAACACATGAAGTAAAAAGAAAAAGGTTAGCATTCGAGGTGGTGCTCGAACACTGTGTTAAGATGAAACCGTTATGTTCAACAAAGGTATGGCTTGCAGGTCGTTGCGAGATGACAGATATTGGCTAACAGGAGCCAGCCTGTCCACTTGTCTGTGTGAGTCAAAAAACAGGTCCGCTACGTTGGTTTACATGAATAGAAAACTTTCAGTTAAATCGCCAGCTATGTTAGTTTATTTTGCTTGTCATTAAACACGAATTAAGAGAACATACAATTTCGCTAGGAATTTTTGACTTAATATGAAAATAACGGATTGAGGGCAGAGACTTGGCATCTCCTTTAGATTTGGCTGAACAAATGCGTTTCAGGCAGCATAATTACCAGTGAAATGGAAAAGAATGATGCTGGCTAACGAGACGTTTAATGCAATATTATCCGACACTTCGGAGAGAAATTATTTAACCAAGATAAAAGGAAACATACAACTTTTGGCCAATAGATGGCGGCCGTGTATAAGAGGGCAGTATAGTTTTACGGTTCAGGCAGTGGATTAAGAAATGCAAGGTCCGCGGTTCCATCCCTGGTGCGGCCACAATAAAGTTGAATAGTTTCTTTAAGCCAATGGTTTCATTTTGAGTGCATATTTATAACCGAATGACTTCTCAAGCATAAATTGTGCCTCCCGCTGTAAAATCTATGGAAATGAATTCATCTCTGCTCTCCATACAGGACTGGAGCATGTAATCACAATGTGCAAGCAAGAAGTAATTTTTGTTTCATTCTACATTGTCTGATGTGGCTAAAACTTCACACATGTTCATTTTTGGAGTGTAATCTCATCCATATACCAATAAAGGCTCAATGGCATAGCTCCACCATCTGGCAAAAGGAAGTGGCCTTAATTTCACTCAACATCTTCCGATGTGGCTTAGAATTTAGAAAAAGGTTTATTATTGGAGTGTAATCAAATTCAAAAACCAAACATGGTTCAATATTATAGCGCCACCATCTGGCAACAGGAAGTGAGGCTTATATCATTGATGCATTCCAATAGCAGCACCAACATCCTCATTGCTCAAAGGGGAATTCCTGTGCACACTATACGTTGTCCAGGAAGGTGATTATTTCCAAAGTGTGTAGATGTTGTGAAACATGTCATTGGCACAACTATGCCACCAAGGCGGTTGCGCCCATGGTGCTTGGGCCCGTTCATTGCTGCTTGCAGCTATATTTATTATTATTATTCTTTTTCTTCAGGCAAATGGGCTTTTTTGAGGGCCTTGCCATGCGTAAAAAGTCTTGACATTTAGCACACACATCAGAAGTGGTTGCTGTCAGGAGCTCTCAGATGCTCAGACCTGGGCGTGGCTGAGGGACTCCACAGCGCCCCCTATCGCATTGTCTTCTATTGTGGGCAGGCACTTTGAGCTACCTGCACCTAATTTGGTGGCCAAATAGCGCTCCTCGGTCCAAACACATTTCTCATTCGGATCTAATCAAATATCCAAACAGGAAGTCAGCCATTTTGGATTTTCTGAGTTTTACACGTACTACACTTTTAAGTACTCCTCCTAGGGGGTTCATCGCATTCACACCAACTGTGGTCAGAATGGTCTCAGGATAGTCATGATGCTAAATTGCCAGGATATTTTTGATAGCTCAAATGGGACAGTCACGGGGAGGATTACAATTTTTATGTCACGCCACGCCAACAGGAAGTGGCCATAATTTCATGGTCTACATTGTCTGATCTGGCTGATATTTTAGAAATTTGTTTATTGTTGGAGTGTAATCACATCCATATCCCAAGAACAGGTCAGTGTTATAGCGCCACCATCTGGCAATAGGAAGTGAGGTCTTTAACATATTTGTATGCCTTCCTGCTAGGGCATTCAGCACATTCACACCAAATGCGGTCAGCATGATCGTAAGATAGTCCTTACGCTAAGTTGTGAAGGGATTTTTGATATCTCAAACGGTATGGAAATGGCGAGTCGTACAGTACACATATTGCGTGTAAAAAAATGACTTTTTTTTCGACATCGTCCGATCTGGCTGATATTTTACAAATATGTTCATTGTAGTAGTACAATATCAGATATATACATATCAATCGGGGCGTGGCTAGACAGCGCCCCCTATAATTATTATTCTCTTTTTTTTCAATGTATTTTGCATTTTTGAGGTTCTTGCCATGGATGGAAACTCACAGAATTTTGTACACACATGAGAAGTGTTGGCTGTCAGGATGTATCAGATGCTCAGACCTGGGCGTGGCCAAGGGACTCCACAGCGCCCCCTAATGCTTTGTCTTCTATTGTGGACAGGCACTTTGAGCTACCTTCACCTAGATTGGTATGCATGTGGGGCTCCTCTGGACAAACACATTTCTCATTTGCATCGAATCAAATATGTAAACAGGAAGTCAGCCATTTTGAATTTTGTGCATTTTACACGTACTACACTTTTAAGTACTCCTCCTAGGGGGTTCATTGCATTCACACGAAATGTGGTCAAATTGGTCTCAGGATAGTCATGAGACTAATTCCAAAGGATATTTTTGATATCTCAAAAAGTATGGTCATGGCGAGGCGTACAATTTTCATGTCACGCCGCGCCAACAGGAAGTAGCCATAAATTCATGGTCTACATTGTCTGATCTGGCTGATATTTTACAAATATGTTCACTGTTAGAGTGTAATCACATCCATATACCAAGAAGAAATCAATGTTATAGCGCCACCATCTGGCAACGGAAGTGAGGTTTTTATCATGTTTGTATGCGTTCCTGCTAGGGGATTCATCACATTCACACCAAATGTATTCGTCATGATCTGAGAATAGTCCTGACCCTAAATGACGAAAGGATTTTTGATATCTCAAACGGTTTGCCAATGGCGAGGCGTATAATACACACGTTACGCCCAAAAACAGGAATTGGGCTTAATTCCGTTCTACATCATCTGATCGGGCTGATATTTTACAAATATATTCACTTTTGGAGTGCAATCACATCCATATCCACATTCATCTGGGCGTGGCTACACAGCGCCCCCTATGGCTTTTTTCTAATATTGTGGACATATACTTTCACGTAAATGCACCACGTCTGGTAGGCATAAGGGTCTCCTCAAGACACACACATTTCTCATTTGCATCCCTTAACTTTTCCCAACAGGAAGTGAGCTATTTTGGATTTTGTGTGTTTTTAAGTGTTTTTTCACGTACCAAACTTTGAAATACTCTTCCTAGGGGGTTCATCACATTCACACAAAATGTGGTCAGCATGATATTATAGCCCTGACACACAACTATGAACTGATTTCTAATATCTTGGAATGGTATGGCTATGGTCAGCCTTAAAACTAACTTGTAATGCTGCCCAAACAGTTCATGTTTTAATACAATTATGTATTAAATAATTTCAAAAAGGTATTAAATTCTACATTGCCTGATTTTGAGGCTACAACTTTTCACATATGTTCATTGTTGGAGTGTCATCACATCCATTAAGCAATAATTGTTCACTATTTTCGCTGGAGACTCATTATATCCAGTCTTAAAACTTCAACGCAAGTCGCAAATGACTCTCCCATTTCTAATACGCGACTGCCATCTACTGGCAAAAGTTGGTATTGCATATATCTTGCAATGACGTTCAATGTTATTTGGTTTAAAAAAAACCGTGTTGTAGCATTTTAAGGACTCAATACAAAACAGCTGTTCGGAAAGTTAGCTTGAAAACCAAGAAGGAATTCGAGCCGTTTCTATTTGACTTCATTCGGTTGAAGTGAATGCCGTAACCCAATTAAATGTAATTCGCGTCGGAATACACATAATAGCCTACACTGTCAACGTGAAATAAAAATATATAGAGGTTTAAATCGATCCTATATTGGGACATTTGTTATGATGGCTGGTGCAACGGGCATTTTCGGTACCGTTGACCATAATCGAATGCTAGCATTTATATCATTACACTGACCAAGTCCTGTTAAAAAGCACATCACCTTTGTGGAAACAGTGAAGTTGTCTACACAATCTATTCTACTCACAGACTAACTGCGTCGCTGTAACTTCCCCCCATTTCTGATACGGGGATTCCATTTATTGGCAGAAAGTGGAACTTTTATATTTTTCTTCCTTCAAGTGATTTTTCAACGATAGGTTTTTGTTTTTTTTCTAGCGAGCCAGTAGGCATAACGATGTATGATTTACAGCTGCAGCCTACGTGACAAAATGTATTGACAACACCCAGCCCGACGTTTCTTTGCATCTATTTTCATTTTTGAATAGAATATCTGAAATAAATATTAAAGACATTTAATGACTGTCTTTAACTGGCAGGAGAATAGCATATATTTAAAAGAGTCAAAAGTCAAAAAGAAACGTTAACGTTTGAGATGGCTCTGGTCGAACTCTGTGTTAACATGAGACCGTTATGTTCAAAAAAGGTATGGCATGCAGGTCGTTGGCTAACAGCAGCCAGCCTGTCCACTGTCTGTGTGAGTCAAAAAACAGGTCAGCTACGTTTGTTTACATGAATAGAAAACTTTCAGTTAAATCGCCAGATATGTTAGTTTATTTTGCTTGTCATTAAACACGAATTAAGAGAACATACAATTTCGCTAGGAATTTTTGACTTAATATGAAAATACCGGATTGAGGGCAGAGACTTGGCATCTCCTTTAGATTTGGCTGAACAAATGCGTTTCAGGCAGCATAATTACCGGTGAAATGGAAAAGAATGATGCTGGCTAACTAGACGTTTAATGCAATATTATCCGACACTTAGGAGAGAAATTATTTAACCAAGATAAAAGGAAACATACAACTTTTGGCCAATAGATGGCGTACGTGTATAAGAGGGCAGTATAGCTTAATGGTTCAGACAGAGGATTAAGACATGCAAGGTCCGCAGTTCCATCCCCGGTGCGGCCACAATAAAGTTGAATAGTTTCTTTACGCCAATGGTTTTATTTTGAGTGCATATTTATAACCGAATGACTTCTCAAGCGTAAATTGTGCCTCCCGCTGTAAAATCTATTGAAATGAATTCATCTCTGCTCTCCATACAGGACTGTAGCATGTTATCACAATGTGCAAGCAAGAAGTAATTTTTGTTTCATTCTACATTGTCTGATGTGGCAGAAACTTCACACATGTTCATTTTTGGAGTGTAATCTCATCCATATACCAAGAAAGGCTCAATGGCATAGCACCACCATCTGCGAACAGGAAGTGGCTTTAATTTTACTTGACATCTTCCAATTTGGCTGAAAATGTACAAATATGTTAATTATTGGAGTGTAATCAAATCCATAAACCATACACGGCTCAATATTATACTGCCACCATCTGGCAACAGGAAGTGGCTTAAATTTTACTTGACATCTTCCAATTTGGATGAAAATGTACAAATATGTTCATTATTAGAGTGTAATCAAATCCATGAACCATACCTGACAAAACAGATTTTTGATTTACTGGGATGATATAGCAATGGTCAGGCACATAAAAAACCCATCATGCCAGACAAACAGGAAGTGGTCATACTTAAATTCTTCAATGTCTGATGTGACTGCAACTTTACAAAGATGCTCAGTGTCTGAGTCTAATCAAATCCATATTCCAAAAATGACTCAATGTTATAGCAGCATCATCTGGAAACAGGAATTAACCTTAATTTCGCTCAACATCTTCCGATGTGGCTGAAAACGTACAAATATGTTTATTTCAGGAATGTAATCAAATTCAAAAACCATACATGGCTCAATATTATAGCGCCACCATCTGGCAATAGGAAGTGAGGCTTATATCATTGATGCATTCCAATAGCAGCAGCAACATCTTCATTGATCAAAGGGGAATTCCTGTGCACACTATACGTTGTCCAGGAAGGTGATTATTTCCAAAGTGTGTACATATTGTGAAACATGTCATTGGCACAACTATGCCACCAAGGCGGTTGCGCCCATGGTGCTTGGGCCCGTTCATTGCTGCTTGCAGCTATATTTAGGGCCCAAGCACCGTAGGGTGCGAAGGACCCTATTGTTATTGGAAGGATTATTAGGGCCCAAGCACCGTAGGGTGCGAAGGACCCTATTGTTATTGGAAGGATTATTATTATTATTATTATTATTATTATTATTATTATTATTATTCTTTTTTTTTCAATGTTTTGTGCATTTTTGAGGTGCTTGCCATGAATGAAAACTCACGGAATTTTGCACACACATCAGAAGTGGTGGCTGTCAGGATCTCTCAGATGCTCAGACCTGGGCGTCGCTGAGGGACTCCACAGCGCCCCCTATTGCATTGTCTTCTATTGTGGGCAGGCACTTTGAGCTACCTGCACCTCATTTAGCATGCATATAGCACTCCTCAGGCCAAACACATTTCTAATTCACATCTAATCAAATATGCAAACAGGAAGTCAGCCATTTTGGATTTTGTGCGTTTTACACATACTACACTTTTAAGTACTCCTCCTAGGGGGTTCATCGCATTCACACCAACTGTGGTCAGAATGGTCTCAGGATAGTCATGATACTAAATTGCCAGGATATTTTTGATAGCTCAAACGGGACAGTCCTGGGGAGGAGTACAATTTTTATGTCACGCCACGCCAACAGGAAGTGGCCGTAATTTCAGGGTCTACATCGTCTGATCTGGCTGATATTTTAGAAATACGTTTATTGTTGGAGTATAATCACATCCATATTCCAAGAACAGGTCAATGTTATAGCGCCACCATCTGGCAACAGGAAGTGAGGTCTTTATCATATTTGTATGCCTTCCTGCTAGGGCATTCATCACATTCACACGAAATGTGGTCAGCATGATCTTAGGATAGTCATGACCATAAGCTGTGAAGGGATTTTTGATATCTCAAAAGGTATGGAAATGGCGAGTCGTACAGTACACATATTGCGTGCAAAAAAATGACTTTTTTTCCGACATCGTCCGATCTGGCTGATATTTTACAAATATGTTCACTGTTGGAGTACAATATTAAATATATACATATCAATCGGGGCGTGGCTAGACAGCGCCCCCTATAATTATTATTCTCTTTTTTTTCAATGTGTTTTGCATTTTTGAGGTGCTTGCCATGGATGAAAACTCACAGAATTTTGCACCCACATGAGAAGTTTTGGCTGTCAGGATGTATCAGATGCTCAGACCTGGGCGTGGCCGAGGGACTCCACAGCGCCCCCTATTCCTTTGTCTACTATTGTGGACAGGCACTTTGACCTGCCTTCACCTAATTTGGTATGCATGTGGGGCTCCTCTTGCCAAACACATTTCTCATTCGCATTTAATCAAATATGTGAACAGGAAGTCAGCCATTTTGAATTTTCTGCGTTTTACATGTACTACACTTTTAAGTACTCCTCCTAGAGGGTTCATTGCAGTCACACGAAATGTGGTCAAAGTGGTCTCAGGATAGTCTTGATACTGACTCCAAAGGATATTTTTGATATCTCAAAGGGTATGGTCATGGCGAGGCGTACAATTTTCATGTCACGCCGCGCCAACAGGAAGTAGCCATAAATTCATGGTCTACATTGTCTGATCTGGCTGATATTTTACAAATATGTTCACTGTTACAGTGTAATCACATCCATATACCAAGAAGAAATAAATGTTATAGCGCCACCATCTGGCAACGGAAGTGAGGTTTTTATCATGTTTGTATGCGTTCCTGCTAGGGTATTCATCACATTCACACCAAATGAAGTCATCATCATCTTAGAATAGTCCTGACCCTAAATGACGAAAGGATTTTTGATATCTCAAACGGTTTGGCAATGGCGAGGCGTATAATACACACGTTACACCCAAAAACAGGAAGTGGGCTTAATTCCGTTCTACATCATCTGATCCGGCTGATATTTTACAAATATATTCACTTTTGGAGTGCAATCACATCCATATCCACATTCATCTGGGCGTGGCTACACAGCGCCCCCTATGGCTTTTTTCTAATATTGTGGACATATACTTTCACGTAAATGCACCACGTCTGGTAGGCATAAGGGTCTCCTCAAGACACACACATTTCTCATTTGCATCCCTTAACTTTTCCCAACAGGAAGTGAGCTATTTTGGATTTTGTGTGTTTTTAAGTGTTTTTTCACGTACCAAACTTGGAAATACTCTTCCTAGGGGGTTCATCACATTCACACAAAATGTGGTCAGCATGATATTATAGCCCTGACACACAACTATGAACTGATTTTTAATATCTTGGAATGGTATGGCTAAGGTCAGCCTTAAAATTAACTTGTAATGCTGCCCAAACAGTTCATGTTTTAATACAATTATGTATTAAATAATTTCAAATAGGTATTAAATTCTACATTGCCTGATTTTGAGGCTACAACTTTTCACATATGTTCATTGTTGGAGTGTCATCACATCCATTAAGCAATAATAGTTCACTATTTTCGCTGGAGACTCATTATATCCAGTCTTAAAACTTCAACGCAAGTCGCAACTGACTCTCCCATTTCTAATACGCGACTGCCATCTACTGGCAAAAGTTGGTATTGCATATATCTTGCAATGACGTTCAATGTTATTTGGTTTAAAAAAAACCGTGTTGTAGCATTTTAAGGACTCAATACAAAACAGCTGTTCGGAAAGTTGGCTTGAAAACCAAGAAGCCTTATTAAGGAATTCGAGCCGTTTCTATTTGACTTCATTCGATTGAAGTGAATGCCGTAACCCAATTAAATGTAATTCGCGTCGGAATACACATAATAGCCTACACTGTCAACGTGAAATAAAAATATATAGAGGTTTAAATCGATCCTATATTGGGACATTTGTTATGATGGCTGGTGCAACGGGCATTTTCGGTACCGTTAACCATAATCGAATGCTAGCATTTATATCATTACACTGACCAAGTCCTGTTAAAAAGCACATTTTTGCTTCATGCTTGGAAACAGTGAAGTTGTCTACACAATCTATTCTACTCACAGACTAACTGCGTCGCTGTAACTTCCCCCCATTTCTGATACGGGGATTCCATTTATTGGTAGAAAGTGGTTATTATTATTTTTTTATTCCTTCAAGTGATTTTTCAACGATAGGTTTTTGTTTTTTTCTAGCGTCAGTAGGCATAACGATGTATGATTTACAGCTGCAGCCTACGTGACAAAATGTATTGACAACACCCAGCCCGACGTTTCTTTGCATCTATTTTCATTATATGAATTGAATATCTGAAATAAATATTAAAGACATTTAATGACTGTCTTTAACTGGCAGGAGAGTATCATATATTTAAAAGAGTAAGACATGAAGTCAAAAAGAAACGTGAGCGTTTGAGGTGGCTCTGGTCGAACTCTGTGTTAACATGAGACCGTTATGTTCAACAAAGGTATCGCATGCAGGTCGTTGCGAGATGACACGCATTGGCTAACAGCAGCCAGCCTGTCCACTGTCTGTGTGAGTCAAAAAACAGGTCAGCTACGTTTGTTTACATGAATAGAAAACTTTCAGTTAAATCGCCAGATATGTTAGTTTATTTTGCTTGTCATTAAACACGAATTAAGAGAACATACAATTTCGCTAGGAATTTTTGACTTAATATGAAAATACCGGATTGAGGGCAGAGACTTGGCATCTCCTTTAGATTTGGCTGAACAAATGCGTTTCAGGCAGCATAATTACCGGTGAAATGGAAAAGAATGATGCTGGCTAACTAGACGTTTAATGCAATATTATCCGACACTTCGGAGAGAAATTATTTAACCAGGATAAAAGGAAACATACAACTTTTGGCCAATAGATGGCGTACGTGTATAAGAGGGCAGTATAGCTTAATGGTTCAGACAGTGGATTAAGACATGCAAGGTCCGCGGTTCCATCCCCGGTGCGGCCACAATGAAGTTGAATAGTTTCTTTACGCCAATGGTTTTATTTTGAGTGCATATTTATAACCGAATGACTTCTCAAGCGTAAATTGTGCCTCCCGCTGTAAAATCTATTGAAATTAATTCATCTCTGCTCTCCATACAGGACTGGAGCATATTATTACACTGTGCAAGCAAGAAGTAATTTTTGTTTCATTCTACATTATCTGATGTGGCAGAAACTTCACACATGTTCATTTTTGGAGTGTAATCTCATCCATATACCAAGAACGGCTCAATGGCATAGCGCCACCATCTGGGAACAGGAAGTGGCTTTAATTTTACTTGACATCTTCCAATTTGGCTGAAAATGTACAAATATGTTAATTATTGGAGTGTAATTAAATCCATAAACCATACACGGCTCAATATTATACCGCCACCATCTGGCAACAGGAAGTGACTTAAATTTTACTTGACATCTTCCAATTTGGCTGAAAAAGTACAAATATGTTAATTTTTGGAGTGAAATCAAATACATAAACCATACCCGGCTCAATATTATAGCGCCACCATCTAGAAATAGGAAGTGAGGCTTATATCATTGATGCATTCCAATAGCAGCAGCAACATCTTCATTGATCAAAGGGGAATTCCTGTGCACACTATACATTGTCCAGGAAGGTGATTATTTCCAAAGTGTGTACATATTGTGAAACATGTCATTGGCACAACTATGCCACCAAGGCGGTTGCGCCCATGGTGCTTGGGCCCGTTCATTGCTGCTTGCAGCTATATTTATTATTATTATTATTATTATTATTCTTTTTCTTCAGGCAAATGGGCTTTTTTGAGGGCCTTGCCATGCGTAAAAAGTCTTGACATTTTGCAAACACATCAGAAGTGGTTGCTGTCAGGAGCTCTCAGATGCTCAGACCTGGGCGTTGCCGAGGGACTCCACAGCGCCCCCTATCGCATTGTCTTCTATTGTGGGCAGGCTCTTTGAGCTACCTGCACCTAATTTGGTGGCCATATAGCGCTCCTCGGTCCAAACACATTTCTCATTCGGATCTAATCAAATATCCAAACAGGAAGTCAGCCATTTTGGATTTTCTGAGTTTTACACGTACTACACTTTTAAGTACTCCTCCTAGGGGGTTCATCGCATTCACACCAACGGTGGTCAGAATGGTCTCAGGATAGTCATGATGCTAAATTGCCAGGATATTTTTGATAGTTCAAACGGGACGGTCATGGGGAGGAGTACAATTTTTATGTCACGCCGCGCCAACAGGAAGTGGCCATAATTTCATGGTCTACATTGTCTGATCTGGCTGATATTTTAGAAATTTGTTGAATGTTGGACTCTAATCACATCCATAACCCAAGAAAAGGTCAAAGTTATAGCGCCACCATCTGGCAACAGGAAGTGAGGTCTTTAACATATTTGTATGCATTCCTGCTAGGGCATTCAGCACATTCACACCAAATGCGGTCAGCATGATCTTAAGATAGTCCTTACGCAAAGTTGTGAAGGGATTTTTGATATCTCAAACGGTATGGAAATGGCGAGTCGTACAGTACACATATTGCGTGCAAAAAAATGACTTTTTTTTCGACATCGTCCGATCTGGCTGATATTTTACAAATATGTTCACTGTAGCAGTACAATATCAGATATATACATATCAATCGGGGCGTGGCTAGACAGCGCCCCCTATAATTATTATTCTCTTTTTTTTCAATGTATTTTGCATTTTTGAGGTGCTTGCCATGGATGGAGACTCACAGAATTTTGCACACACATGAGAAGTGTTGGCTGTCAGGATGTATCAGATGCTCAGACCTGGGCGTGGCCAAGGGACTCCACAGCGCCCCCTAATGCTTTGTCTTCTATTGTGGACAGGAACTTTGAGCTACCTTCACCTAATTTGGTATGCATGTGGGGCTCCTCTGGACAAACACATTTCTCATTCGCATCGAATCAAATATGTAAACATGAAGTCAGCCATTTTGAATTTTGTGCATTTTACACGTACTACACTTTTAAGTACTCCTCCTAGGGGGTTCATTGCATTCACACGAAATGTGGTCAAAGTGGTCTCAGAATAGTCATGATACTAATTCCAAAGGATATTTTTGATATCTCAAACGGTATGGTCATGGCGAGGCGTACAATTTTCATGTCACGCCGCGCCAACAGGAAGTAGCCATAAATTCATGGTCTACATTGTCTGATCTGGCTGATATTTTACAAATATGTTCACTGTTAGAGTGTAATCACATCCATATACCAAGAAGAAATCAATGTTATAGCGCCACCATCTGGCAACGGACGTGAGGTTTTTATCATGTTTGTATGCGTTCCTGCTAAGGTATTCATCACATTCACACCAAATGTAGTCATCATGATCTTAGAATAGTCCTGACCCTAAATGACGAAAGGATTTTTGATATCTCAAACGGTTTGGCAATGGCGAGGCGTATAATACACACGTTACACCCAAAAACAGGAAGTGGGCTTAATTCCGTTCTACATCATCTGATCGGGCTGATATTTTGCAAATATATTCACTTTTGGAGTGCAATCACATCCATATCCACATTCATCTGGGCGTGGCTACACAGCGCCCCCTATGGCTTTTTTCTAATATTGTGGACACATACTTTCACGTAAATGCACCACGTCTGGTAGGCATAAGGGTCTCCTGAAGACACACACATTTCTCATTTGCATCCCTTAACTTTTCCCAACAGGAAGTGAGCAATTTTGGATTTTGTGTGTTTTTAAGTGTTTTTTCACGTACCAAACTTTGAAATACTCTTCCTAGGGGGTTCATCACATTCACACAAAATGTGGTCAGCATGATATTATAGCCCTGACACACAACTATCAACTGATTTTTAATATCTTGGAATGGTATGGCTATGGTCAGCCTTAAAATTAACTTGTAATGCTGCCCAAATAGGAAAATTATATATTAAATAATTTCAAAAAGGTATTAAATTCTACATTGCCTGATTTTGAGGCTACATCTTTTTACATATGTTCATTGTTGGAGTGTCATCACATCCATTAAGCATTAATAGTTTACTATTTTCGCTGGAGACTCATTATCTCCAGTCTTAAAACTTCAACTCAAGTCGCAACTGACTCTCCCATTTCTAATACGCGACTGCCATCTAGTGGCAAAGGTTAGTATTCTTTCTAATTTTCGGTATTGTTTCTCTTTTTCTTGGATAAAGTGATTTCTCAACGACAAGTTTTGTTTCTTTTTGCGAGCCAGTAACCATGACGATGTATGAGTAACAGCGGCAGCCTACATGACAAAATGTACTGAAAACACCCAGCCCACAGCAACGTTTTTTCTCATCTATCTTAATTAACTCGATTGAATAACTAAAATAAAAAACAGGCTTTTACTGGCAGGAAAGTATCATATATTTAATATTTAAGATTAACACATATAATGCATATATTGCTTTGACATTCAATGTTATTTGGATTTAAAAAAAAACCGTATTGTAGCATTTTAAGGACTCAATACAAAACAGCTGTTCGGAAAGTTGGCTTGAAAACCAAGAAGCCTTATTAAGGAATTCGAGCCGTTTCTATTTGACTTCATTCGATTGAAGTGAATGCCGTAACCCAATTAAATGTAATTCGCGTCGGAATACACATAATAGCCTACACTGTCAACGTGAAATAAAAATATATAGAGGTTTAAATCGATCCTGTATTGGGACATTTGTTATGATGGCTGGTGCAACGGGCATTTTCGGTACCGTTGACCATAATCGAATGCTAGCATTTATATCATTACACTGACCAAGTCCTGTTAAAAAACACATTTTTGGTTCCTTTGTGGAAACAGTGAAGTTGTCTACACAATCTGTTCTACTCACAGACTAACTGCGTCGCTGTAACTTCCCCCCATTTCTGATACGGCGATTCAATTTATTGGGAGAAAGTGGTACTTTCATTTTTTTTCTTTCTTCAAGTGATTTTTCAACGATAGGTTTTTGTTTTTTTCTAGCGAGCCAGTAGGCATAACGATGTATGATTTACAGCTGCAGCCTACGTGACAAAATGTATTGACAACACCCAGCCCGACGTTTCTTTGCATCTATTTTCATTACATGAATTGAATAACTAAAATAAATATTAAAGACATTTAAAAGATTAACACATGAAGTCAAAAAGAAACTTTAGCGTCTGAGGTGGCTCTGCTCGAACGCTGTGTTAACATGAGACCGTTTTGTTCAACAAAGGTATCACATGCAGGTCGTTGCGAGATGACACGCACGGGCTAACAGCAGCCAGCCAGTCCACTGTCTGTGTGAGTCAAAAAACAGGTCAGCTACGTTGGTTTACATGAATAGAAAACTTTCAGTTAAATCGCCAGCTATGTTAGTTTATTAGGCTTGTCATTAAACATGAATTAAGAGAACATACAATTTCGCTAGGAATGGTAAATTAATATGAAAATACTGTATTGAGGGCAGAGAGTTGGCATCTCTTTTAGATTTGGCTGAACAAATGCGTTTCAGGCAGCATAATTACCAGTGAAATGGAAAAGAATGATGCTGGTTAACTAGACGTTTCGTGCAATATTATCCGACACTTCGTAGAGAAATTATTAAACCAAGATAAAAGGAGACATTTGGCCAATAGATGGCACTCGTGTATAAGCGGGCAGTATAGCGTAATGGTTAGGGCGGTGGATTAAGGCACGCAAATTCAGCCGTTCGATCCCCGCTGCAGCCACAATGAATTTGAATAGTTTCTTGAAGCCAATTGTTTTCATTTTGAGTGCATGTTTATGGCCTAATGACTTTTCAAGCATAAATTGTGCCTCCCCGTGTAAAAACTATGGAAATTAATTAATCTCTGCTCTCCATACAGGACTGTAGCATGTTATCACAATGTGCAAGCAAGACGTTATTTTTATTTCATTCTACATTGTCTGATGTGGCTGAAACTTCACACGTTCATTTTTGGAGTGTAATCTCATCCATTTTCCAATAAAGGCTAAATGGCAAAGCGCCACCCGCTGGCAACAGGAAGTGAGCCTTATATTGCATTCTTAAGCATTATTTTTCAATGGGTTCATGACATTCACGGTAAATGTGGTCAGCATGATGCTAGGATGGTCCTGACAAAACAGATTTTTGATTTACTGGGATGATATAGCTATGGTCAGGCACATAAAAAACACATCATGCCAGACAAACAGGAAGTGGTCATACTTAAATTCTCCAATGTCTGATGTGACTGCAACTTTACACAGATGCTCAGTGTTGCTGCTCAATCAAATCCATATTCCAAAAACGACTCAATGTTATAGCAGCATCATCTGGAAACAGGAATTGACCTTAATTTCGCTGAACATCTTCCGATGTGGCTGAAAATGTACAAATATGTTTATTTCTGGAGTGTAATCAAATTCAAAAAACATACACGGATCAATAATATAGCGCCACCATCTGGCAACAGGAAGTGAGGCTTATATCATTGATGCATTCCAATAGCAGCGCCAACATCTTCATTGATCAAAGGGAAATTCCTGTGCACACTATACGTTGTCCAGGAAGGTTATTATTTCCAAAGTGTGTACATGTTGTGAAACATGTCATTGGCAGAACTATGCCACCAAGGCGGTTGCCCCCATGGGGCTTGGGCCCGTTCATTGCTGCTTGCAGCTATATTTAGGGCCCAAGCACCGTAGGGTGCGAAGGACCCTATTGTTATTGGAAGGATTATTATTATTATTATTATTATTCTTTTTTTTTCAATGTTTTGTGCATTTTTGAGGTGCTTGCCATGGATGAAAACTCACGGAATTTTGCACACACATCAGAAGTGGTGGCTGTCAGGATCGCTCAGATGCTCAGACCTGGGCGTCGCTGAGGAACTCCACAGCGCCCCCTATCGCATTGTCATCTATTGTGGGCAGGCACTTTGAGCTACCTTCACAAAATTTAGGACGCATATAGCACTCCTCGGACCAAAAACATTTCTAATTCGCATCTAATCAAATATACAAACAGGAAGTCAGCCATTTTGGATTTTGTGCGTTTTACACGTACTGCACTTTTAAGTACTCCTCCTAGGGGGTTCATCACATTCACACCACCTGTGGTCAGAATGGTCTCAGGATATTCATGATGCTAAATTGCCAGGATATTTTTGATAGCTGAAACGGGACGGTCCTAGGGAGGCGTAGAATTTTTATGTCACGCGGCGCCAACAGGAAGTGGCCGTAATTTCATGGTCTACATTCTCTGATCTGGCTGATATTTTAGAAATATGTTTACTGTTGGAGTATAATCACATCCATATCCCAAGAACGGGTCAATGTTATAGCGCCACCATCTGGCAACAGGAAGTGAGGTCTTTATCATATTTGTATGCCTTCCTGCTAGGGCATTCATCACATTCACACGAAATGTGGTCAGCATGATTTCAGGATAGTCATGACCATAAGCTGTGAAGGGATTTTTGATATCTCAAACGGTATGGAAATGGCGAGTCGTACAGTACACATATTGCGTGCAAAAAAATGATTTTTTTTTCGACATCGTCCGATCTGGCTGATATTTTATAAACATGTTCACTGTTGGAGTACAATATTAAATATATACATATCAATCGGGGCGTGGCTAGACAGCGCCCCCTATAATTATTATTCTCTTTTTTTTCAATGTATTTTGCATTTTTGAGGTGCTTGCCATGGATGGAAACTAATGGAATTTTGCACACACATGAGAAGTGTTGGCTGTCAGGATGTTTCAGATGCTCAGACCTGGGCGTGGCCGAGGGACTCCACAGCGCCCCCTAAAGCTTTGTCTTCTATTGTGGACAGGCACTTTGAGCTACCTTCACCTAATTTGGAATGCATGTGGGCCTCCTCTGGACAAACACATTTCTTATTCGCATCGAATCAAATATGTGAACAGGAAGTCAGCCATTTTGAATTTTGTGCATTTTACACGTACTACACTTTTAAGTACTCCTCTTAGGGGGTTCATTGCATTCACACGAAATGGGGTCAAAGTGGTCTGAGGATAGTCATGATACTAATTCCAAAGGATATTTTTGATATCTCAAACGGTATGGTCATGGCGAGGCGTACAATTTTCATGTCACGCCGCGCCAACAGGAAGTAGCCATAAATTCATGGTCTACATTGTCTGATCTGGCTGATATTTTACAAATATGTTCACTGTTAGAGTGTAATCACATCCAAATACCAAGAAGAAATCAATGTTATAGCGCCACCATCTGGCAACGGAAGTGAAGATTTTATCATGTTTGTATGCGTCCCTGCTAGGGTATTCATCACATTCACACCAAATGTAGTCATCATGATCTTAGAATAGTCCTGACCCTAAATGACGAAAGGATTTTTGATATCTCAAACGGTTTGGCAATGGCGAGGCGTATAATACACACGTTACGCCCAAAAACAGGAAGTGAGCTTAATTCCGTTCTACATCATCTGATCGGGCTGATATTTTACAAATATATTCACTTTTGGAGTGCAATCACATCCATATCCACATTCACCTGGGCGTGGCTACACAGCGCCCCCTATGGCTTTTTTCTAATATTGTGGACATATACTTTCACGTAAAATGCACCACGTCTGGTAGCCATAAGGGTCTCCTCAAGACACACACATTTCTCATTTGCATCCCTTAACTTTTCCCAACAGGAAGTGAGCTATTTTGGATTTTGTGTGTTTTTAAGTGTTTTTTAACGTACCAAACTTTGAAATACTCTTCCTAGGGGGTTCATCACATTCACACAAAATGTGGTCAGCATGATATTATAGCCCTGACACACAACTATGAACTGATTTTTAATATCTTGGAATGGTATGGCTCTGGTCAGCCTTAAAATTAACTTGTAATGCTACCCAAACAGTTTATGTTTTAATACAATTATGTATTAAATAATTTCAAAAAGGTATTAAATTCTACATTGCCTGATTTTGAGGCTAACACTTTTCACATATGTTCATTGTTGGAGTGTCATCACATCCATTAAGCAATAATAGTTCGCTATTTTCGCTGGAGACTCATTATATCCAGTCTTAAAACTTCAACGCAAGTCGCAAATGACTCTCCCATTTCTAATACGCGACTGCCATCTACTGGCAAAAGTTGGTATTGCATATATCTTGCAATGACGTTCAATGTTATTTGGTTTAAAAAAAACCGTGTTGTAGCATTTTAAGGACTCAATACAAAACAGCTGTTCGGAAAGTTAGCTTGAAAACCAAGAAGGAATTCGAGCCGTTTCTATTTGACTTCATTCGGTTGAAGTGAATGCCGTAACCCAATTAAATGTAATTCGCGTCGGAATACACATAATAGCCTACACTGTCAACGTGAAATAAAAATATATAGAGGTTTAAATCGATCCTATATTGGGACATTTGTTATGATGGCTGGTGCAACGGGCATTTTCGGTACCGTTGACCATAATCGAATGCTAGCATTTATATCATTACACTGACCAAGTCCTGTTAAAAAGCACATCACCTTTGTGGAAACAGTGAAGTTGTCTACACAATCTATTCTACTCACAGACTAACTGCGTCGCTGTAACTTCCCCCCATTTCTGATACGGGGATTCCATTTATTGGCAGAAAGTGGAACTTTTATATTTTTCTTCCTTCAAGTGATTTTTCAACGATAGGTTTTTGTTTTTTTTCTAGCGAGCCAGTAGGCATAACGATGTATGATTTACAGCTGCAGCCTACGTGACAAAATGTATTGACAACACCCAGCCCGACGTTTCTTTGCATCTATTTTCATTTTTGAATAGAATATCTGAAATAAATATTAAAGACATTTAATGACTGTCTTTAACTGGCAGGAGAATAGCATATATTTAAAAGAGTCAAAAGTCAAAAAGAAACGTTAACGTTTGAGATGGCTCTGGTCGAACTCTGTGTTAACATGAGACCGTTATGTTCAAAAAAGGTATGGCATGCAGGTCGTTGGCTAACAGCAGCCAGCCTGTCCACTGTCTGTGTGAGTCAAAAAACAGGTCAGCTACGTTTGTTTACATGAATAGAAAACTTTCAGTTAAATCGCCAGATATGTTAGTTTATTTTGCTTGTCATTAAACACGAATTAAGAGAACATACAATTTCGCTAGGAATTTTTGACTTAATATGAAAATACCGGATTGAGGGCAGAGACTTGGCATCTCCTTTAGATTTGGCTGAACAAATGCGTTTCAGGCAGCATAATTACCGGTGAAATGGAAAAGAATGATGCTGGCTAACTAGACGTTTAATGCAATATTATCCGACACTTAGGAGAGAAATTATTTAACCAAGATAAAAGGAAACATACAACTTTTGGCCAATAGATGGCGTACGTGTATAAGAGGGCAGTATAGCTTAATGGTTCAGACAGAGGATTAAGACATGCAAGGTCCGCAGTTCCATCCCCGGTGCGGCCACAATAAAGTTGAATAGTTTCTTTACGCCAATGGTTTTATTTTGAGTGCATATTTATAACCGAATGACTTCTCAAGCGTAAATTGTGCCTCCCGCTGTAAAATCTATTGAAATGAATTCATCTCTGCTCTCCATACAGGACTGTAGCATGTTATCACAATGTGCAAGCAAGAAGTAATTTTTGTTTCATTCTACATTGTCTGATGTGGCAGAAACTTCACACATGTTCATTTTTGGAGTGTAATCTCATCCATATACCAAGAAAGGCTCAATGGCATAGCACCACCATCTGCGAACAGGAAGTGGCTTTAATTTTACTTGACATCTTCCAATTTGGCTGAAAATGTACAAATATGTTAATTATTGGAGTGTAATCAAATCCATAAACCATACACGGCTCAATATTATACTGCCACCATCTGGCAACAGGAAGTGGCTTAAATTTTACTTGACATCTTCCAATTTGGATGAAAATGTACAAATATGTTCATTATTAGAGTGTAATCAAATCCATGAACCATACCTGACAAAACAGATTTTTGATTTACTGGGATGATATAGCAATGGTCAGGCACATAAAAAACCCATCATGCCAGACAAACAGGAAGTGGTCATACTTAAATTCTTCAATGTCTGATGTGACTGCAACTTTACAAAGATGCTCAGTGTCTGAGTCTAATCAAATCCATATTCCAAAAATGACTCAATGTTATAGCAGCATCATCTGGAAACAGGAATTAACCTTAATTTCGCTCAACATCTTCCGATGTGGCTGAAAACGTACAAATATGTTTATTTCAGGAATGTAATCAAATTCAAAAACCATACATGGCTCAATATTATAGCGCCACCATCTGGCAATAGGAAGTGAGGCTTATATCATTGATGCATTCCAATAGCAGCAGCAACATCTTCATTGATCAAAGGGGAATTCCTGTGCACACTATACGTTGTCCAGGAAGGTGATTATTTCCAAAGTGTGTACATATTGTGAAACATGTCATTGGCACAACTATGCCACCAAGGCGGTTGCGCCCATGGTGCTTGGGCCCGTTCATTGCTGCTTGCAGCTATATTTAGGGCCCAAGCACCGTAGGGTGCGAAGGACCCTATTGTTATTGGAAGGATTATTATTATTATTATTATTATTATTATTATTCTTTTTCTTCAGGCAAATGGGCTTTTTTGAGGGCCTTGCCATGCGTAAAAAGTCTTGACATTTTGCAAACACATCAGAAGTGGTTGCTGTCAGGAGCTCTCAGATGCTCAGACCTGGGCGTTGCCGAGGGACTCCACAGCGCCCCCTATCGCATTGTCTTCTATTGTGGGCAGGCTCTTTGAGCTACCTGCACCTAATTTGGTGGCCATATAGCGCTCCTCGGTCCAAACACATTTCTCATTCGGATCTAATCAAATATCCAAACAGGAAGTCAGCCATTTTGGATTTTCTGAGTTTTACACGTACTACACTTTTAAGTACTCCTCCTAGGGGGTTCATCGCATTCACACCAACGGTGGTCAGAATGGTCTCAGGATAGTCATGATGCTAAATTGCCAGGATATTTTTGATAGTTCAAACGGGACGGTCATGGGGAGGAGTACAATTTTTATGTCACGCCGCGCCAACAGGAAGTGGCCATAATTTCATGGTCTACATTGTCTGATCTGGCTGATATTTTAGAAATTTGTTGAATGTTGGACTCTAATCACATCCATAACCCAAGAAAAGGTCAAAGTTATAGCGCCACCATCTGGCAACAGGAAGTGAGGTCTTTAACATATTTGTATGCATTCCTGCTAGGGCATTCAGCACATTCACACCAAATGCGGTCAGCATGATCTTAAGATAGTCCTTACGCAAAGTTGTGAAGGGATTTTTGATATCTCAAACGGTATGGAAATGGCGAGTCGTACAGTACACATATTGCGTGCAAAAAAATGACTTTTTTTTCGACATCGTCCGATCTGGCTGATATTTTACAAATATGTTCACTGTAGCAGTACAATATCAGATATATACATATCAATCGGGGCGTGGCTAGACAGCGCCCCCTATAATTATTATTCTCTTTTTTTTCAATGTATTTTGCATTTTTGAGGTGCTTGCCATGGATGGAGACTCACAGAATTTTGCACACACATGAGAAGTGTTGGCTGTCAGGATGTATCAGATGCTCAGACCTGGGCGTGGCCAAGGGACTCCACAGCGCCCCCTAATGCTTTGTCTTCTATTGTGGACAGGAACTTTGAGCTACCTTCACCTAATTTGGTATGCATGTGGGGCTCCTCTGGACAAACACATTTCTCATTCGCATCGAATCAAATATGTAAACATGAAGTCAGCCATTTTGAATTTTGTGCATTTTACACGTACTACACTTTTAAGTACTCCTCCTAGGGGGTTCATTGCATTCACACGAAATGTGGTCAAAGTGGTCTCAGAATAGTCATGATACTAATTCCAAAGGATATTTTTGATATCTCAAACGGTATGGTCATGGCGAGGCGTACAATTTTCATGTCACGCCGCGCCAACAGGAAGTAGCCATAAATTCATGGTCTACATTGTCTGATCTGGCTGATATTTTACAAATATGTTCACTGTTAGAGTGTAATCACATCCATATACCAAGAAGAAATCAATGTTATAGCGCCACCATCTGGCAACGGACGTGAGGTTTTTATCATGTTTGTATGCGTTCCTGCTAAGGTATTCATCACATTCACACCAAATGTAGTCATCATGATCTTAGAATAGTCCTGACCCTAAATGACGAAAGGATTTTTGATATCTCAAACGGTTTGGCAATGGCGAGGCGTATAATACACACGTTACACCCAAAAACAGGAAGTGGGCTTAATTCCGTTCTACATCATCTGATCGGGCTGATATTTTGCAAATATATTCACTTTTGGAGTGCAATCACATCCATATCCACATTCATCTGGGCGTGGCTACACAGCGCCCCCTATGGCTTTTTTCTAATATTGTGGACACATACTTTCACGTAAATGCACCACGTCTGGTAGGCATAAGGGTCTCCTGAAGACACACACATTTCTCATTTGCATCCCTTAACTTTTCCCAACAGGAAGTGAGCAATTTTGGATTTTGTGTGTTTTTAAGTGTTTTTTCACGTACCAAACTTTGAAATACTCTTCCTAGGGGGTTCATCACATTCACACAAAATGTGGTCAGCATGATATTATAGCCCTGACACACAACTATCAACTGATTTTTAATATCTTGGAATGGTATGGCTATGGTCAGCCTTAAAATTAACTTGTAATGCTGCCCAAATAGGAAAATTATATATTAAATAATTTCAAAAAGGTATTAAATTCTACATTGCCTGATTTTGAGGCTACATCTTTTTACATATGTTCATTGTTGGAGTGTCATCACATCCATTAAGCATTAATAGTTTACTATTTTCGCTGGAGACTCATTATCTCCAGTCTTAAAACTTCAACTCAAGTCGCAACTGACTCTCCCATTTCTAATACGCGACTGCCATCTAGTGGCAAAGGTTAGTATTCTTTCTAATTTTCGGTATTGTTTCTCTTTTTCTTGGATAAAGTGATTTCTCAACGACAAGTTTTGTTTCTTTTTGCGAGCCAGTAACCATGACGATGTATGAGTAACAGCGGCAGCCTACATGACAAAATGTACTGAAAACACCCAGCCCACAGCAACGTTTTTTCTCATCTATCTTAATTAACTCGATTGAATAACTAAAATAAAAAACAGGCTTTTACTGGCAGGAAAGTATCATATATTTAATATTTAAGATTAACACATATAATGCATATATTGCTTTGACATTCAATGTTATTTGGATTTTAAAAAAAACCGTATTGTAGCATTTTAAGGACTCAATACAAAACAGCTGTTCGGAAAGTTGGCTTGAAAACCAAGAAGCCTTATTAAGGAATTCGAGCCGTTTCTATTTGACTTCATTCGATTGAAGTGAATGCCGTAACCCAATTAAATGTAATTCGCGTCGGAATACACATAATAGCCTACACTGTCAACGTGAAATAAAAATATATAGAGGTTTAAATCGATCCTGTATTGGGACATTTGTTATGATGGCTGGTGCAACGGGCATTTTCGGTACCGTTGACCATAATCGAATGCTAGCATTTATATCATTACACTGACCAAGTCCTGTTAAAAAACACATTTTTGGTTCCTTTGTGGAAACAGTGAAGTTGTCTACACAATCTGTTCTACTCACAGACTAACTGCGTCGCTGTAACTTCCCCCCATTTCTGATACGGCGATTCAATTTATTGGGAGAAAGTGGTACTTTCATTTTTTTTCTTTCTTCAAGTGATTTTTCAACGATAGGTTTTTGTTTTTTTCTAGCGAGCCAGTAGGCATAACGATGTATGATTTACAGCTGCAGCCTACGTGACAAAATGTATTGACAACACCCAGCCCGACGTTTCTTTGCATCTATTTTCATTACATGAATTGAATAACTAAAATAAATATTAAAGACATTTAAAAGATTAACACATGAAGTCAAAAAGAAACTTTAGCGTCTGAGGTGGCTCTGCTCGAACGCTGTGTTAACATGAGACCGTTTTGTTCAACAAAGGTATCACATGCAGGTCGTTGCGAGATGACACGCACGGGCTAACAGCAGCCAGCCAGTCCACTGTCTGTGTGAGTCAAAAAACAGGTCAGCTACGTTGGTTTACATGAATAGAAAACTTTCAGTTAAATCGCCAGCTATGTTAGTTTATTAGGCTTGTCATTAAACATGAATTAAGAGAACATACAATTTCGCTAGGAATGGTAAATTAATATGAAAATACTGTATTGAGGGCAGAGAGTTGGCATCTCTTTTAGATTTGGCTGAACAAATGCGTTTCAGGCAGCATAATTACCAGTGAAATGGAAAAGAATGATGCTGGTTAACTAGACGTTTCGTGCAATATTATCCGACACTTCGTAGAGAAATTATTAAACCAAGATAAAAGGAGACATTTGGCCAATAGATGGCACTCGTGTATAAGCGGGCAGTATAGCGTAATGGTTAGGGCGGTGGATTAAGGCACGCAAATTCAGCCGTTCGATCCCCGCTGCAGCCACAATGAATTTGAATAGTTTCTTGAAGCCAATTGTTTTCATTTTGAGTGCATGTTTATGGCCTAATGACTTTTCAAGCATAAATTGTGCCTCCCCGTGTAAAAACTATGGAAATTAATTAATCTCTGCTCTCCATACAGGACTGTAGCATGTTATCACAATGTGCAAGCAAGACGTTATTTTTATTTCATTCTACATTGTCTGATGTGGCTGAAACTTCACACGTTCATTTTTGGAGTGTAATCTCATCCATTTTCCAATAAAGGCTAAATGGCAAAGCGCCACCCGCTGGCAACAGGAAGTGAGCCTTATATTGCATTCTTAAGCATTATTTTTCAATGGGTTCATGACATTCACGGTAAATGTGGTCAGCATGATGCTAGGATGGTCCTGACAAAACAGATTTTTGATTTACTGGGATGATATAGCTATGGTCAGGCACATAAAAAACACATCATGCCAGACAAACAGGAAGTGGTCATACTTAAATTCTCCAATGTCTGATGTGACTGCAACTTTACACAGATGCTCAGTGTTGCTGCTCAATCAAATCCATATTCCAAAAACGACTCAATGTTATAGCAGCATCATCTGGAAACAGGAATTGACCTTAATTTCGCTGAACATCTTCCGATGTGGCTGAAAATGTACAAATATGTTTATTTCTGGAGTGTAATCAAATTCAAAAAACATACACGGATCAATAATATAGCGCCACCATCTGGCAACAGGAAGTGAGGCTTATATCATTGATGCATTCCAATAGCAGCGCCAACATCTTCATTGATCAAAGGGAAATTCCTGTGCACACTATACGTTGTCCAGGAAGGTTATTATTTCCAAAGTGTGTACATGTTGTGAAACATGTCATTGGCAGAACTATGCCACCAAGGCGGTTGCCCCCATGGGGCTTGGGCCCGTTCATTGCTGCTTGCAGCTATATTTAGGGCCCAAGCACCGTAGGGTGCGAAGGACCCTATTGTTATTGGAAGGATTATTATTATTATTAGGGCCCAAGCACCGTAGGGTGCGAAGGACCCTATTGTTATTGGAAGGATTATTATTATTATTATTATTATTATTATTATTATTATTATTATTCTTTCTCTTCCGTCAAATGGGCATTTTTGAGGGCCTTGCCATGGCTAAAAAGTCTTGAAATTTTGCAGACACATCAGAAGTGGTGGCCGTCAGGATCTATCAGATGCTCAGACCTGGGTGTGGCCGAGGGACTCCACAGCGCCCCCTATTGCGCTGACCCCCCCCCCCCATTGCATTGTTGTCTATTGTGGGCAGGCACTTTGAACTACATGAAACTAATTTGGTAACCATGTGTGGCTCCTCAATTCAAACACATTTCTCATTCGCATTGATGCAAATATGCGAACAGGAAGTGAGCTATTTTGGATTTTGTGTGTTTTACACGTACTACACTTTTACGTACTCCTCCTACGGGGTTCATCGCATTCACACCAACTGTGGTCAGAATGGTCTCAGGATAGTCATGATGCTAAATTGCCAGGATATTTTCGATAGCTCAAACAGGATGGTAATGGCGAGGCGTGCAATTTTTATGTCACGCCGCGCCAACAGGAAGTGGTCATAATTTCATGGTCTACATCGTCTGATCTGGCTGATATTTTAGAAATATGTTTAGTGTTGAACTATAATCACATCCATATCCCAAGAACGGGTCAATGTTATAGCGCCACCATCTGGCAACAGGAAGTGAGGTCTTTATCATATTTGTATGCCTTCCTGCTAGGGCATTCATCACATTCACACGGAATGTGGTCAGCATGATCTTAGGATAGTCATGACCATAAGCTGTGAAGGGATTTTTGATATCTCAAACGGTATGGAAATGGCGAGTCGTACAGTACACATATTTCGTGCAAAAAAATGACTTTTTTTTCTCGACATCGTCCGATCTGGCTGATATTTTACAAATATGTTCACTGTTGGAGTACAATATGAAATATATACATATCAATCGGGGCGTGGCTAGACAGCGCCCCCTATAATTATTATTCTCTTTTTTTTCAATGTATTTAGCATTTTTGAGGTGCTTGCCATGGATGGAAACTCACGGAATTTTGCACACACATGAGAAGTGTTGGCTGTCAGGACCTATCAGATGCTCAGACCTGGGCGTGGCCGAGGGACTCCACAGCGCCCCCTAATGCTTTGTCTTCTATTGTGGACAGGCACTTTGAGCTACCTTCACCTAATTTGGTATGCATGTGGGGCTCCTCTGGACAAACACATTTCTCTTTCGCATCGAATCAAATATGTGAACAGGAAGTCAGCCATTTTGAATTTTGTGCATTTTACACGTACTACACTTTTAAGTACTCCTCCTAGGGGGTTCATTGCATTCACAGGAAATGTGGTCAAAGTGGTCTCAGGATAGTCCTGATACTAATTCCAAAGGATATTTTTGATATCTCAAACGGTATGGTCATGGCGAGGCGTACAATTTTCATGTCACGCCGCGCCAACAGGAAGTAGCCATAAATTCATGCTCTACATTGTCTGATCTGGCTGATATTTTACAAATATGTTCACTGTTAGAGTGTAATCACATCCAAATACCAAGAAGAAATCAATGTTATAGCGCCACCATCTGGCAACGGAAGTGAAGTTTTTATCATGTTTGTATGCGTTCCTGCTAGGGTATTCATCACATTCACACCAAATGTAGTCATCATGATCTTAGAATAGTCCTGACCCTAAATGACGAAAGGATTTTTGATATCTCAAACGGTTTGGCAATGGCGAGGCGTATAATACACACGTTACGCCCAAAAACAGGAAGTGGGCTTAAATCCGTTCTACATCATCTGATCGGGCTGATATTTTACAAATATATATTCACGTTTGGAGTGCAATCACATCCATATCCACATTCATCTGGGCGTGGCTACACAGCGCCCCCTATGGCTTTTTTCTAATATTGTGGACATATACTTTCACGTAAATGCACCACGTCTGGTAGACATAAGGGTCTCCTCAAGACACACACATTTCTCATTTGCATCCCTTAACTTTTCCCAACAGGAAGTGAGCTATTTCTGATTTTGTGTGTTTTTAAGTGTTTTTTCACGTACCAAAGTTTGAAATACTCTTCCTAGGGGGTTCATCACATTCACACAAAATGTGGTCAGCATGATATTATAGCCCTGACACACAACTATGAATTGATTTTTAATATCTTGGAATGGTATGGCTATGGTCAGCCTTAAAATTAACTTGTAATGCTGCCCAAACAGTTCATGTTTTAATACAATTATGTATTAAATAATTTCAAAAAGGTATTAAATTCTACATTGCCTGATTTTGAGGCTACAACTTTTCACATATGTTCATTGTTGGAGTGTCATCACATCCATTAAGCAATAATAGTTCACTATTTTCGCTGGAGACTCATTATATCCAGTCTTAAAACTTCAACGCAAGTCGCAAATGACTCTCCCATTTCTAATACGCGACTGCCATCTACTGGCAAAAGTTGGTATTGTATATATCTTGCAATGACGTTCAATGTTATTTCGTTTATAAAAAACCGTGTTGTAGCATTTTAAGGACTCAATACAAAACAGCTGTTCGGAAAGTTGGCTTGAAAACCAAGAAGCGTTATTAAAGAATTCGAGCCGTTTCTATTTGACTTCATTCGATTGAAGTGAATGCCGTAACCCAATTAAATGTAATTCACGTCGGAATACACACAATCGCCTACACTGTGAACGTGAAATAAAAATATATAGAGGTTTAAATCGATCCTATATTGGGACATTTGTTATGATGGCTGGTGCAACGGGCATTTTCGGTACCGTTGACCATAATCGAATGCTAGCATTTATATCATTACACTGACCAAGTCCTGTTAAAAAGCACATTTTTGGTTCCTTTCTGGAAACAGTGAAGTTGTCTACATAATCTATTCTACTCACAGACTAACTGCGTCGCTGTAACTTCCCCCCATTTCTGATACGGGGATTCCATTTATTTGCTGAAAGTGGTACTTTTTTTTTTTCTTCCTTCAAGTGATTTTTCAACGATAGGTTTTTGTTTTTTTCTAGCAGCAGTAGGCATAACGATGTATGATTTACAGCTGCAGCCTACGTGACAAAATGTATTGACAACACCCAGCCCGACGTTTCTTTGCCTCTATTTTCATTATATGAATTGAATATCTGAAATAAATATTAAAGACATTTAATGACTGTCTTTAACTGGCAGGAGAGTAGCATATATTTAAAAGAGTCAAAAGTCAAAAAGAAACGTTAACGTTTGAGGTGGCTCTGGTCGAACTCTGTGTTAACATGAGACCGTTATGTTCAACAAAGGTATCGCATGCAGGTCCTTGCGAGATGACAGGCATGGGCTAACAGCAGCCAGCCTGTCCACTGTCTGTGTGAGTCAAAGAACAGGTCAGCTACGTTGGTTTACAAGAATAGAAAACGTTCAGTTAAATCGCCAGCTATGTTAGTTTATTTTCCTTGTCATTAAACACGAATTAAGAGAACATACAATTTCGCTAGGAATATTTGACTTAATATGAAAATACCGGATTGAGGGCAGAGACATGGCATCTCCTTTAGATTTGGCTGAACAAATGCGTTTCAGGCAGCATAATTACCGGTGAAATGGAAAAGAAATATGCTGGCTAACGAGTCGTTTAATGCAATATTATCAGAGAAGAAATCATAGAGAAATTATTTAACCAAGATAAAAGGAAACATACAACTTTTGGCCAATAAATGGCGTACGTGTATAAGAGGGCAGTATAGTTTAATGGTTCAGGCAGTGGATTAAACACAATAAAGCACAATAAAGTTGAATAGTTTCTTTAAGCCAATGGTTTTATTTTGAGTGCATATTTATAACCGAATGACTATTCAAGCATAAATTGTGCCTCCCGCTGTAAAATCTATGGAAATTAATTCATCTCTGCTCTCCAGACAGGACTGTAGCATGTTATCACAATGTGCAAGCAAGAAGTTGTTTTTATTTCATTCTACATTGTCTGATGAGGCTGAAACTTCACACATGTTCATTTTTGGAGTGTAATCTCATCCATATACCAATAAAGGCTCAATGGCATAGCGCCACCATCTGGCAACAGGAAGTGGCCTTAATTTCATTCTAGATGGTCTGATCTTGTTGATATTACAGATATGTTCGTTGTGGGAGTGTAATCACATCCATATCCCAAAAATGACTCAATGTTATAGCGCCACCATCTGGCAACAGGAAGTGGCCTTAATTTTACTCGACATCTTCCGATGTTGCCGAAAATTTTGAAATAGGTTTATTATTGGAGTGTAATCAAATTCAAAAACCATACACGGCTCAATATTATAGTGCCACCATCTGGCAACAGGAAGTGGGTCTTATATCATTGATGCATTCCAATAGCAACATCAACATCTTCATTGATCAAAGGGGAATTCCTGTGCACACTATACGTTGCCAAGGGAGGTGATTATTTCCAAAGTGTGTACATATTGTTAAACATGTCATTGGCACAACTATGCCACCAAGGCGGTTGCGCCCATGGTGCTTGGGCCCGTTCATTGCTGCTTGCAGCTATATTTATTATTATTCTTTTTTTTTCAATATTTTGTGCATTTTTGAGGTGCTTGCCATGGATGAAAACTCACGGAATTTTGCACACACATCAGAAGTGGTGGCTGTCAGGATCGCTCAGATGCTCAGACCTGGGCGTCGCTGAGGAACTCCACAGCGCCCCCTATCGCATTGTCATCTATTGTGGGCAGGCACTTTGAGCTACTTTCACAAAATTTAGGACGCATATAGCACTCCTCGGACCAAAAACATTTCTAATTCGCATCTAATCAAATATACAAACAGGAAGTCAGCCATTTTGGATTTTGTGCGTTTTACACGTACTGCACTTTTAAGTACTCCTCCTAGGGGGTTCATCACATTCACACCACCTGTGGTCAGAATGGTCTCAGGATATTCATGATGCTAAATTGCCAGGATATTTTTGATAGCTGAAACGGGACGGTCCTAGGGAGGCGTAGAATTTTTATGTCACGCGGCGCCAACAGGAAGTGGCCGTAATTTCATGGTCTACATTCTCTGATCTGGCTGATATTTTAGAAATATGTTTACTGTTGGAGTATAATCACATCCATATCCCAAGAACGGGTCAATGTTATAGCGCCACCATCTGGCAACAGGAAGTGAGGTCTTTATCATATTTGTATGCCTTCCTGCTAGGGCATTCATCACATTCACACGAAATGTGGTCAGCATGATTTCAGGATAGTCATGACCATAAGCTGTGAAGGGATTTTTGATATCTCAAACGGTATGGAAATGGCGAGTCGTACAGTACACATATTGCGTGCAAAAAAATGATTTTTTTTTCGACATCGTCCGATCTGGCTGATATTTTATAAACATGTTCACTGTTGGAGTACAATATTAAATATATACATATCAATCGGGGCGTGGCTAGACAGCGCCCCCTATAATTATTATTCTCTTTTTTTTCAATGTATTTTGCATTTTTGAGGTGCTTGCCATGGATGGAAACTAATGGAATTTTGCACACACATGAGAAGTGTTGGCTGTCAGGATGTTTCAGATGCTCAGACCTGGGCGTGGCCGAGGGACTCCACAGCGCCCCCTAAAGCTTTGTCTTCTATTGTGGACAGGCACTTTGAGCTACCTTCACCTAATTTGGTATGCATGTGGGCCTCCTCTGGACAAACACATTTCTTATTCGCATCGAATCAAATATGTGAACAGGAAGTCAGCCATTTTGAATTTTGTGCATTTTACACGTACTACACTTTTAAGTACTCCTCTTAGGGGGTTCATTGCATTCACACGAAATGGGGTCAAAGTGGTCTGAGGATAGTCATGATACTAATTCCAAAGGATATTTTTGATATCTCAAACGGTATGGTCATGGCGAGGCGTACAATTTTCATGTCACGCCGCGCCAACAGGAAGTAGCCATAAATTCATGGTCTACATTGTCTGATCTGGCTGATATTTTACAAATATGTTCACTGTTAGAGTGTAATCACATCCAAATACCAAGAAGAAATCAATGTTATAGCGCCACCATCTGGCAACGGAAGTGAAGATTTTATCATGTTTGTATGCGTCCCTGCTAGGGTATTCATCACATTCACACCAAATGTAGTCATCATGATCTTAGAATAGTCCTGACCCTAAATGACGAAAGGATTTTTGATATCTCAAACGGTTTGGCAATGGCGAGGCGTATAATACACACGTTACGCCCAAAAACAGGAAGTGAGCTTAATTCCGTTCTACATCATCTGATCGGGCTGATATTTTACAAATATATTCACTTTTGGAGTGCAATCACATCCATATCCACATTCACCTGGGCGTGGCTACACAGCGCCCCCTATGGCTTTTTTCTAATATTGTGGACATATACTTTCACGTAAAATGCACCACGTCTGGTAGCCATAAGGGTCTCCTCAAGACACACACATTTCTCATTTGCATCCCTTAACTTTTCCCAACAGGAAGTGAGCTATTTTGGATTTTGTGTGTTTTTAAGTGTTTTTTAACGTACCAAACTTTGAAATACTCTTCCTAGGGGGTTCATCACATTCACACAAAATGTGGTCAGCATGATATTATAGCCCTGACACACAACTATGAACTGATTTTTAATATCTTGGAATGGTATGGCTCTGGTCAGCCTTAAAATTAACTTGTAATGCTACCCAAACAGTTTATGTTTTAATACAATTATGTATTAAATAATTTCAAAAAGGTATTAAATTCTACATTGCCTGATTTTGAGGCTAACACTTTTCACATATGTTCATTGTTGGAGTGTCATCACATCCATTAAGCAATAATAGTTCGCTATTTTCGCTGGAGACTCATTATATCCAGTCTTAAAACTTCAACGCAAGTCGCAAATGACTCTCCCATTTCTAATACGCGACTGCCATCTACTGGCAAAAGTTGGTATTGCATATATCTTGCAATGACGTTCAATGTTATTTGGTTTAAAAAAAACCGTGTTGTAGCATTTTAAGGACTCAATACAAAACAGCTGTTCGGAAAGTTAGCTTGAAAATCAAGAATCCTTATTAAGGAATTCGAGCCGTTTCTATTTGACTTCATTCGGTTGAAGTGAATGCCGTAACCCAATTAAATGTAATTCGCGTCGGAATACACATAATAGCCTACACTGTCAACGTGAAATAAAAATATATAGAGGTTTAAATCGATCCTATATTGGGACATTTGTTATGATGGCTGGTGCAACGGGCATTTTCGGTACCGTTGACCATAATCGAATGCTAGCATTTATATCATTACACTGACCAAGTCCTGTTAAAAAGCACATCACCTTTGTGGAAACAGTGAAGTTGTCTACACAATCTATTCTACTCACAGACTAACTGCGTCGCTGTAACTTCCCCCCATTTCTGATACGGGGATTCCATTTATTGGCAGAAAGTGGAACTTTTATATTTTTCTTCCTTCAAGTGATTTTTCAACGATATGTTTTTTTTTTTTTTTCAAGCGAGCCAGTAGGCATAACGATGTATGATTTACAGCTGCAGCCTACGTGACAAAATGTATTGACAACACCCAGCCCGACGTTTCTTTGCATCTATTTTCATTTTTGAATAGAATATTTCATTATTGGCATTTGGCAGACGCTCTTATCCAGAGCGACGTACAGTTGATTAGACTAAGCAGGAGACAATCCCCCCTGGAGCAATGCAGGGCTAAGGGCCTTGCTCAAGGGCCCAACGGCTGTGCGGATCACCGGGATTAGAACCACTGACCTTGCATTTCCCAGTCATTTACCTTAACCACTACGCTACAGGCCGCCCTGAAATAAATATTAAAGACATTTAATGACTGTCTTTAATTGGCAGGAGAGTAGCATATATTTAAAAAAGTCAAAAGTCAAAAAGAAACGTTAACGTTTGAGATGGCTGTGGTCGAACTCTGTGTTAACATGAGACCGTTATGTTCAACAAAGGTATGGCATGCAGGTCGTTGCGAGATGACGCGCATTGGCTAACAGCAGCCAGCCTGTCCACTGTCTGTGTGAGTCAAAAAACAGGTCAGCTACGTTTGTTTACATGAATAGAAAACTTTCAGTTAAATCGCCAGCTATGTTAGTTTATTTTGCTTGTCATTAAACACGAATTAAGAGAACATACAATTTCGCTAGGAATTTTTGACTTAATATGAAAATACCGGATTGAGGGCAGAGACTTGGCATCTCCTTTAGATTTGGCTGAACAAATGCGTTTCAGGCAGCATAATTACCGGTGAAATGGAAAAGAATGATGCTGGCTAACGAGACGTTTAATGCAATATTATCCGACACTTCGGAGAGAAATTATTTAACCAAGATAAAAGGAAACATACAACTTTTGGCCAATAGATGGGGTACGTGTATAAGAGGGCAGTAGAGCTTAATGGTTCAGACAGTGGATTAAGACATGCAAGGTCCGCGGTTCCATCCCCGGTGCGGCCACAATAAAGTTGAATAGTTTCTTTACGCCAATGGTTTTATTTTGAGTGCATATTTATAACCGAATGACTTCTCAAGCGTAAATTCTGCCTCCCGCTGTAAAATCTATTGAAATTAATTCATCTCTGCTCTCCATACAGGACTGGAGCATATTATTACAATGTGCAAGCAAGAAGTAATTTTTGTTTCATTCTACATTGTCTGATGTGGCAGAAACTTCACACATGTTCATTTTTGGAGTGTAATCTCATCCATATACCAAGAAAGGCTCAATGGCATAGCGCCACCATCTGGCAAAAGGAAGTGGCTTTAATTTTACTTGACATCTTCCAATTTGGCTGAAAATGTACAAATATGTTAATTATTGGAGTGTAATCAAATCCATAAACCATACACGGCTCAATATTATAGCGCCACCATCTGGCAACAGGAAGTGAGGCTTATATCATTGATGCATTCCAATAGCAGCAGCAACATCTTCATTGATCAAAGGGGAATTCCTGTGCACACTATACGTTGTCCAGGAAGGTGATTATTTCCAAAGTGTGTACATATTGTGAAACATGTCATTGGCACAACTATGCCACCAAGGCGGTTGTGCCCATGGTGCTTGGGCCCGTTCATTGCTGCTTGCAGCTATATTTATTATTATTATTCTTTTTTCTATATGCAAATGGGCCTTTTTGAGGTGCTTGCCATGCATAAAAAGTCTGGGAATTTTGCAGACACATCAGAAATGAGGACCTTCAGGATTGATTAGATGCTCAGACCTGGGCGTGGCCGAGAGACTCCACAGCGCCCCCTATCGCATTGTCATCTATTGTGGGCAGTTACTTTGAGCTACCTTCACAAAATTTAGTACGCATATAGCACTCCTCGGACCAAAAACATTTATAATTTGTATCTAATCAAATATACAAACAGGAAGTCAGCAATTTTGGATTTTGTGCGTTTTACATGTACTGCACTTTTAAGTACTCCTCCTAGGGGGTTCATCACATTCACACCACCTGTGGTCAAAATAGTCTCAGGATATTCATGATGCTAAATTGCCAGGATATTTTTGATAGCTCAAACGGGACGGTCCTGGGGAGGCGTAGAACTTTTATGTCACGCCGCGCCAACAGGAAGTGGCCGTAATTTCATGTTCTACATTGTCTGATCTGGCTGATATTTTAGAAATACGTTTATTGTTGGAGTATAATCACATCCATATCCCAAGAACGGGTCAATATTATAGCGCCACCATCTGGCAACAGGAAGTGAGGTCTTTATCATATTTGTATGCCTTCCTGCTAGGGCATTCATCACATTCACATGAAATGTGGTCAGCATGATCTTAGGATAGTCATGACCATAA